>NC_061092.1:26750436-26772936 GCF_015104395.2 Macrobrachium nipponense
TGTTAGACTCACAGGCCTATAATTACTTGCCTCTAGTCTTGATCCACTTTTGAAGTAGGGGTAATATATGCTAATTTGTGCTCATCATAAATCTTGCCTGTATCTACACTTTGTCTTAATAATATTGCAAGTGGCTTTGCGATAGAATGAACTACTTTCTTTAACAAAATAGCAGGATTCCATCAGGCCCTGCAGCAGCTCCATTTTTAATTTCATTAATAGCCTGCACAATATCAGCTTCATTAATATCTATGTCAGCTAAATATTCACTATTTTCATCCCTTACTTCTATATAATTATCTTCATTATCTATTCTAGGGGTGAATTCTCTATTATATCGTTTCTGCCAGTATGTTGCAAATTTCCTTTTTTCATTCGGAATTCGGAATCTCCCTTCAATTCTCAGAGGGCCTATTTCTATTCTTCTTTTATTCATCTTCTTCGCATATGAGTATAATAGTTTGGGGGTTTTGCGTTGATATTTAATAGGGTTTTTTCTTCCAAGTCCCGTTTTTTCATTTTCTTTTGATTGTATAATCTTTTGTTCTGCATTTTCTATCTTACTTTTTAGTTCTATAACTTTCCATGCATTTTTTCCTTTTGCAAGACCTTTTTTCCACTTTCTGATTTTCTGGAACAAGATCCTTCTGTCTCTTGGTATGCATGAATGATGTTTACTTTTCTTCTTCGGTATATATTTTTCCACTATTTTCTCCAATATTTTATATAATATCTCCGTATTTACCCTTATGTCATCAATTACGAAAATGTTATCCCAATCTTTGTTTAATTCTTCATTAATTTCTGACCATTTTATATTTTTACTGTAGAAGTTGTATTTTCCATATCCTTCCCACTTTTTCATTTCTTGAGAGAGAGAGAGAGAGAGAGAGAGAGAGAGAGAGAGAGAGAGAGAGAGAGAGTGTTTATTGCGTAAAATGTCTTCCTTCGTGGCAAAAAACCTTTATTTATACTTAGCATCACGTTTTATATACTTCGTGATCAAGTTATTCTATATATATATATATATATATATATATATATATATATATACTATATATAGAGAGAGAGAGAGAGAGAGAGAGAGAGAGAGCGAGAGAGAGAGAGAGAGAGAGAGAGAGAGAGAGAGATTTAATACGAAAATGCTGCAAAACAGAATTTTACAAAAACTCAATGATGTCAAGATTTACCATTGAGAATTTACCATTGAGAATTAAACTACCTCATAAACACAGCAGGTGAAGTACGCGATTTAAACCCAAATCTATATTATACCTCACTTATTGAGTCCCTGTAGACATCAACCACCACCCCCCCTTCCTAAACCGCCCCTTCCCCGTGGACAACCCCTTCCTGAGTGCCGGTGGGCGCAGGTGATCACCGCATTCACGTGAACGCATATCCAATTTCGCGCAGAAATGCAGCGTCGATCGAATCGTTTGAAATCTCCGACTGCAATCATACAATTATACAGTCCTTCATACAATCATACAATCAGACGAACGATTTACGACCAGTCGTCAACATTACGTTGAGAGAGAAATAGAGACACCATTCGAAGTACCAACAGCCAGAGTTGTTTGCAGAGTGCAAAGCGACACTGCAAACAACTCTCACCTCTCTCATTTTAGCCCCTCTGCAATTGCAATGCAAGGCTCGTGCGTTATAGCTTTGCAACACAATACGCCCATTCAGGTGACGCATGCGTGCGTCCGACCGTATAGCGTCACGCCTGAGAGAGAGCGTCGCAAACAGCGACAAATCGTATATTGGGTGCGACAAAAGGGACAAACTGCGCTAAATCAGGAGACAGAGTAAATAGCGTTTTAGCGATTTTGCGATGCCATTGACGTCGAGATTCGGCAGAAATCATACAAAGGAGAGTAAACGTTATGTATAGAGTGAATGACCGAGAGTCGCCGACCTGAAGCTTTTCGAACAGATTTTCCGAAAGCGGTTACGAAATCTTTCCTGGGTTTTTTTTTGTTTAGAAATTTTTTTTATTAAATCTCTCTCGAAATATGACGGAGGTATAAAAAAAAAACGGTTAGGGAGAGTGATGGTGGAAAAAAAAAAATCTGTTTTGTTGC
Source organism: Macrobrachium nipponense (assembly GCF_015104395.2). Classification (NCBI taxonomy): domain Eukaryota; kingdom Metazoa; phylum Arthropoda; class Malacostraca; order Decapoda; family Palaemonidae; genus Macrobrachium; species Macrobrachium nipponense. The sequence continues at coordinate 26,752,527 of NC_061092.1, forward strand.
GCTAACAAAGTACAAGGGAAATCTAACTTAATTTCTAACAGGTTTTGCCCAATATCTATTTATATATATATATATAGATATATATATATATATATATATATATATATATATATAATTTTAATATATATATATATTATATATATATTTTTATATATATATACACACATATCTCTCTCTCTCTCTCTCTCTCTCTCTCTCTCTCTCTCTCTCTCTCTCTCTCTCTATATATATATATAATATACATATATATATACATAACTACCTAGGACCTGTCAAAACCACTCACACTTCCTGCGCTGCGAGAGCAAAGAGGATGGAACAATATTGTAGTCTGCCCTAAATCCTATGGTACTTTTGCCCCTTACACAGGACCCAATTATGGGTCCTGCTCCTATCTTCCCCTTTTAAATCCATATATTATTATTATTATTATTATTATTATTATTATTATTATTATTATTATTATATTAATTAATTGAGAAGATGAATACTGTTCATATGGAACAAGCCCCAGGGGACTCCGAATTTCAACAAGCCCCAGGGGACTCTGAATTGAAATTCAAACTTCCAAAGAGTATGAAGTTCATTAGCAAGAAGTAACGAAGGTAATGGGAAATACAGAAAGAATAGAGTAGTTATTCAAAAAGAAAAAATAAATTAACAAATTAATGTATATATGGATAGAAATGATAATAAATTAATAAAAATACGAGGAGAATTGTTTAGAAAAAGGAGATCACTCATTTAAAAAGGACAAATGGATTAACAAATAATATGTAAATAGCTAAAAATTAAAGTAAATTAATAAATTACAGAGAGAGTTGTATAATAAGAGATCATTTATTAAAAATAAAAAATAAATGAACAAATTAATAGAATAAGTAAAATAAAATGTTGGCAGATCATTAAAATACAAGATGAAGCGTATTATGGTAGTAACGCATAGGCATGTTAAAAAATGAAAATAATAAGTTATAAAAGTGAAAGAGGGACTCATTTTATTGTGACTTCATATTTCTTTTGTTTATTTTTGTTGCTTCACTTTTCAGGCGAAAAAGTGAAGTGTATGATAGCATAGTATTTTTTTGTGTTGTTTTTTTATATTGATAGTGATCTTTTTACTGCTCATCGAAAGTTATAATCTGCAGCATTATCTTTATATTTTTCTAAGAGGTGGCTCAAAACAAGACGGCTCAAAAGAGGAAATTTACGGGCTGATCTAGGAGCAAGAGCCCGTGCCGGCGTAAGGGCAGCTAAATCTAAAACAACAGAAGACCAAGAAGAAGGATCTAAAGAAGGCTAAGAAGAAGGCATAGAAAGAAAGAGAAAAAAAAAGACTAAACAGAAAGCCCTAAAGAAGAAATGCCAAATGAAGGCTGAAAGGGTGGACCACAAGAAGGCTCATAATACGTCTAAAAAGACCGAAAAGACGCCCACAAAAGAAGACCCAAAAGCAGGCCGAAAAGTAGGCCAAAAAGAACGTCTAAAACAAGGCCCATAAGAAGGATTATAATAACACCTAAAAAGAAGGCCCAAAACTAGCCCAACCAAAAAAAAAACCAAAAAAAAAAAAGAAAAAAAAGAAAAAGCCCCACCAAAAGAAGGCCCAATCGGAGACGTCCCATATGAAGGGCTAAAATAAGATCCAAAAGATGGCATAAAAAAAAAGACCCCAAAACGAGGCCCAAAAGAAAAAGTCCCATATGAAAAGAGCTGAAAACAAGTTCCAAATGATCACCGAAAGAAGGCTCAAAAGAAGGCCCACATGAAGAGGGCCCAAAAGAAGAATGCCCAAATCAAGAAGCCCCAAAAAGAAGGCCTAAAAGAAGATGGCCCAAAAGAAGAAGGACTAAAAGAAGAAGGCCCAAAGAAGAAGGACTAAAAGAAGAAGGCCCAAAAGAAGGACTAAAAGAAGAAGGTCCAAAAGAAGAAGGCCCAAAAGAAGGACTAAAAGAAGAAGGTCCAAAAGAAGAAGGTCCAAAAGAAGAAGGACTAAAAGAATAAGGACTAAAAGAAGAAGGCCCAAAAGAAGAAGGACTAATAGAAGAAACCCCACAAGAAGCCCACAAATGTTCACCAAAAGAGGGCCATGAGAAGTCCCGAAACACGAAGCCCCCCCCCCCCCCCCCCCTCCCCCCCCCCCCCCCCCCCCCCCTCCCCCCCAAAGAAGAAAAAAAAAAAAAAAAACGCCATCCAAAAGTAGACGGCCCAGAGACGTCCCAAAGAAGAAGCAAACCCACCCACACAACCCCTCAAAAAAAAAAAAAAAAAAAAAAAAAAAAAAAAAAAAAAAAAAAACCGCCATCCAAAATAGTACGGCTCAGAAGACGTCCCCAAAAGAAGAAGAAACACACCCACACAACCCCTCAAAAGAAAAAAAAAAAAAAAAAAAAAAAAAAAAAAAAAAAAACGCCATCCAAAAGTAGACGGCCCAGAAGACGTCCCAAAAGAAGAAGCAAACCCACCCACACAACCCCTCAACAGAAAAAAAAAAAAAAAAAAAAAAAACGCCATCCAAAAGTAGACGGCCCACCAATAACGTCCCAAAAGAAGAAGCAAACCACCCACAACCCCAACCCCTCAAAAAAAAAAAAAAAAAAAAAAAAAAAAAAAAACGAAAAAAAAAAAAACGCCGTCTAAAAGCCGAAGCCCCATAAGAAAGCTCACCTCCTACATCCCAAGAAGAAGAAGAGGAGAAAAAACAAGAGAAGGAGGACTCCTGCAGCATTTCTTTACAACGCTGCATTTCAACACAAGCGGCGGAAATGGGCAATAGATTACGACAGAGGTCTTGGAAGTCCTTCTCGCCCCAGAGAGGACTACAAGCAATAAATTGCAGGACTCAACAGGGAGCGAAGATTAATGAGACTCGCTGTGCGGTGTGTTCAGGAATTGATAATAATGGGAAGCCAGATTTTTCATATGTGTGGAGAGAAGTGAGAGAGAGAGAGAGAGAGAGAGAGAAGCGTCTATTGCATTCATTTTACAATTTAAGAATGCAGATGAAATACATACTCAGTATAGTCTCTACTGTTGAGAGTAGAGAGAGAGAGAGAGAGAGAGAGGAGAGAGAGAGAGAGAGAGAGAGAGAGAATGTGTGTTTTCTTATATATTTCGTAGGTTTAGGAATACGGACAAAATACATATGCAATATCCACAATATGCATACACTACATCTATCTTTATATACGTATATATATATATATATATATATATATATATATATATATATATATATATATATATATATATATATAGTATTAATGATATAAAACTGACAAGGGAACACAGAGAAAAAATGCAATTACTTAAATAACTGAATCTGGCGCTTCTACTAAATCGTCCTCCTGTTACCGACGAGCTTGAAAATGACCTAATTAAAGAAAAAGAGGCGTATTCTGCACAGGCCTACAGTGCTTACCTGCAGACTAATGCAGAATACTATGCTGGGCAGGAACTAACGCCCCCCGCCCCCCTCCTGCTCACTCAATTTGGGTTAATCGATCTGGTGGTCCTGCTGTAGCCAGAGCCAAGAGAGCAAAAGTTGCACGTTCTGACGAATCCGACACTGGACACCAACTGGTGTGAGATTAGGGATTTCTAGAAACCCTCAGCGGATGGCATTTCCTTCTCTCGTCGAGGAAGCTTTTTTATATTGAGGTCACCTGCTAAACTGCCATTAATTTTCAATGAAGTGCTGTGGACACTTCGTTGAATAAGGTCGGGAAAGTTATTATCATTTTTCCGCTCGGCGACAGATTTCTCAGGACGGGCCAATTTCAATTTAAGTGTCGAGATAGTCCAGATTGTCTCCATCGCGGCGTCGTTATTTCCCAACGGTTTCAGGACGCAGCTGAAATGCTTATTTCAATTCTAACCTTCGGCATCACGTTTCAGATTCCTGAAAAGTCCTTTTGAATATTTCAAATTCGATTTGATGGCGTTTTTTACGCTCGTTTCATGATTTCAGATTGGCTAGTTAGAAATGTCAGCAATCATTTGGAAGCGGTGTTGAAAATAGCGTTTGGAAAAATATTCCACATTATAAATAAATAATATATATATGTACAAGTATATATATAACTGCAAATACGTACGCACACAGACACACACACACATATATGTATGTATGTATGTATGTATTTATGTATGTATGTATGTATGTATGATGTATGTATGTATGTATGTATGTATATTATACAAATATATATAAATATTTCGAAGATGACTAACAAACAATGTATTTCTACTTAAAACTATTAATCACACATTTAGTAATTTAATTCCCGTTCATTTTTCTTCTACCCAAAATACCTCTCTCTCTCTCTCTCTCTCTCTCTCTCTCTCTCTCTCTCTCTCTCTCTCTCTCTCTCTCTCAATAGCGCTGGAAATGCAGAAGCACAATCAAGCAGTTCCAAAGAGTAAGCTTACTGAAGTAATAATAATAATAATAATAATAATAATAATAATAATAATAATAATGCAGGTGGGTCAACCATTGGGCGGGTGGTTGACAATGAAAAGTAGTTGGGCTAAACCAGACATCCAACCCAGACAGGAAACCTCTTTTCCGACCGCCCACTGCGATAATGACTCTCTGCAGTGCACCTTCCGCCTTCCCCAGTTTTTTTCCTGCATCTGTAGACTTGCACAGGACCCATACACTGCTCTTTTCTTGGTCTTTGGGGTGGTGGGGTGGGAATCTTGTCAATATTCTTTGGCGAATAATGGGGTGGTGGACTTTTGTTTCTGGTTCATAGAGAGATTATTATTATTATTATTATTATTATTATTATTATTATTATTTAGAAAATGGACACTATTCATATGGAACAAGCCCACCAAAGGCACATTTGACTTGAAATTCAAGCTCCTAAAGAATGAGGCGTTTATTTGAAAGAAGTTACTGAAGGTAGAGGGAAATGTAGAAAGAGGAAATCAATTATTTGAAAAACAAATAAATTAACAAATAAATAAATACATCAATAAAAAAAAGAGGAAATCAGTTATTAAAAAAACTTGAATCCAAACTTGAAGTTCTGCAGAAGTTCCGACTGCACGACATCCTCAGAGAGACTCTTCCAGTCCAACGGTGTGAGGAATAAAGGACCTCTGGAACTGAGAAGTTCGACGGCGAGGCAAAACATTGACTGCATATTGGTGCTGCTGTTCAGCGAAGGTAGTCTTTGAGTTTATACCTAAATAGGATTCAAGTCTTTTTGGATGCATGGAATGAATATGAAATCAGTCAGCCAACATATCAATCCTGGCGTTACATATTCAGATTAATTAAATGAAACTAACGTTGTAGTAATTCAGAAATACAAATTATTTTCTTTATATTCGAACCCGTTATTAAGTAATCTTTCTAATTAAATATACAAATCTTGTTAGATGATTTCTCATTTCCTAAATACCCAAGTGGGGAGGTAGGTAAAAAAAATAATGAAGGCACGATGAAACTGACGTCCAACAAACAAATAGACGTCAATCAAACAAACAACCGTCCAACAAACAAACAGACGTCCAACAAAGAAACTGACGTAAAACAAACAAACAGGCGTCCAGCAAATAGACGTCAAACACAAACAGACATCCAACAAACAAACAAACGTCCAATAAAACAAACAGACGAAAACAAACAAACATCAAACAAACAAACAGACGTCAAATAATAAAAAAGACGTCAAACAAACAAACAGACGTCAATCAATCAAACAACAAACGACGTAACAAATAAAATCAATAAATAAAGAAACGACAACTCAAACAAACAACAACAAGACGTCAAATAATAAAACAGACGTCAAACAAACGAACAGACGTCAATCAATCAAACAAACAAACAGACGTAAGACAAACAAACACTTAAAACAAACAAACAAACAGACGTCAAACAATAATACAGACGTCAATCAAATAAACAAACACAACCGCGTCTCAGTTTCGTAGCCGGAGGTAAATGAGACCAGAAACATCCGGAAGATGATGGTCAATCAAGACATATTAAAAAAAAACGAAGAAAGGAGAGAAAAAAAGAAGCAATAAAAAAGAAGATGGCAAAGAACACCAAGTCCCAGAATGACATCATTCATCATCATCATCATCCCGGAGGAATTGTAAATAGGATGTGACATCCGGGAAAGGACGTCAGGATAAAGGTTTGGGATTACGGAAAACTGAGTTGAAGGAAGAGTCTGGGTAAATACACACTGATACGCGCTCTGAAACCAACTTAACAATGTCCCTCGTCTATAATGACTTGTGAGAAAATTAAAGATAGGGGGATAGGGAGAAAATGAAGATAGGAGCACAGTTTTAAAAGCTCGTAGTAGGAGATGATGGACCTACACCTGCGAAAATGGAACGGAAAGAGAGTTCCAGAGTCTGGCTGCGGGTGGGATCAAAACGGTGTATACACACATACACACACACATATATATATATATATATATATATATATATATATATATATATATATATATATCACAATAAGCCGGGACCTTGAAATTCACACTTGAAAATGTAGATTAAACTACGAAAGTACTCGTTCAAAGACCGGTTTTCACTCACCTTCTTACATAGATTTTGTGATATTCGTGCTACATTGGATATACATACATACATTACATACATACATACACACACACACACACACATATATATATATATATATATATATATAATATATATATATATTATATATATATATGACTAAGTTACATACCACTTATCAATTTGCATAAACCCTCAAGTCTGCAATTCAAATTTCATGTCTCTCTCTCTCTCTCTCTCTCTCTCTCAAGAAAGGACACCAGCCTGCCTTCCTTCACTTTTTTTGTCCATCCCTATTTCCTTCCAAGCGGAAATTATCTGACCCCATCGCATATCACGTTTTTTGTCTAGTCACCCTTTCCTTTTCTCATTTTTATTTATATTTATTCATTTTCCCTTTTGTCGTGACGGTTCTCATTAAAGAGTTTCCGACGACGAAAGAGAATGCCAGGAGATGCATTTTAATAAACTCCAACTCTCAAACGTATCCTAATTTATGCCAACAGGATTCATGCATGGTCGTATTTTTGGGTCGGTTTCCTGCGGCCCTGCGAGGAAAAATGTATGTATGTGTATACAGACATATACAATAAACACATACACACATATTTGCATATATATACGTGTACATATATATTATATATATTCATTCTACCTGGTGCCCAGAAACAAAAAAAAACTGTCGAATATATCTCTTATGAATTGTTAATATTTACCTTAACTTTGTCAGCACATAATAATAATAATAATAATAATAATAATAATAATAATATAATATAATAATAATAATAATAATAATGAAGATAAAATTTTAGAACAGGAATCCTGGTAAAGCTTAGCGATTTTAATTTTACTTTTGACGATATACTAAGTTTTTATACTCAAAATATTTCTAATTTTATCCATCAATGTTAAATATTTACTTTTACCTTGTATGGATTTTATCTGCATTGACATCATGTTTGAACGCTGAGGGTTTCTCTCTCTCTCTCTCTCTCCTCTCTCTCTCTCTCTCTCTCTGTTATGCTATATATACTCGTAAATCTCTCTCTGACTCTTTCTCTCTCTCCCTCTCAGTTGTGCTCTATAAAAAAAAAAAAAAAAAAAAAAAAAATTTTCTCTCTCTCCTCCTCTTCTCTCTCTCCTCCTTCACCACTTATAAATGCTTATCGCATCCATCACGCCACGTTTAGCCCAATCGGCGCTATCTGCAAATGCAATCAGATCCGGTCCCATTCACGACCGCGTCCCGTGGCTGACATGCACTCCTCATCTCAAACGCATCTCCTGATAACAAAAGTTTACAAAAGTTTCTTGAGAGTTAATTAGGATGTTCTACCCCCCACCCCCTCCCCTTCACCTCCCACTCCTTCAGGATTTTACGTAAGGCAGACAGACTTGGGAGGGGATGGGGGAAGAGGGGGGGGGGGCGGCGACGGGGGGCTCGCTTTAGCCTTATTTAGATGGGTATCTGAGTCACTTTCTAAGTCTCTCTATCTTCTTCATCTTCCTTCTCAGGGACTTGACATTGCATGACACCGACGAAAATGAGTTGAGTCGTGTCTCCGCTTTGCGAGTTTAGCGAGTTGTGAGTAGCGAGTTTCGCGAATTGTGAGTTGCGAGTTTTGCGAGTTGTGAGTTGCGAGTTTCGCGAATTGTGAGTTGCGAGTTTTGCGAGTTTGATAGATTGACAGATGGAGTCTGAGAGTTCCCAGCTGCGAGTTTGTGAGGCAACAAATTGCAAGCTTGTGAGTTGCAAGTTTGCGAGTCTGAGAGTTGCAATACATTATAACATTAAGTCTAGATATTTTCACTTGAAAATTAAAAGAAAATATTTGTTTCATTTCGCTTGAAAGTTTATTTGGAATGTATGTGTAGTATATACCATACATCTGTTATATATTTCCCATTGCCTTCTGCTTTTTCGTTCCAATGAATTTAAAGTCAGTGGCCCTAGTGGATTTGCTCCATATGAATATATTTCGTCTTCCGAATAATAATAATAATAAAATAATAATAATAATAATAATAATAATAAAAATAATTAATAATAATAACCTGCTTTATAAGCAATTATTACAACAAAGAGATTATATTTTCCACACAGCAAAATTATACATACACCAGATGACACATAATAATAATAATAATAATAATAATAATAATAATAATAATAATAATAATAATAATAACCTGCTTTATAAGCATTTATTACAATAAAGAGATTATATTTTCCACACGCCAAAAATACACATATACCAGGTGACAATAATACAATAATAATATAATAATAATAAATAATAATAATAACAATAATAATCTGCATTAAATAATCTACATTACAAACAAATATGGAAATAAACTGACAATATTTTCCACATAGTAAATATATATACATACACAGATGAGACATAAATATTTGGAAATTATTATGGGCCTTACAAAAGTACCTGGTGAAATCAGACAGAAAATAAAGAAAAAATGAAAAAAAGAAAGGTTAGAAGGATAAACAAAAAGTGGACATCCTGTCTCTTACCACGAGGACATCACACCATGAATTAAAAATGAAAAAATATCTCTATAAAAGCAGTTGAGTGTATATATTTGTGTGCGTGTATGTATAGATAGTATATATATATATATATATATATATATATATATATATATATAATACATATATTTTATATATATAAATATTTATATATTTATATACATATATATCTATCTATATTCTTTAATATAATATCTCTATATATATGTATATATACATGCATAACCTTGCAAACACAATAACTTCTCCCGCTGCCTGACAGATAGAATAAAACCAGTCGTCCACAATCTTGCTCTATCAGGCAGAGGGTCACTTCCGCCGCGACTATACCACCAGCAGACGGGTACAAATTCCCCAAAATATGCAAATGAGCCGCCTTCCCATCCACAGATGCACGCCCGCGGCCGGAAGTGGGCGCGTTCAATTGTGATCAATTGCTTGTGTATTCCCTGAATCTCTATGGGTGTGTTTCAATGCATGAGGGGAGAGAGAGAGAGAGAGAGAGAGAGAGCGAGAGCAGATTGCACTGAATCATATGAAGGAAGTGCATTTGTAAACTTCAAGAACTATTATTATTATTATCATTAAAGAGCGGGACATGAGCCAATTATTATTATTATTATTACTATTATTATTATCATTATTAATATTATTATTATTATTATTATTATTATTATTATTATTATTATTATTATTATTATTATTAACAAATTAGAAAATGAACAGGTAAAAAAAGACAACTTATAAAATACGGGTGAAACTGTTTTAGGTAGTACTGCATTGCATTATTATTAAAACGTGATGTAATTATCTATATAATTATATATATATATATATATATATTATATAATATATATATATATATATATATATATAAATATATATATATATATATATATATATATATATATATATATATATATAATATATATGTGTGTGTGTGTGTGTGTGTGTGTGTTGTGTGTGTGTATGCTAGCTTTAGAGAGTATAGTTTATTGTCGTCTTATGTACGGAAATTTACTTATAGTTATTTAAAGATTAAATTTTCTTTATAGGTATCAAATTTTAACTAACATCAACACATCCAATGAAATAGGTATTTATTTTAACAAACAGATGGCGCATTAGTACTGAGAACAAGAAGAAGAGAGAGAGAGAGAGAGAGAGAGAGAGAGAGAGAGAGAGAGAGAGAGAGAGAGAGAGGCATAAAACCTCCCCTACAACTGCATGTAGACCTTAATTCAACAACCATTACATGCAAATAAAAAAAAAATTTCCTTCACCCTTTTGCGTTTCAATGATGATTACAGAGATAAAAACGCGACTTTCGTAATTACATTAAAAAAATAAAAACTTCCGGCTGCAATTATCAGCGAAACAACTTTAATAACAGATGATTACTTCAGAGTTTCACGAAAGTAAACAACAGCAATTGTTGTCCATAGTCAATGCAGGTTTCCTTTGCAGCAAAAATCATAAAAAAATGCAATAAAGTTTTTTTTATGAAAAACACTTCTACTCTCAATAAACTTTTTTTATGAAAATTTCTGCTCTCAATGAAAGGCTTTTTTATGAAAAACATTTCTACTCTCAATAAACTTTTTTTTTATGAAAAACACTTCTACTCTCAATGAAAGACTTTTTTATGAAAAACACTTCTACTCTCAATAAACTTTTTTTATGAAAATTTCTGCTCTCAATGAAAGACTTATTTATGAAAAACACTTCTACTCTCAATAAACTTTTTTTTTATGAAAAACACTTCTACTCTCACTAAATACTTTTTATGAACAACACTTCTACTCTCAATAAAGACTCTTTTTATGAAAAACACCTCTACTCTCAGTAAACTTCTTTTTATGAAAAACGCTTTTACTCTCAATAAATACTTTTTTTATGAAAAACACTTCTACTGTCAATAAACTTTTTTTTATGAAAATTTCTACTCTCAATGAAAGACTTTTTTATGAAAAACACTTCTACTCTCAATAAACTTTTTTTTTATGAAAAACACTTATACTCTCAATAAAAGTTTTTTTTTAATGAAAAACACTTCTACTCTCAATAAAGGCTTTTTTTATGAAAAATACTTCTGTTCTCAATAAAGACTTTCTTTTATGAAAAACACTTCTACTCTCTATAAAGACTTTATTTTATGAAAAATACTTCTGCTCTCCATAAACTTTTTTTTTTAAGAAAAACACTTCTACTCTCAATAAAGACTTTTTTATGGAAAACACTTCTACTCTGAATAAAGACTTTTTTTAATGAAAAACACTTCTACTCTCAATAAAGACTTTTTATGAAAAACACTTCTACTCTTGAAAGACAAGGATGGGAGATAGAATTTAGGCCGAAGGCCAAGTGCTGGGACCTACGAGGAACTTTAGCGCTGCAAAGGGAAGTTGAGAGCAGAAAGGTTTGAAAAGTGTACAAGGAGGAAAGCCTCGTAACTGCACTATGAAATCATTTATAGGAGAAGGTGGAAGAAAGATATAAGAAAATATGAACGGATGTACAATAAAAGGAATGAAAGGGGTTGCAGCTAGGGGCCGAAGGAACACCGCAAGGAACCGTAAGTAATGCCTACAGTGCACTGCATGAGGTGCACTGATGGCAACACTTCCCTACGGGGAATATCAACTGTAGTATAAGGGATAAGAACTGAATCTGCACCTGAAGTATAATCATAAACCCATTGACTATGATTCTGGTAAATCCTCCCCCGCCCCCTCCCCAGCTCCAACCCTAATCCCAGACTATCAGATGCCACCGAGGAACCAAGAGGTGACAAAAGATTCCCGAAAATCCCAAAGAAGAGATTCGGAAGACAAACAAAATTCCACAGGGCGTCGTCCTAAGAGGAAGCCATATTGGCGATAGAAAACAGAAAGTTTTTCTTGAAAATTCCACAGGGCGTCTTCCTCAGAGGAAGCTATATTAAGCCATACAGAAACGAAAACAAAGTTTTTTTTTCTACAGGACGTTTAACTAAATGGGAAATGGAAAAACTTTGGATATTTTACGAGATGCTATAAGGACTGAAACAAATGCACAAACTTTTTTTTGTTCCAAAGAGAGAAAAAAAAATTAATAATAATAATTTGCGAATGAAAACTTTAAGTTATTTTTTTATTTCAAATTTAAAAAATCGTTCAAAAGATTAAAAGCAAACGGTTGAAGATCTACCGAGACGGAAGTGGTCACATGAACGCAACCGTCTGTTATAAAATAGTAAAAAAAAAAAAAAAAAAACTCTTTAGAAAATTATCATAATATTATTATTATCATTACAAGCAAAGGTGCAACCATGCTTGTGAAACCAGAATACAAGCACAAGTAGCAAAATCGGTAAAAACAAACTGTAATTAGTGAATTATTATTATTATTATTACAACCAAAGCTGTAATCATGCTTGTGAAAATAGAATGCTACAAGCACGTGGGTCATATAGGGAAAGCATAAAAACGCAAGATTTCTAAAACGATACAAGAATATGTGATGAATTTACAAATACCAGGGCAATAATAATAATAATAATAATAATAATAATAATAATAATAATAATAATAATAATAATAATCTGAGACATTTTAAGGAAAGCAGAATCTTGTACCAAATTATCATAACTAGAGAAAATGAAGCAAAAGTAGAGATAGTCAGTTATCTGAGATATGTTTGGGGAAACAGAATCTTATACTAGATTACTATAATTAGAGCAAAATGAAGCAAATGCATAGATACATTCACAGATCAATAATCTCTCTCTCTCTCTCTCTCTCTCTCTCTCTCTCTCTCTCTCTCTCTCTCTCTCTCCAAATCAAACTGTGATATTTTGAAGTAAACAGAATATGCAATGTTGGATTTATTGTAATTAGAGTAAATATACATATTTTCACAGATCAATAAATAATGTCAGACTAAGGTAGAGAACTCTCTCTCTCTCTCTCTCTCTCTCTCTCTCTCTCTCTCTGTATCAACACTTCTCTCTCTCTCTCTCTCGCCTCTTCCCTCCTTAGATATTTTTAGACTAAGGTAGAGAAAATCTCTCTCTCTCTCTCTCTCTCTCTCTCTCTCTCTCTCTCTCCTTAGATATTTTTAGGCAAGCAGAATCTTTGTATTTAATCATAGCAAAGCAAAATGAAGCAAATGTCCCAATATTCACAGATCAAAAGATATTGTCAGCCTAAAGTTAGAGTCCTCTCTCTCTCTCTCTCGATTTTACGACTCTTCAAGTTTCCCTTCCCCGTCGTCGCCTTCCTTAAACTTAACCCTATCCTTTTCATAAGACGGTGTAAGTCCCTAAAACTGAATATTAGATGGCCTTTCTCCCCCGAGGAACAATAACACCCTCCCTCCCTACCTCCCCATCCCCTCCCCCTCCCCCCTGCCTCCTAAAAATCTACTTGAGCCCCGACTGTTAATGCAGAAGGACAAACCATATGGAGAGGCGGTTCCAAAATGCACCTTTCCCTGACCACTTGGGTTATGGGGCTGCTGTATGTAGTGGATATGGGTAGGGGAGGGGAAGGGGGAAGCTGGGGTATTATAGGGGTAAGGAATGGGGTTACGGGAAGGTGGGGACAGCCCCACCCCAACTGCATATCGCTTATATACCCTTACGACTCTCTCAACCCCGTTTTACTGGATTCTCACCATCAACCCTTTTCGACAACCCTTTGAGCACCCGTGGCCATTCACAAGGGGACCAAATTTTTTAAGAGACCCTCAGGGTATCGGTCATCAGGCCACAAGGCCTACATGTACATATACCCACTGCAGGCCATAACTGTCCCGAAAACGCGGGTAACTGCATCCTTTACGGTGCATTCGTGACGTCATCCGTCAGTCGACCCCGATACTATGAACATTACTGCTACTAAGTTACTAGATGGACGATGAGTGTAAATGCTTAAACCCAAGCTTCTTTGGTGCAGTTTAGATGCCAGAAGCCTTCTGAAATTTAAAAAGACGGATGAATTTTAAGACTGCAAATGCACTTGACGGGAAACCTAAAAAAATAACAGTCAAAACTTCCGATACACGTCCGAGGAGCCCTCCGACCCCGATAATGCAACTCACGGAAAGCTAGACCTAAGCAGAATCTTTTTTGAACACCAGAACTTCAATATTACATCAAACTCGCTGCAAAAACGTCGCTGGATTTGACAAAGCAAGTGCATAACCTGTTTACAACCAAACAGGTGGATAATGCATCGGATTAGTCTTTGGGGATGTCTAGACAAGCGGCTGGCTGGCTGGTGGATGCCTGTTGTTGGGGCCTCTGCCTGTAGGCCTAACTGCATTGTTGTAGGCTTACTGCTTGATAAATGACGTGTTATATAACCGGGGTAAGCCGACACCTTCCCTAATGTATTGTTTTTTGGGGGAGATAAAAAACTCTTTCTTTCTCTTCACGTACACATACCACACAATAATAATAATAATAATAATAATAATAATAATAATAATAATAATAATAATAATACCTCTGTCTTCATTAAGGGTTTTTTAAATTAAGCGGTGCCCTAAGCTTTCATATTCGGTTTCTGAGGTTGAGACGACTGCACTAGACTCCATCTTAGGCAGAATTTTATATATTCAGATGAATCTGCTTGTGACAACGGGTAAATCTGTAGCCAAAACGTTTTATATATAACCTGCTCTTTTATGCTAGAATAAGCTGGTTTTATGTTAGGACTGAGTTACAGCTTATTTGCTGTTCTCGGTGTGAAAACCAGTGCAGTCCATATTTTGATTCCAATGTTCTGCTATCCTTGACTTTCCAAACAGAACTTGCACTTAACAAATGAAGCGTAATACTTAATTGCCAAAGTATTCTTCAGCAATAAGACTGAACTGTCGGCAACAGTCAGAGGTTATATTTGGGATTTCCGAAGGATATTCCATTATCTCTTCTCGATGGGGATATATATCCTTAATGTGTCAGCTTTCAAGTAAGAATACAAGGCTGTTAATGAAACATTGTCAGTGGAAAGAAACAAAGCGAGATAATAAACTAAGGGAAAGAATGCAGTGGGCATTCTTACACGGAGAAAGTATGCCCAATCATTGCATTAACCATGAGATATCATATATTGATCATGAATTTTTTTAAATATAAGAAAAATCAATACGCAAAAAACTTCAACAAACTTGAAAAGATACAAGATTCTAAACTAAACTCAACGCTGATCACTCCGGAAAGACGATATTCACCTTCCTCATCCCGTCCCTCGACAAGAATGATACAACAAGCAAAATATCAGAGCAATTTTCACAAAATGCCTTAGCTAAGCTGGCCAGTTATCAGACGTCATTGTATCTTGGACAAGTGTGTCTGCTTTTTCAGGTAAATTCCAAATTAGGTCTCCAAGGAAACCTGGTATAGACCTATATCTCTCTTATTTTACATCTTGAGTAAGAGAATATACTTTTGCATAGTAATGGACCCATCCTGATTGATTTTCGAAGCTTAGTTGCTACCCCACAAAATCAAAATTCTTTGCTATTGTAGATAATGATAATTTTTGAAACCTACAATTTTTTAAATCTACAGGACTTACGGAGACTTCGCGTGACATTTCATTCCAGGAATAGATCCGTTCACAAAATGTACTGTAGTTTTCCTTCTGTATAAACAGACAATATCCAGATTGATCTCATAGGTACACCGGTTTACAAATGTGACAACCACATGACGAAATCATCTTGATTATCTTGAACACACTTCCATTTGCATATATATATATATATATATATATATATATATATATATATATATATATATATATATATATATATATATATATATATATATATATAACACACACAAGCATGCATACGAGTGTACTCTGCAAGGGTGCAACTAAATGCTGTATACTTTATAAGGTAGTATAAAGTATACAAGTAGATTCTTTACCTCCGTCCTTCCAAATCTCCACTTTCTATGGCGATGAGTCATATGATTCTCTCTCTCTCTCTCTCTCTCTCTCTCTGTCTAGTGGTTTATAAGGGAATGCTGACACAATTCGACGTGGTTCAGTGAAACCACTAATTCCACTTCTCATCTTACAAAAGAGACCTGATGGCAATTCTAATTAATTTGTGTATATATATATATATATAATATATATATATATATATATAGAGAGAGAGAGAGAGAGAGAGAGAGAGAGAGAGAGAGAGAGAGAGAGAGAGAGATTTGAACAGGTTCCCTGCTTTATATATCTGATTCACCTCTCTCTCTCTCTCTCTCTTTCTCTCTCTCACACACACACACAGACGTAATGTTAACATGCCTATTGAAAGATGAAACGTGTTACTATTGCATGACACCAATAATCACTGCTTTCGGAACTGCTTTAAAAAACAGCCTCTGTCCGAACTAATTTTATTATTATTATTATTATTATTATTATTATTATTATTATTATTATTATTTAGAAGATGAACCCTATTTATCTGGAGCAAGCCCACCACTGGGGCCACTGACCTGAAGTTCAAGCTTCCAAAGAATATCATGATGTTCATTCCAAAGAAGTTACAGAAGGTAAAAAGAAATACAGAAAGAAGAGATCGGTTATTGTTTTCTAAAACAAGATAGAAAAAATGCAAAATTTTAAATATTTTTAGATCTCAAATAGAAAAATAAAACAAAAGAAAGCACCTCTAAAAAAAATCGACATAGATTTTCCTAAGGTCAGATAAATGTATCTAGAATTCTAACACGAAAAATTCAAAGAGTTTCTGTGTCTGTTACAGAGAGAGAGAGAGAGAGAGAGAGAGAGAGAGAGAGAGAGAGAGAGAGAGAGGCCTAAAGGAATAAGACATTAGTGAAGCTAATAATAATAATTCCTTTATTCTACATTTTAGTTTACAATGGGTAATGTGTTTCTAACATAAAATGCACATGAATACAAAACTTCTTCAAATGATGCCATAAAAGTTAACTTTAAACCGTTGTTCTCTGGGGAGAGATAGTCGTCGAACAACACCATGTTGTGCCTTTTATAGAAACTTATTTCAAAACAACGTACATATTTACTCTGGACAAATTATTTACAGTTTGAAGTACTAAATTTACATATTGAAGATGCATACGCAATGAAGTGCACGTGATATTTAAAAAAAAAAATATCCTTCACTGAAATACAAGGCTAGAGTCTAAACCTATATTTGCTTAAAAGACTTTGAAATATGTCTCATGCTCTCCAACGTATTTCTTTTATTTCGCTTTTAAAAACTAAAATACGACTCATCTACCTAATAATTAGAGGTAGGCTGTTCCAAGGTGCTGGTTCCCTAAATGCCAAAGCCTTAGCTGCTATTTTTGTCCTAGTTCTGGGGATATGGAAGTTATTTGACTGCCTTGTCTGATGTAAAGAGTTCACGTATGATATATGAAATGCCCATACAAACCATTTTCCTTTCAAGATCTTGAAGATGAATAGATCATTATACTGTAACAGCTGATGAATTTTTATGAGTTTTTAACCAAATTTATAAATGGTGTGGCGTGGTCATATGTCTTTCCTGTTCCAACTACTATTTGCAGCAAAGTTTTCCACCTTCTATAAATCAGAACAGGCCCCCCCTCTCCCCTTCAACCCCCCTTATTGCTGAACAGCACAAAAACAGACACTTTACCAAAGCATTTACAGATCGCATTCTACTTTCGTTTTGGCATTCTATCTCTCCAGACAAAATACAAAATTCCCATTCCTTTTGTGCATATTTCTTCGATATGCAATTTGAAGTTTAAATGATTGTCGATAATGATTCCCAAGCTTTTTACGCTACTGCTAGACTTAATTTCTGTTTCTTTAACCTTAACACTGATATCTTCTGTAAGTCTCCGTATACGTGAGAGAGAACCAATGAAAGTAAATTTCGTTGTCGTTGCATTTATTTTAAGACCATTTGACATTAAATATTCCATTACACCTTGCATGTTAGTTTATATCAACACTCCACTTATACGGAAGAATTTCTTGCCACAAGTTTCAATCTCTCTCTCTCTCTCTCTCTCTCTCTCTCTCTTCTCCTCTTCTCTTCTCTATATATACATATATATATATATATATATATATATATATAGTAATTATATATTATATATAGAATAATTATAGATAGATAATACATATAGATACCTAGGTATAAATGTATACATGGCATTATACTCACGCAGCTCTGAAGAGACGCCTTATAATGCAAAATAATCCCTTTTAATCCGAATTACCTAATTAATATAACATTCATTCAGTACCATTATAAGCAACTTTTGCGTTCCATAATTTCGAGGAAAAAAAATACTTGACTTTCCAAGACTACAACGCACAAGAGAAAGTAACAGACCAAGAATTCTACAGAGGCCTACGAAGAACTAGCCTACTCTCCCACCTTCAGAGAGAAAAAAAACATCAATTTGTGCTCAGTCATTAGCACTAATTGAGGTAACAATCAAAGAAACATCAGGAATATCCAAAAATGCTGCGTGATCCAACATCCGGAAGATAAGTATGTAAGGCATAAACATGACCGGAGGGTCAATAACCCCCAGCCAGACATAGACCTATAGTCATACACACACACACACACGCAGTAGGCCTGCCGATGCACTTTCCAACTCTCACGAAAAGGGAGTTGTGTGGGGGGAGGGGGGGTAGGGGGGGAGAAAGGGAGGTAGTGGTTTAGGGTGGGGGCCATGGGCCTTAAAAGGTGCTATGGGGAAGGTTCGGGGGTGGGGGTGGGGGGAGGGGTAGTAGGTTGAGAATGTGTGCGAGCTGTGAGCCATGTATGAAAATAGGTCTACGTTGCTCCATCCGATACTTTGTCTATTTCAAATCTATATTTCATATGACTCAAAACATCTCTTATTTCAAGATGAAATTCGGCCCCTACGATCGAACATCAACAAAGCTGACTACTTCAAAACATCCCAGAATCGTCCAGATGTTAAAACAAAGACCGAGAAGACGAGAGAAAATATTTGTAGGCCTGCCGAGGTCAGTCTCCTCACCAACGGAGCTACACGGGATGTAGGGGCTTAGTCTAGAGGTGTTGGGAGGGGGAATGGGAGGGGGGTTTTAAGGGGGAGGGGAGATTCATGGTCCAACTTGCTTTGGGGTTTAGGCTTAGCCTTCCTAGGGTCGCTGAGTACACGTACACCATCATGGACGCCTCAGAACTGGTACGAGTGGTTTTTTTGTGTACTGATGACGACACTTTGAGAATTGTATTCCACAGAATACACCTGTATGTCAACACCAATCCCCAACAACAAAAGAACACAACTTCGACGTATTTGGAAGTTGATTTTCAAGGGCGTGGAGCTACTGAAACCACGAATCGACTTCGAGGTTCGAACAAGAGTGACGTACGTCGTGACATCACACTTTCTCCTCTGGGGAAAAAACAGAGGAAGAATAAAAGGGAAAAAACAAAAACAATGGATAACTGACGCTTTCTGGGCAACAGTCCATTCGAAACAATGATAAAACTAACGTAAAACGTGTCACACGACACGTGTTGAGAGAGAGAGAGAGAGAGAGAGAGAGATATTCCTGTCTGCCTGACTACTACTGGGTTAAAGGAGACAAGTGCCTCGGAGCGAAGGTGCATGGAGAGGGTAGGGAGGGAGGGGAAGGGGGTGTCCAGGAGCGGGGGGAGGAGGAGGAGAGGAATGAACAAAAAATGAGAGAGGAGAGAGAGAGAGAGAGAGAGAGAGAGAGAGAGAGAGGTAGGGGAAGGTCAGTCAGTCCATGAGTTCAGTGGGTACACGTTAGCCGTATGACATGAGAATTTAAATGGTCGTGTATTTTGCTTCATTTTAAAGGGATACAATATCACCCTAAAGCAATTCACCTTGTATTTTACTAATTTACCTTTATATTTACCTATTTACTAATTTACTCATTTATCTTATTGTTTCTTAATAACTGATCTCTTCTTTCTGTATTTCCTAATGTCGTCTGTAACTTCTTTGAAATAAAATCTATAATATTCTAAAATAATAATAATAAAATTAATAATAATAATAATAATAATAATAATAATAATAATAATAATAATAATAATAATAATAATTCAGGACATGGGTTTTATAAGCAGATTCAGTGTGTATAAGGTTTTCTTTCGAACCTGTTCATAATTCTTTCTTCGTTACTCTGTTCATAAATTAATTAATTCTCGTATTTCGTCATTCTTCCGTAAATAGAAAGTAAACATTCGTCGGTTTGGGAATATACTTTTAATAATCAAGAATATTAGTAAAGGTTTCGAAGTAACTTCGATGCTTACGAG
>NC_061092.1:26777936-26785436 GCF_015104395.2 Macrobrachium nipponense
TTCGGATCCCACAATAAGCTGCAGGTCGCGTTGCTAGGTGACCAATTGGATCCTAGCCACGTAAAAATATCTAATCCTTCAAGCCAGCCCTAGGAGAGCTGTTAACCAGCTCAGTGGTCTGGTAAAACTAAGATATACTTAATTTTTATTCAGAAGATGAACCCTACTCAATGGAACAAGCCCACAAAAGGGCACATTGACTTGGAATTCAAGCTTCTAACGAATATTATGGTGTTCAGTTGAAAGAAGAAACAGAAGGTAATGGGAAATACAGAAAGAAGAGACCAGTTATTAGGAAATATCTACGTGATATTAATATATATGCGATATTAATATCTACGTGATGATTTCTAAAATTCAGACTGTCACTCGAAACACTGGGGTACTTTCTGCCATACAGTGCCTCTGACAGGGAAAAGTTGCAGAGCTTGGACAGCAAGATAAAGTGATCCAGAAACCAAAGGAGTTGAATATAAGAATCCAACGGTTGAGAGATAGAACAGAGAATTTAGGCCAAAGGCCAGGCGCCGGGTCCTATGAAGTCATTCAGCCCTGAAAGAAAAATTGAGGGTAAAAAGGTTTGAAAGGTGTAACTGGAGGAAAACCTCGCAGTTGCATTATCAATCACTTTGTTAGGAGAGGGTGGAAAAGAAGATGGAAGAAAGAGAATATGAGCGGAGGTGCAGTGAAAGAAATGAAAGAGGCTGCAGCTTGGGGTCGAAGGGACGCTGCAAAGAACCTTAGGTAATGCCTACAGTCCACCGTCTGGTGTGCTGACTGGACCATCCCTGTAAGGAAGCTATTTAAGCATTCGTTTCTTAATAATTCAAAGTAAATTAAGTGTATAATAATAAGTATAATAACAATTACAATGTTACAGCAGCGAGAATAAGTTCTACAGTAAGTACATCTTAGTTCAACCAGACCAGTGAGCTGATTAACAACTTTCCTAGGGCTGGCCCGAATGATTAGATATTTTTACGTAGCTAGGGACCAATTTTTTCCGTAGCAACGGGACCTACAGCTAACTGTGGGATCCGAACCACGTTCTATCGAGAAATTAATTTCTAATCACCAAAAATAAATTCCTCTGATTCCACGTTGGCAAAGAGGGGAATCGAACTCAGACTACCGAATCGATAGGCCAGTACGTATACCACCCGTCCAACGAGGAACTACAGTATAATAATAATAATAATATAATAATAATAATAATAATAATAATAATAATAATAATTATTATTATATTATTATTATTATTATTATTATTACTTATTATTGAAATAAATTGGGGGTTACATAATTATAAAGAACATGCTTAATCTCTTTTTAAAATCCAATAATAATAATAATAATAATAATAATAATATCTAATCCGTCCCAATGTCACCAAAAGAATTCAGAAAGGGGAATCCGATTAAAAACTTAATAGGATTCTATAAGGGAACGAACACTTATCAAATCTCTCTCTCTCTCTCTCTCTCTCTCTCTCTCTCTCTCTCTCCTAAATCCTCTCTCTCTTCCTCTCTTCTCTCTCCTCTACTCTCTCTCCTAAATATCCTATGCATGGGCTATTCCAGCCATGAGTCCATTTCTTATTGAAGGAAATTCTGGACTGAAACAGAGTCGACGGAATTTTTCACAATTTCACATCGCCAGAGATTTGCATTATTGATTAGATTTCGGGGAGGACACGCGGAGGAGATATTATGCTCTTATGCTATAGCAGAAGACCGGAGTGTGTGTTTATTTATATCACATACGTATGTATAGTGCATACACACACAAATATAATATATATATATCTTATATATATATATATATTATATATATATATATATATCTATATATATATATATATATATAGAGAGAGAGAGAGAGAGAGAGAGAGAGAGAGTATATATATATCTATATATATATATATATAATATATATATATATATATATATTTACATCTCTCTCTCTCTCTCTCTCTATCTCATTACTATCAAAGCCTCCGTTCTCTATTCATTTCCTCTCCTTACACTAGTTGTTCCTGTTTCATCACCTCTCTCTCTCTGTCTCTCTCTCTCTCTCTCTCTCTCTCTCTCTCTCAGCGACCTTCTTTCTGTCTCTCGTTTTCACTCCGGATAAAACTAGTACGTTACTGAACCGTTTCTACAAGAGCTCGAGGGGAGAGAGAGAGAGAGAGAGAGAGAGAGAGAGAGAGAGAGAGAGAGAGAGAGCGATGCATTCCCAGACGCCGACAGCAGGAAGTGCGTAACTCTCAAGAAAAATCTTTACGTAAACTTTCAAGGGGCGTGTGTAAGGGCGGCAGTGGTGGGCTGGTGGGTGGGCGTGGATCGATGTGCATCCCCTTACACTACCCCACTCTATCCAGACTTCAAACTCCTCCCTCCCTCCCTCCCTCCCTTCCCTCCCCCCTCACATTACATAACGGCCTCTGCCTCTGACCACACCTGACCTCCTCCTTCAAATCCTCCAGAAGGGAAAAATCTATCCAGACCTCAATCTCCTCCCTTCCCTCCCATCCCTCCCTCCCTCCTCCTCCCACATCCACACCTCTCCCCCACCCCCACCTTCTTTCCCTTACCACTGACCACACCTGACCTCTTTCAAACCTCCTCCAGAAGGGCCAGTGATATGCCCTTCTCAAAACCACCCCCTACTCCTTCGCTCCCCTCTCCCATCCATTCCAGGCAACTCTCCCCCTGCCACTTCCCCTCTCGATGAGGGTTGAAGCAGCAACTCCTTCCTCTTCCTTATTTCCCCCCTCAGTCAACACAACTCTCTCTCTCTCTCTCTCTCTCTCTCTCTCTCTCTTTCTTTCCTCCCCCTGCTGGTTTCGTCTTCGCCTAAAATAACCAGGGCCTACTGTTATCTTCGGCTGCAACTGTTTACGTAACCTGACTTTTTCCCTTTTTCCAAAATTTGCCCTTTGTTTCCTCTGGAGGATTTACCGCTGGGTACGTCTTAGTTTGGTTAAAAAAAAAAAAAAAAAAAAAAAAAAAACGCTCACCTAGCGAAGAGATGAAACGAAATATAAATGGAAGGCAGGGAGTTTTGAATTATTATTATTATCATTATTATTAGAAGAAGTTTATTATTATTATATTATTTTTCCATTATTATTATTATTATTATTTATATTATTTTTAATTATTATTTATTAAGAGGTTATTCATTAGTATTATTATTATTATTAGTTAGAATATGAACCCTACTCATATGGAACAGGCCTACCACAGGGGCCACTGACTTGAAATTCAAGCCTTTAAAGAATATGGTGTTCATTTGAAAGAAGTAACAGAAGGTGTACTAGGAAATACTGGAAGAACAGATCGGATATCAGAAAAGAAAAAAAAATAACGAATAAATTGATGACTAAACGGATAAAACTGTAAGTAAATCATAAAATACAGGGAGGAATGCTATTCGGTAGTGGTGATGCATCGTTTCTTCGCTTGAACTTGAGGTTGCAAATGCGCAACATATATACACATATATACATATACATGCATATATATATATATATATATATATATATATATATATATATATATATATATTATATATATATAAAACCATTTTGTTTTGCACTCTTTGTTTTTAAGCGACCAACCTCAACCAGCTAACTATCTAATACTTAAAAAGCACTACTTTGGTCAAGTTGAAAAATACAATTGCAAATTGTACTTAGAGAGAGAGAGAGAGAGAGAGAGAGAGAGAGAGAGAGAGAGAGAGAGAGAGAGAATGCAAATGAAACTACGAATTCAGCGATGTAAAAAAAAAAAAAGGATGGATTATGGACTTGGCAGGACCCATATACATCATATCGCTTCCCTAATTCCTTTTTATGTCGGCATAGTGATGTTTTTCCCCCCCTCCGTTACGAGCAGAAATTTCCCCCTCCCCCATTAAACCTAAATGCAATGGGGGAGAAGCGAGAGGGAAGGGGGATGGAGGAGGAAGGGAGGGGGGGGGAAGGAAGGGTAAATATAGGAGAGAGAGAGAGAGAGAGAGAGAGAGAGAGAGAGAGAGAGATGCGTTATTAGGCCATGGTCAGCTATGCAAAAATTTTTTTTTTTTTTTTTTTTTTTTCTTACTTCTAATTTATCATGTATATATATATATATACATATATATATATATATATATATATATATATATTACACATATATATATATATATATATATATATATATACACACACACACACACACACACACACACACACATATATATATATATATAATATATATATATATAGTAGATAGATAATTTACTTTCTCTATTTTGGCGATTTTATGGGGTCCTTTAATTAGATGGAATTCTGTTGTAACAAAACATTTTACCAATCGTATATATATATGTTGGCCGACTCGATAAACGTCACTCTAAGGCCGTCCTGATTTCGTTCCCGTCCACTGGACGGTGGTTCGATCCCATGAGGGTACGAAATTATTATCAATTAAAAATTCCCCTCGGTATATATGAAAATATATCAATTTCCGAGGTAGAGCGAATTAGATATTAAAGGACATTTGTAGCTCGAATGATATATATATATATATATATATACACATGCAGTCACCGCTTCACGGTAGATACATTAGATAAACCCAAAAGCATATTTGAGCATAAAGACGTATCTATACTACCCAGGGATTTTCCTGCAACCATCCAAAAAGTGAGGTCAGATTACGGGCTGCTCTATGAGCAAGAGCTCGTGCTGGCATAAAGGCAGCTCGATCAAAAAGAACAAACAACGACGCGAGGTCCAGGAACAAAGTTGATGTGGTACAAAGTTGATGTACTACCAAAATCATTTTCAAAATTGGAAGAAAAAAAAATTTTGGCAAGTCGTTCTAGTATTTGACGTAAATTTATTATTATTATTATTATTATTATTATTATTATTATTATTATTATTATTAATATTTTGTGCCACTACTTCTTGAAATTTTTTTTCATCACCTATCATTATCATTATTATTATTACTATAATTATTATTAAATTAGGGCATTAGCTGTACAAAGCTACCTCTTTCATATATTAATTTATGGTAAAATCTCCAACCTCTTTCCCAGATTAACTAATGGCTGAATCTGTAACTTCCCCCATAGATTAATTAATGATAGAATCTGTAACTTCTTCCATAGATTCATTAATGGTAGAACCTGTAACCTCTCCCATAAATTAAAATATGGTAGAATTTGTAACTTCCTCCATAGCTTAATTAATGGTAAATCTATAATCTCTCCCATAGA
Organism: Macrobrachium nipponense; assembly: GCF_015104395.2. Classification (NCBI taxonomy): domain Eukaryota; kingdom Metazoa; phylum Arthropoda; class Malacostraca; order Decapoda; family Palaemonidae; genus Macrobrachium; species Macrobrachium nipponense. Next base: position 26,783,208 of record NC_061092.1, read on the forward strand.
TTGATTTATGGTAGAACCCGTAATCTCTTCCTATATATTAATTAATGGTAGGATCTGTAACTTCTTCCATAGATTAATCAACGGTAGACTTTGTAACCTCTCCCATGTATTAAAATATGGGAGAATCTGTATGGTATCATACCGTTAACAGTCAGACAAAGGTTACTCCTTATGCACAAATAATAACTGCATTCCAGCTTGAAATATTCCACTGGATTAAGAATTGAAAGTTTCACGACTTATTCTCTCAAACACCCATCCATTTTAAAATCTCATAAACGACGACTTTCATCTACATTCTTAAAGAGGTCCCGTCATGGTCCCCATTCCTATTCCCATTCCTATTCTCGACACTGCAAGGCATCTGGTACTTTATCATGACTAACACTGAGGGGAGAGATGGAGGGGGTGGGGGGGAGGGGGGTGGGGGGGAGGGGAGGGGGGGGGAGGGAGGGAGGGAGAGAGAGAGAGATAATGGATAATAAAGGACAGTTAAAAATTGGAGGAAAAAATGGAAAAGTATTTCTCTCTCTCTCTCTCTCTCTCTCTCTCTCTCTCTCTCTCTCTCTCTCTCTCTCTCCGAAATTGTGGAACAAGAATTCCCGAGAGACTCTTTACTTAAGAGATGTTTTTCTTAGGGACTTTTTGCTTAAGAGACATGTTTATTAAGAGATGTTTTACTTAAGAGATGCTTTCCTTAAGAAAAGTTTTTCATAAGAGACGTTTTTCTTAAGAGACCGTTTGCTTAAGAGACATTATATTAAGAGAAGCATTTATTAAGAAATGTTTTACTTCAGAAACGTTTTTCTTAAGAGACGTTTTGCTTATGAGGCTTTTTAAGAAACTTTATCTGAAGAAACGTTTTTCTTAAGAGACGTTTTTCTTAATATGAACACGAAATATCAACACGAAATCTATGAAAATAAGAGACTCTGACTGATATACTTTATCTCCAGAGTTCAGGGTCAGAGTTAGTAGCAACAGAAAAGAGATATACACCAATGCAATATATACGTATGCATATGTATAATGTGCCTACATATACACAAAAAGTTTCTGTGGTCAGTGGGAATGAAAAGATTGAATAAATTCCGCGATGGATCTTTACACAAACCCAAGCATACACACACACACCACCACACACACCACACACCACCAGCACAAACACACACACACACACATATATATATATATATATATATAATATATATATATATATATACATATGTGTGTGTGTACATATATGTTTATATATGTATGTATGATGTATGTATGGATGTGGGAAGGAAGGGGAGGGAGAGTCGAGGAAAATCCCAAAAACTACGCCATACTAGAAAAGTACGAGTATCATAAAACTTCGAAAGTAAGAGAAAGCAAGGGTTAGCAGAGAAAAAAAAAATGACAAAAAAAGGGGGGCAAAACCTCACACGGGGTGGGGAGCGGGGGATAGAGCGGTGAAAGATCTTGTACCTGCTTTCTCCTGCAATACAAGAGAAATCCTAAAAAGAATTTAAAGGTTTAAAAAATCATGAGAAAAAAGCAGAAGCTTGACAGGATCGTCTATCCACCAGCAGTCACCGAAGAAGGGCCAGGGGTAGGGGTGGGGGAGGGGGAGGCCTAGGTGAGATGGGGTAGCCTAGGAGGGGTAGGGGGAGGAAGCCCTATGGCGATTTGGGTGGGGTGGTGGTAGGCTAGGCCGCTTGGTTGCTAGCGGGTCGATTGCTAAGACCACCTACCTACCTCTACATCCGTAGGCCTACCAGCCCCCAGAGTAGTCCTCCCTTCCCAACCTCTTTTTAGGCCTACTCTAATGCCAGAGCCGTGCAATGACCTTTATGTAGGTCGGCTGACACTTGTTGACAACAGGGCACGATCGTGGTAAAAGGTGTTGTCTGACCGCTGCTGGTGTCATTAGCATATGCCAACAGGGCTTTGGATTCCAATCGTGAGACACAGATGAAATATTTGGTCGAAAGGAAATTTATTGCACTGGGAATAATTCCGTGCAATGATAATCCAGTTAACACCTGTATGCCTCGAATAGGTGGAGAATGCTCTCTCTCTCTCTCTCTCTCTCTCTCTCTCTCAAATAACAAACACATACACGTGTGCCAATTGAAACACACAAATACTATATAAATAGATCCATTTGTACACGACTAAACTATAAATAAGAGAGAGTAAGTTTCTGAGGAATCTTTATAAATATATTTGAATTTAGTAAAATGT
>NC_061092.1:26787936-26842936 GCF_015104395.2 Macrobrachium nipponense
TGTTGCTGCAACGGAGCCACTTTTAGGGGGGGAGGGTAATGGGGGATGGGATGGGAGGAAGGGGAAGGGGGCCTTTGTAGGGGTGGGGGTGGAGACTAGGGGGTTGATATAACGGGTTCCTTCTCGGCTTTTATAGGCCTACCCGCTACTGCAGCCGGCGCCAGCCAGCCAGGCAGCAGCCAGCGACCAAAGGCAACGGCAGCAGCAATAGAAACTCTCTCTCTCTCTCTCTCTCTCTCTCTCTCTCTCTCTCTCTCTCGCTTGGACACTAAGACGGACGGACAGAGGGACACGCAGACAAAATCATCGATCGGCTGACGGGATGGTGGTGCTATGGCAAGAGGGTGAGTAGGGACCTATAGGCTCCTAGGAGAAGTGGGGGAGGGGGGATATAGGACGAGATCAGTCCCCTTCAATCTATACTAACAGCCCCTTCCCATTCCCCCCCCCACCCCCAAATCCCACTCCTAAACCGAGGGCGATCTCCTGTAGTGGTACTAGGCCTAGTCCCACACACCCTCAACCCAGAGGTGCTCCGGAGCTATCTCCTGTAGTAGGCTCCTGTAGCAGTAGGACTAGTCCCATCCTCCTTAGGCCTCCTATTAGTTTTTTAAAGTTACATACCTTCGGATGGGACGTCCGACGCCCACCGTTGACATCACACAAAAGGCGTTCCTCTTGCAATGCGAGATCCGGCCTGCAAAAATGCGAAATCTGGTAAGGCCTATGCAAAAGCTTGTGTAGGCAGGTTCAGGTACATGAAAGAGACTGAGTACCATATTGAATACTTTGTGATTTAAGCGGGAAATATTTAGAATATTTTATAAATTAGGAGAAAAAATAAACATTTTGTGAATTGGGAGAAAAATAATTAGAATATTCTGAGAATTGAGAAAAGACTTATTCGAATATTTTGTAAATTGAGAGAAAATAAGAATATTTTGTAAACTGAGACCAAACATAATCAGAATACTTTGTAAATTCAGAAAAAAATAAGAATATTTTGAGAATTGAGAGGAAAATAGTTCGATTTTCTCTAAACTAAAGGAAAATAAGAATAATATTTTGTAAAATGAGAGAACAAAAATCAGAATATTTTTTAATAGAGTAAAAAAATAAGAAGACTATTTAGTGAATTCACAGAATACTAATTAAAACATTTTGTAAACCGAGAAGAAAAATTCAGGATATTTTATGAATTGAGAGAAAAATAAGAGAATATTTTTAAGAATGAGATAAAAATAAGATTATTTTTAAGACAGAGGAAAATAAGACCATTTTGTAAATCGAGAAAGAAAATAAGAAAATTTTGTAAATAGAGAGAAAAATAAGTTAAAATATTTTGCAATTAAATTGAGAGAAAAAAAAACAAGAACATTTTGTAAATCAAGAGAAAAATAAGTTAAAATATTTTGCAAGTAAATCGAGAGAAACAAAATAAGAACATTTTGTAAACTGAGAAAATATTAAGTTAAAATATTTTGCAAACTGAGAGAAAAAAAAAAATAAATATTTCGAGAAAATAAGACATTACAAAAATCAAACTCACTCTTTGTCTCATTAACCAAAGGGAAAAAAGGGTAAGTGAGAAAAGTATTCCCTTTTTTATCGTATTTTCCCGGGATCTTATTAACTACCTGAGCGACCAAACTGGCTATTGACCAGAGGTTACACCTCCTCCCCCACCCCCCACCAACCAACATGCCCACACCCTTCCCACTCCCCCTAACCTCTTCTTCCAGGATCGTGTACACCCACACTAACCACCAAACTCTCTCTCTCTCTCTCTCTCTCTCTCTCTCTCTCTCTCTCTCTCACATGTAAATATAAAATCTTAGGATGCAACAAGAAGCCAAATACCTCTCTCTCATATAAATGTAAAATCTTAAGAATGCAACGTACTCTAAGATCTCTCTCTCTCTCTCTCTTCTCTCTCTCTCTCTCTCCTCTCTCTCTCTCTCTCTCTCTTCTCTCCTCTCTCTCTTTGTGTATATATATATATATATATATATATATATATATATATATAAATATATATATATATATATATATATATATATATATATATATATATATATATATATATATGTATGTATGTATGTATATATAATATATATATATATATATATATATATATATATATATATATTACCTTCCGATGCAAAACTAGAAGATGAAGAAGAAGGTCATACAATTATTTGTTTACACAGAAAGAGCGTCTTAAATTTCAAACAATCGCAGGTAATATCGAAAATCAAAGTCTCGCAGGCAACGGATATTGGCTGGAAAATCTCTCTCTCTCTCTCTCTCTCTCTCTCTCTCTCTCTCTCTCTCTCTCTCCTCTAGAGTAAATGACTCGTAAAAGGTAGTCATATTGAAAACACACTTTATATCGAAATGGGTTAACATCAGAATTACAAACATCTAAGAGTCAGTCACTAATTATGAACGAAATATATTATTTAGAAATAATTTTAGATACGAAAAAATAACATAATATAAAATTACCAAGAAAGTAAAATATAGGGTCAACTGAAACCACAAAGATGATCAATGAATATTGATTGTGTGAGTTGACAGAATGTAAATAACAGATTCATACAACTATTTGGGAGTCAATACAACAGATAGGATGAGAGCAGAGATGAGTCACGAGTCAGTAAAAGGTGGCATAAGTTATGTACACAAGACTGATAGCAAAACTTGGAGTTCTAAAGAAGCCACAGTAAGAATGTATGAAGATCACTGAGCTAACTCTCCTCCATGGAAGTGAAGTGCGCATGCTGACTGCATACTGAATAAAAAAAAGATTGTAGCTGTTGAGATTGGAAGTCAATTTATTTTACATATAACATAAATGAATAAATATACATAGACATTATCATTTGAAATGCTGTTCTGATATGCAACGACTTTACATACTGTAATGCACCTAACACTTACACACACACATTTATATATATATATATATATATATATATATATATATATATATATATATGTATATATATCTATATTATATGTATATATATACATATATATATATATATGTCATATATATATATATATACTATATATATCTATATGTATATAATAATATGTACTATACCAATATAAAATATATATATATATATATCTATATATATATATATATATATATATATCACCTATAGATAGATAGATAGATAGATAGCGTTCCCACACCTAGCCCTTAGATGGGCTCATCCTTCCCCATCCATCCATCCCCAATACCCAACATCCTATCCTGTGTTCCCTCAGGGGGGGGGGGGGACATTTTCTCCTGGAAAAGGCAAAGGAATGGGGGTGGGAGTGGGAGTGGGGGTGGTGGTAGGGGGTGGGGGTTGGGAGTAGTGGGGAGGAAGAAGCATCTATGCCCTCCTCTATATGCAGGAACTAAGCTACCAAGTTTCCTTTGTCCAGGGGACTTTAAAGGCTTACAGAGAGAGAGAGAGAGAGAGAGAGAGAGAGAGAGAGAGAGAGAGGTCAGAAGAAAACTTACTGACAGGCTAGATATTTCTCTCCCTATCTGTCAAGTCGTCAATAAAGCAGCATATTTTGATGCAATAAATAATAATAATAATTAATTAATAATAATAAAAACTAATAATCAATTATTATTCATAATTATATCATTCTCTCTAACTTCTCTACCTCAAAGACAAACCAAAATAAAAATAAAGACCTTTACACAAGGGACAGACATCACCTCAAAATGAGTAGGAGGCCGGATAATATAAAAAGGCCGCTTTCAGATCTACGGCTGAAGAAATTTCTACAATGCCGCTTTCCCCTGAGGGTCACCCTCCTTCCCCTTCCCCCTTCCCCCTTCCCCCTAAATTCCCTTTTCCCACCACCCTACCCCTTGCCCCCACCCCCAACAACTCTTGATGAGTTGGACACAAAGGGAAGGGGTTTTGACACAGAATGAGAAAGAGGGCTTGCAATGTGACTGGGAAATACTTGAGAGAGAGAGAGAGAGAGAGAGAGAGAGAAGAGAGAGAGAGAGAGAGAGAATTTCATAGACATGAAAGGAACTCACGCACATGTGTATATACAATCATGAAAACATACATATAAACACATAAGTGTATAATAATATATATTTGTGTATATCAAATATATACATACATACATACATACTGCGTGTACAAATATTAATGCATTTACGTAGGGTTATATTCACATATACAATTTTTGCATTGTATAGTTCACCAAGTGAGACACATTATTTTGAACATTTCACACTAAAAAGATTATATCTGTTTGTCTTTGCTGATTTTGTCATATAGATTTTGTTACCAAAATGTAAAACGAATAGAAAGTAATATAAGTAAGTACATGTATAGTAAGTAATTCTACTTATTTAATTAAGGTTCTTGTACTCATAATCCCTGAAGTGTTCTAAGCATAAACTTGAATTCTCTCTCTCTCTCTCTCTCTCTCTCTCCTCTCTCTCTCTCTCTATATATATATATATATTATATAATATATATATATATATAAAGAGAGAGAGAGAGAGAGAGAGAGAGAGAGAGAGAGAGAGAGAGAGAGAGAGAATTCAAGTTTATGCTTAGAACACTTCAGGGATTATGAGTACAAGAACCTTAATTAAATAAGTAGAATTACTTACTATACATGTACTTACTTATATTACTTTCAATTCGTTTTACATTTTGGTAACAAAATCTATATGACAAAATCAACAAAGACAAACAGATATAATCTTTTTAGTGTGAAATGTTCAAAATAATGTTTCTCACTTGATGAACTATACAATGCAAAAATTGTATAAGTGAATATAAACCTACGTAAATGCATTAATATTTGTACAGTTAGTATGTATGTATGTATGTATGTATATATACACACATACAATTTCATATGAGTTTCCCTCCGCCTGCATACCTAAAAATAAAATGTACTACATTTACACCCGTTTACACAGAGTACACCAAAACCCTAACCGTCCTTTTAAAAAGATTATGGGGAAAACCAGTGAAAGTCGCCACCCGCACATTAGAGTTAGAAAAGAAAGGAAAGAAAGGAAAATAGAGAAAAAAATCATAAAACAACTTTCACCGTCATAACAACCTTTGGGCTCAAATTACACAGCCCATATTCAAATGAGCTAAATCGGGCTCAGAAATGGAGTAGGCCTACACACACCACGAAATACAATCTCTCTCTCTCTCTCTCTCTCTCTCTCTCTCTCTCTCTCTCTCTCTTAACCCATCCTCGTACAGGAGTATTTGCCTCTGCAGCAACGGCGCATATCAAATCGCAAAAATTAGGCCTAAGACGCCTACTTTTATCCAGTCTTCGAATCTTTGTGTTGGGGAAGATTTAACCCAAACAGACTCTGGTTTTAGAGAGTTTTTATTTTATTAGCTCGCAGATAAACCAGGTCTTTTTACAAATGATATTTTACAAATGAACAGTCGGAATACCAGCGGTAATCGTGAACTCGAGAGTGAATCGGTTGGAACAAATTTGTACGATTATTGACTTTCAGATTTTGGAGGTTCCTAACATTTACTACCTTCCTCTGTATTTCCATTGCTCTGCTCGGTCTCTTCATAATACGATGAGAAACAAATGGTTTGGAAACATACACAATATACATGTAAACATATATATATATATATATATATATATATATATATATATATATTATATATAGTATATATATATATATAAGAAAAATTATTAGAATTATCCGGTGAAAAATCATTACCTGTCAGAGGAAAGATAATATTTGAGAGAAATGTATATGTGTGCTTTTGTGTATATATATATATATATATATATGATGAAAGAGAGAGAGAGAGAGAGAGAGAGAGAGAGAGAGAGAGAGAGAGAGAGATATGATGACTATGATAAATTATTTGTAAAACCATACTTTATCTAGAACAAAACTCTATCCAGGAAACAACTTAATACTGAAAAAAATTCCTTAAATTGAACAGACACTGTGACACAGACAATCTCAGAGTACTTAAACAGCCACTATGTAATTCTCCCCAAAACTTATATGCCTATCTCACCCATACTCCAGTTACCTGTCGTCAGTCACTGAGCCTACCTTTGGTCAAATCCCCCCCCCCCCCCCCCCCCCACCACCTCCATAGGCAACTTTTTGCGCAATTTATCTGAAAATAATAAACTTTTTGCTGGATGAAATCACTGGTCCATTAGATGAATCTACAGTATTTACCAATATTCAATAGACTGAGTTACTGAGTTACCTGGCTTTACAACTACGAGGGTCACTGACACAAACCGGCTTAGGTGAAAACCTTACAAGCGCCATGTGCTATAAGTATATTAAAATTACCGTAACTGTCTGTTGATATTTGTAGGATTTAAATCAAACAGTTTAAAGAAACATTAAATAATAGACCAAAGGCCACTAAAACGTAAATCATCCCACCAAAAAGGAAAGGCTTTAAACATATGTTTGCTAAGCCTTCCAAACTGAAAGCTCCAAAGAGCAAGGCATTTTACAAGCGTGGAGGGGTTGTAGCAGAAGTAGGGGGATGAAGGGGTTCTGGGGTGTGGGTTGGTGTTGTGGGCACCAGTGCCCTTCCACCATAATCCTGCTGTTAGCCAAAAAAAAAAGGAGTCCTTGCGCCTAGGCACGCATATGACCTCTAAACGTCTCCTTCTCTCTTACGTGGAGGCTTCATGATGATGATGATGGTACTATGGGCTGAGAGACTCACTCACTCTTTTAGATTGTCCCATTATCATACCCCTAAAGAAGATGGAAGGGGGTAGGTGGTGGGCGCGCCGACAAGGCCCAAACTCCGATGCGACGCCAAAGCAACTTCATCCTAATTATCGCCTCTCATGACCGAAGGTACTCGGCCTAGCTGCTCCGCCTCCCCTATGCCCCGCCGGAGCTATACGACGAGGAGACATGTGTGTGCCGTCGTCGTCGTAGGCCTATAACAGTCCTTCCGAGGAGGAGGTGGAGGGGGAGGTGGAGGAGGAAGAGGTAGGGGAGGGTAGCAAAAGACTCCTCCACCCTCCCCCTCCGCCGCCCATCTCTTAATCTCTTATATGCATACCAACTGGCAACGGCGTCTGAAGGAGTATCAGACCGAGAGACCAGACACTGTGACCAGTGTGTTTGTACATCATCAATTTCTGCAGCAGAAATATGACAGTTTTCTATACGAGATTTCAATCTTAAAATAACAATTATAAGGTAGTTTTCGTATTAATATAGCAATCACAATAGCATACATCTTATCCATAACGCTCATAACATGAAACGTAAAAAACAAAAAACAAAAAAAATTGAAAATGAACGCTCAAAAAATTAAGCTCATCGTGCAAATCAAATTCTTTAACAATTGCCATTTCCTATTAAAAAACAGTCATTCTATAAATAGTGATCTTAAAATAGTTATTCTATAAATACCTGTAGCAATACAGACCAGACTACAAAAAAACGACGTTCCTAACTGAAGATATCAATTGCAATGCTTCTTGCCGTAATCAGAAAAAAGTCTCTTAACAGGAATCCGAACAATTACTTTTCACATCATGAAATCCGAACAGGAGGTTGATTACTAATAAATATTACTTTTAAAAATGCTGACTGGTGTCTTTGTCTGTATATCAACGATATATCACTGTCGCAAGAGTCTTGAAATGGAGAAACAAATCTACAATTAAGTATGGGTCTAAGATTGACAAGAACTGACTAGATTCCCGAGAGCTCTCTGTTTAGATTTATTCTTAAAAAATATATTTGTACCCATACATAGGCGTGGATTGGTTCCTCTATTATTATTATTATTATTTTATTAAAAGTAATGGCTACTTCAGCAGCATTACACTTGTAGAGATTCTTCTCTATTTTCCGAATAGCGGCTTTTTCCGTGCTACTTAGACAGGCTAGTAGAGCGCCTATAGAGGTCATGATCAAATACAGTCTAAATTGGTGTATATATTTGAATTTTACAGATAAACTATGATACCATAGTTATCAAGGTCATTAACGATATATATATATCTCTCTCTCCATCTTCTCTCTCCGGTCTCTCATCTCTCTCTCTCGCTCTCTCCTTTCTCTTTCTTGAAGCAAGCGAGCTTTCGGTCTGGAGCTGCTAGACATGCCTCGGGCTGGGAAGCTGAGGGTGGACTGATCTTGAAGCGGTGTCCGTCCTCGTTTATATTTGGGAGTCGACAGCAGGGGGTCTGCCCCATGCTGATCTACTATTGCTGGTGGCGGTAGATCTTCGTTTTTCATTGGTGGCTTGAACCGGGTCTCAAGCCAAGTTTCCACGCGTTGATGGTTGCGATGCTGTAAGTCCTGCAGCCGCCTAGACCTCCTTAGCGGCGCGGTTACGTCGATGGGCGTTTCGCTACGCTGCGGGACGTCACGGCTAACTTGATTATGGTTGGCTGCAGGAGTATCTCGTTCGGGGGCGTTGTCTTCCGTGGGGTGTCGTGCTCGGTGGTGTCATTGTTGGTGGCAGGTCTTCTCATACTCGTAGGGATGGAGAAAGTTCTTCCTGCGTCGTATTTAGAATAGGTTTCACTTGCTGGATGAGAATTCGTCCTCCAGCAGCGTAACCGACGGGCATCAGGGGCCTTCCCGATGATCTTCGTGTTTTGGATGATCACATCCCGGGAGATGGCCTCTTGATGTTTGGTGCGTGCGTGATTCTTGATAGCCCCTCTTGGGCGTAGCAGGAGAGTCTCTTCGACAGGCGCATGGTAGTCATACCAACGTAGCGCCGCTGCAACCGCGGACTGGGCATGTATATGGTACACCACATGCGTCTGCTTCAGGGGGTCTCGTACCTGTGGAGAGGGGTTATTTTTCATAATAAGGTCGCGCGTCCTCCGATTCTGGTAGTAGATAATTAGGTCGATATTTTTGGTGTCGTCGGTCGGGGATACATTTTCAGAAATAATTTTTCTTAACTGAGTCCTCTTCTTCACTGGTAATGAGAACTCATGAAGGCTTTATAATACAGCTTGATATTATCCTGGGGGCGGGTTGCGGGCTCTCACTACCGTACCATTTCTCCAGGGTCTGTACGGACTTCTCTGCTTATTGATTTATTTGAATACCCGTTATTTACGAGTACTTGGGAGGCGCGGTCGAGTTCCTGATGAGTGTCCTGCCAGGTCGAGCAGTGGGAGAGGGCTCTCCTGACGAAGGCCCTGACGGTCGTGCTTTTGAATCTGGCGGGGCACTCGCTGTCACCATTGAGGCAAAGTCCTAGGTTGGTTTTCTTTGTGTAGACGGAAGTACGGAGGCCGTCTTCCGTCTTACTCACAAGGACGTCGAGGAAGGGGAGCCGATCGTCGGTGCTGTATTCAACCGTGTAATTCAGCACGCTGCACTGCTGAAATGCCTGACGGAGGGCTTCTACCTCATTCTCGGCGTCGACTTGAACAAAGATGTCGTCGAAGATCATCGGGAAGGCCCCTGATGCCCGTCGGTTACGCCTGCTGGAGGCGCTTCTCATCCAGCAAGTGAAACCTATTCTAAATACGACGCAGGAAGAATTTCTCCTCCCTACGAGTATGAGAAGACCTGCCACCAACAATGACACCACCGAGCACGACAACCCCACGGAAGACAACGCCCCCGAACGAGATACTCCTGCAGCCAACCATAATCAAGTTAGCCGTGACGTCCCGCAGCGTAGCGAAACGCCCATCGACGTAACCGCGGCTGCAGGACTTACAGCATCGCAACCATCAACGCGTGGAAAGTGGCTTGAGACCCGGTTCAAGCCACCAATGAAAACGAAGACCTACCGCCACCAGCCAATAGTAGATCAGCATGGGGCAGACCCCCTGCTGTCGACTCCAAATATAAACGAGTGGACGGACACCGCTTCAAGATCAGTCACCCTCAGCTTCCCAGCCCGATGATGTCTGGCAGCTCCAGACGAAAGCTCGCTTGCTTCAAGAAAGAGAAAGAGAGAGAGAGAGAGAGAGAGAGAGACACATATATATATATCGTTAATGACCTTGATAACTATGGTATCATAGTTTATCTGTAAAATTCAAATATATACACCAATTTAGACTGTATTTGATCATGACCTCTATAGGCGCTCTACTAGCCTGTCTAAGTAGCACGGAAAAAGCCGCTATTCGGAAAATAGAGAAGAATCTCTACAAGTGTAATGCTGCTGAAGTAGCCATTACTTTTAATAAAGTATGCTTGAGAGAGGGTCTGCTTCCTAAGTATTATTATTATTATTATTATTATTATTATTATTATTATTATTATAACAGAGGCCAAGAATTTGACCAGCACACAATATCAGTGCACGGAAATCATATTTACACTGCTTAAACATTTTTTCATAAACAGAAAAACAAGACTTACATACATAAACCCGCTTTCTCAAGTTATATTAAGAACCTACGAGGCTTAATTACGTCTGCGTGGTTCAGAAAGTCTAAGAAAGAATGAAGCAACGTCATCGGTGGCAATAAAAAAAAATAAACGCCCTTTGCTATAGGCCTCTCGTCGAGGTGAAGTCAACAAGTAAACCTACGCTGCTAGTGAATAATCCTTCCTTATTCTCTCTCTCTCTCGTCTCTCGGCCGGGCTCTCTCTCTCTCTCTCTCTCTCTCTCTCTCTCTACCACACACACACACACAAACCAAACACACACACACACACACACACACACATATATATATCTATATATATATATATATATATATATATATTAACAATGGGAATATAATTACGGATTTAAAGACACGAGTACTGAAGTCAACAATGACTGTATTTACCCAAATAATAATAATAATAATAATAATTATTATTATTATTATTATTATTATTTTTATGATCAATTATAATAATCTTGACATTAGTGGCTCCCGTCCAAAGATGGCAAAGATGTCCTCTCTCTCTCTCTCTCTCTCTCTCTCTCTCTCTCTCTCTCTCTCTCTCTCTCTCTCTCTCTCTCTCTCCTACGTATAAATGTGATTTTTTTTTCTCTTTTCTACAGTTCCTTTGAAGTCGACTCCGCCTAAAATCTTGGGCACGGGAAAGGTAGTAGCGGAGCAATTTACGGCCATGCCCACAAATGAGGCTTTGGCGCATTCTTGGGTAGGCCTAAGCGATGTGTGCAGAAATTTACCAACCGCACATTATTATACCTTTAGGCCTTGTGGTAACGGTAACCCGTCTGGACACAGGTATTTCTGTAGCATTATCAGAGGTAATGATGATTCAAGTTGATGATTTAGGCTCAAGTTCACGATGGGACGGATGTGCTATGCGCACGCATGCATGAGAACGTGCGCGCGCATTTCATGAGAGAACACGTGTGCATGCATGCACTTTACATCAGTAATTATGACTTACGCGTATCATAATATCCACATGTTTAGACGCATATGTTTAAAATTATCTGCTCGATTTGGTACAAAACTATACAGGCCATCTATTACAAGAGTAAAATCTATTATACGAGCATAAATCAATCCCCAAAAAAATATAACACATTAGAAACCTGAAACATCTATTCATCTCTCATCCCACATTTCATAAAGATACATTTATAAACAACAAAGTCACGATGAACGAAAAATGAAAACGCAGGGTCCCACAAAGAGAGAATGTCAAGATATTTCTACGAAACAGTTGTCAAATCAGCGCTCATTCTGACAAACTCTCCTAGCCTGATACGAGTATAGTAAGTCTATACTGTTGAAGCGAGTCTTACAAATTTCTCTACTTATCGACCTCTCTTTCTTCTTTTTCTTCATCATTTCGTCTCAACATCATTCTAACAGACTCTCCACGGCTGTTATAAGTCTATACCCCGTTGAAGAAAACCTTATAAATTTCTCTGTTCTCCACCTCTTTCTTAGTTTCGTTTCAACGTCAGTCTTGTAAAATCAGCGCTCATTCTGAAAAACTCTCCTCGCCTGATGTAAGTCTAATGTTGAAGTGAACCTTACAAATCTCTCTCTTCTTCTTCTTCTTCTTCTTCTTCTTCCTTTCGTTTGAACGTCATCGAGGTCCATCGCTTGCCGAACCATTACGAGAGAACCCTCGGGGTAGTATCGCTACGGAGACATTAAAAGTCTAACTAGTCGGTGGATAGGCCTATTATAAGCGCTTCTCATACACGTGGCCTTTTCTGAAAACGATCGTGTCTGGGCCTTGCAGAGTCTGTCTGCACCATGTACCATGTGTACCATGTACACATATTCAGGTATACAGATACATAGATATAAGAATGCCTATGGCCTGAAGAATGGTCAAGTTACAGTTAGTACTACAGATAACTTCTATGTTTGTATATGAACGTATATTTCATAAAGCTTGGGTTTTTTTATTCTCTCTCTCTCTCTCTCTCTCTCTCTCTCTCTCTCTCTCTCTTCTCTATATATATATATATATATTATATATATATATATATATATATATATATATATATAATCAACGAAGTCTTCCATTCTTCATGAGATCCCTTCTGTTGATTTTAGTAAATATGACCAAAGTTACTTAGACGCATTCTCAATTTTCCATTTTTAGTCAGAAACACACACACACACACACACACACAGAGAGAGAGAGAGAGAGAGAGAGAGAGAGAGAGAGAGAGAGAGAGAGAGAGAATGGATATCGGTCAACTACAGTCACAAAAATACCTTAACGGCTTAACCCAAGAACCCGCCTGCGTCTCTCGGCTCTGAACTCTGCAACCTTCGCGTGATGAAACCCAATATTCGTCCGCCTTCAGATCTTTGCAACAGATACAGAGGATAATGGCCGACAATGCCCCTGCAACATTAAAATTAATGGCGGCCTTCTTTGCCCCTGTACTTAGCGTAACTAGCTGGTGTGTTTCTCAAGACGGGTAGCTACACCTGCTCTGAGGGAGAGTACAGCCTGGACTGCATGAACTGGGAAATGCCCAAAGGTGTAACTATCTAGTGTCTCTCTCAAGAGTATAACTGCCCTAAGGGAGAGTATAACCTGCACTGCATGAACAGGGAAATGCCCAGAGGTGTAACTACCTTGTGTTTCTCAAGGAGAGTTTACCTACTCTGAAGGTGTATAACCTGGACTGCATGAACTGGGAAATGCCCAGAGGTGTAACAACCTTGTTTCTCAAGGAGGGTATACCTGCTCTGAAGGTGTATAACCTGGACTGCAAGGACAGGGAAATGCCAAGAGGTGTAATAAGCTTGTGTGCCTCTCAAGGAGGGTATACCTGCTCTGACGATGTATAAAACCTGGACTGCATGAACTGGGAAATGCCCAGAGGTGTAACTAGCTAGTGTCTCTCCCAAGAGTAGTATACCTGCTCTGATGGAGGGTATTACCTCATTGCATGAACTGAGAAATGCCAAAGGTGTAACTAGCTAGTGTGTTTCTCAAGGAGGGTACACCTGCTCTGACGATGTATAAAACCTGGACTGCATGAACTGGGAAATGCCCAGAGGTGTAACTAGCTAGTGTCTCTCCCAAGAGTAGTATACCTGCTCTGATGGAGGGTATTACCTCATTGCATGAACTGAGAAATGCCAAAGGTGTAACTAGCTAGTGTGTTTCTCAAGGAGGGAGAGTATAACCTGATCTGCATAAATATTTCTGATAGACAGATAATGAGGGATGTCCTTTTTCCTTATTATATTGACGTAGAAACAAACGTATAATTTTGTTTTAAACCGGTCAGATTTAATTTGTCTTTACCCTCTCCCGTGGGATCGATTTCGAATCTGTCATTAATGAGACGAGATAGAAAGATATATAGATAGATAGATGTAAGGTTCCTTTTTACCAAAGTCTGCAAACAACAAGATAGTTGGAAGTCCAGTAGAAATAAAGGACAAATGTTAGTACGCTGAAGTTGAGTGCTGAAGCAACTTAATGCTGAAACTAAGTGCTGAAATTGACTGCTGAAGCTCAGTGCTAAAACTAAGTGCTGATGCTTTAGCACTGAAGCTAAGTGTTGAAACGGACTGCTGAAACTAAGTGCTGAAGCTAAATGCTGAAACAAAGTGTTGAATGTAAGTGCTGAAGCTAACTACGAAAAGTACTGAAACTCAGTGCTGAAGCTGAGTTCTGGATTTAAGTGTTAAACCTAAGTGCTAAAGCTTATTGCTGAAACTAAGTCCTGAAGCTCAATGCTGAAGCACAGAGTTGAAAATAAGTGCTAAAGCTAGGCTCTGAAACAGTGTTAAAAACTAAGTGCTGAAACTAAGCGTTGAAGCTAAAGGCTGAAACTAAGAGGTGAAGCTAAGTGCTGAAGCTAAGTCCTGAAATTTTAGAGCTGAAACTAAGTCCTGAAGCTGTGTTAAAAACTAAGTGCTGAAACTAAGCGCTGAAGCTAAAGGCTGAAACTAAGAGGTGAAGCTAAGTGCTGAAGCTAAGTCCTGAAGTTTTAGAGCTGAAACTAAGTGCTGAAGCTGTGTTAAAAACTAAGTGCTGATACTAAGCGCTGAAGCCAAAGGCTGAAACTAAGTCCTGAAGTTTTAGAGCTGAAACTAAGTGTTGAAGCAAATTACTGAAGCCCCTGGAGAGAAAAACAGACTGAAAGGACAGACAACAGGTGTTGGCAGAGGTAATAATAATGGCTAGTGTTAGCCAAGAGCCTGTTAAGGTAAAGG
Source organism: Macrobrachium nipponense (assembly GCF_015104395.2). Lineage (NCBI taxonomy): Eukaryota > Metazoa > Arthropoda > Malacostraca > Decapoda > Palaemonidae > Macrobrachium > Macrobrachium nipponense. Next base: position 26,802,580 of record NC_061092.1, read on the forward strand.
TTGTATAAGCTGTTGGTATTCACAAATAGCTACAGGTGCGAACAAAGAGGCAGGTGGCCCAGGTAAGCACCAGGTAAGCACATACAGGTCCAAGAGATAGCAGGGACAGGTAAGGGTGAAACAATCTCTGGTATAAAATGAAAAGCTGAAGCATTGATAAAATTCTTGTGGATTCGAACAGGATTTCAGATAAGCTTCTAGAAGTAAAAAGAGAGAAATGATATAAACCTCTCTCTCTCTCTCTCTCTCTCTCTCTCTCTCTCTCTCTCTCTCTCTCTCTCAAAACCATTCCAGTTCTATTTATCTTTGACCTTTCCAGGAGCAATTTAATCACAGCCTGAATCATTATCGCAGGTATTCTTGCCAGAGATATTACAGAATATATAAAAAATCATAACATTTATCAATTGCACTGAATATACTATTATTATTATTATTATTATTAGTAGTAGTAGTAGTAGTAGTAGTAGTAGTAGTAGTAGCAGTCGTAGTGGTGGTAGTAGTAGTAGTAGTAGTAGTATTCAGAAGATGAACATAATCATATGGAACAAGCCCACCACAAGGGCCAGTGACTTGAAATTCAAGCTTCCAAAGAATGTGTTCATCAGAGAGAAATAACTGAAGGTAATGGGAAATACAAAAAGAGATCAGTTATATATATAGATATATTATATATATATATGTTTAATATAATATATCTATATATGACGAATTAAATTCATGGAGAATTTACCATCTTTCCCCTCCACCCTACGCCTCCTCCACCTCCCTCCCCCTATGGTATAGCATAGTCAATCCACAAAACCTAATCAGAAAATGTGCTGCATGCAACATTCCGACCCATCCACAAGTGTGCTGAGGTAATAAACAAGATTTAGAAAAAGATACAAGATTTTTTTGTTCAACATGTCTATCATGGATAGACAATGTTATTAAATCAAGATTGAATGTACAAATAGTTGAGGATGAAGAAGAAGAGGAAGAGGAAGAAGAAGAAGAAAAGAAGAAGAGGAAAACGGAAGAGAAGTAAACAAAAATGAAATGACAGAAAAAAATAAGGAAAACAAAGAACAAGATAAAAGTATGGATGCAGAGATACTCATTGATACTACATATGAGGCAATAAAGCAGCATACCTACGAAGAAATAAATTACGATATGACAACAGAAAAGCAAATCCCGAAGAGGCTCTACCCAGATGTATACATGACGGGAAAGAGGAAAAAATAGACAAGAAAGACAAAATCTGCAACCTTTTGAAAAGAGGGAATTGCAGATTTGGAGAAAGATGTTACTACAAACATCCTAAGATATGTCAAAACTATGAAATATATGGTAAATGTGCATACTTAGATGGATATGGGGATGATTGCAGAGATCTGCATCCAAAAATATGTAAAAACCTAAAAGAAGGAAAAGGATGTAAGTTCGACAAAAAATGCAAATATATGCACCCTGTAGCCATGAATCACAATCAAATAAATAACCAACCAAGTAATAAAATCCAAAATAAGAAAGAAACAAATAAAGAGAGAAATCAAGAATATCAGGTAAAAGAGAAAAGCAAACCACCAATGAGATATGCAGAGGTGTCAGCAAAAAATTTCAAAGCATCAGCTCCGAAATTCTACTCAAGAGATAATAACTGTATTTATTATGCAAGAGGATATTGCAGAAACGGAGAAAATTGCAGATTCAGACACAAAATGAATAATTATATGAATGAAGGAAGATCAAATATTATGGAAAAGTTGGATTTTTTAATGTCAGAATTTCTGGAAATGAAAAAAAGAACAACATACCACCAGAACAGGAAAGAGACATGGGAAAATCCTTATTACTACCAGTATTAAATGAAGGAGAAAAAGAAAACACGCAAACCATCATAGTGATGAATGCGCAGGGTTTAGTTACGAGTAACTCAAAAAGAAAAATAGAGTACTTGAAGACTAACCCAAAATGAAAAGAAATAGATATAATGAATATAAGTGAAACCTGGTATTCCCAAGAGACTGGGAATGATGATCAAATAAAAGGGTTCCAAACTTATAGATCAGATAGAAAAAATAGGAATCAAGGGGGAACCGCAATATATGGGAAAGACAAAAAACAAGGAAAAATATATGAGAAATATAGTAACTCAGAATGTGAACTAATAGCGGTAGAATTTGAATCTGAAAAATTGATGAACTAGTAATATATAGACCTCCTAATACTAAAGAGTTTGACTTAATAATTGAAAAATTGGATGATATATGTAGAAATCACAAGGACTGGACTATTCTCCTATCTGGTGACTTCAACTTTCCTTTCGTAGAATGGAAAGAACGAACGAATAGGAGATTGTGGTTGTACTTATACATATAAAAAAGAGAGTAATAGTAGTGCAGAAGATAAGAGGCAATTTGAAAAGCTATTAGATATGCTACTAGAATACAACATTCAACAAATAAATCACCTGCCAACAAGAAAGGAAAATACTTTAGACCTAGTATTTGTGAACGAGATGAATTATGTTAAAGAAATAATAGTTTATAATGCGAGTATTTCAGACCATAATGTCATAGAATTAACAGTTCATTCCAAAGCAAGTGAAAATAGAGATAAGCAAGAAATGAAAAAGTGGGAAGGATATGGAAAATACAACTTCTACAGTAAAAATATAAAATGGTCAGAAATTAATGAAGAATTAAACAAAGAGTTGGGATAACATTTCGTAAGTGATGACATAAAAGGGTAAATACGGAGATATTATATAAAATATTGGAGAAAATAGTGGAAAAATATATACCGAAGAAGAAAAGTAAACATCATTCATGCATACCAAGAGACAGAAGGACCTTGTTCCAGAAAATCAGAAAGTGGAAAAAAGGTCTTGCAAAAGAAAAAAATGCATGGAAAGTTATAGAACTAAAAAGTAAGATAGAAAATGCAGAACAAAAAGATTATACAATCAAAAGAAAATGAAAAACGGGAATTGGAAGAAAAAACCCTATTAAATATCAAGCAAAACCCCAAACTATTATACTCATATGCGAAGAAGATGAATAAAAGAAGAATAGAAATAGGCCCTCTGAGAATTGAAGGGAGATAAACGAATGAAAAAAAGGAAATTTGCAACATACTGGCAGAACGATATAAGAGAGAATTCACCCTAGAATAGATAATGAAGATAATGATATAGAAGTAAGGGATGAAAATAGTGAATATTTAGCTGACATAGATATTAATGAAGCTGATATTGTGCAGGCTATTAATGAAATTAAAAATGGAGCTGCTGCAGGGCCTGATGAAATTCCTGCTATTTTGTTAAAGAAAGTAGTTCATTCTATCGCAAAGCCACTTGCAATATTATTAAGACAAAGTGTAGATACAGGCAAGATTTATGATGAGCACAAATTAGCATATATTACCCCTACTTTCAAAAGTGGATCAAGACTAGAGGCAAGTAATTATAGGCCTGTGAGTCTAACATCACATATTATGAAAGTGTATGAAAGGGTAATGAAGAAAAAATATTATGAACATTTAATAAAAAATAATTTGTTTAATAAAGGACAACATGGTTTCGTACCCGGAAAAAGTACACAAACCCAACTGTTAGTCCACCGTGAGAACATATTCAAAAATATGAAAAGCGGAAATGAAACAGATGTGGTTTATTTAGACTTTGCAAAAGCTTTTGATAAAGTAGACCATAATATATTAGCGAAGAAAATTAGAAAACACAATATCGTGGATAAAGTAGGAAGATGGTTAAAAGAATTTTTACACAACAGAAAACAGATAGTTATTGCAAACGACGAGAAATCGGATGAAGCCAAGGTAATATCCGGTGTGCCGCAAGGTACGGTGTTAGCTGCAATACTGTTTGTTATTATGATTGAAGACATAGACAATAATGTTAAGGATTCGGGTAGTGAGTAGTTTCGCAGGGATGACACAAGAATAAGTAGAGAAATTACTTGTGATGAAGATAGGAACGCTCTACAAAGAGACCTTAACAAAGTATATGATTGGGCAGAGGTAAATAGGATGGTATTTAACTCTGATAAATTTGAATCAATAAATTATGGAGACAGAGAAAGAAAGCTATATGCATATAAGGGACCTAATAATGAGACCATCACAAATAAGGAAGCAGTTAAAGACCTTGGTGTGATGATGAATAGGAACATGTTATGCAATGATCAAATAGCAACTCTGTTGGCAAAATGTAAAGCAAAAATGGGAATGTTGTTACGGCACTTCAAAACAAGAAAAGCTGAACACATGATTATGCTTTATAAAACATATGTTCGTAGTCCACTTGAATATTGCAATATGATATGGTACCCACACTATCAAAAGGATATTGCACAAATAGAGAGTGTACAAAGTCCTTTACAGCTAGAATAGAAGAAGTTAAGGACCTAGACTACTGGGAAAGACTACAATTCTTAAAATTATATAGTCTAGAAAGGAGAAGAGAACGCTACATGATAATTCAGGCATGGAAACAGATAGAAGGAATAGCAGAAAATATCATGGAACTAAAAATATCAGAAAGAGCAAGCAGAGGTAGATTAATAGTGCCCAAAACTATACCAGGAAAAATAAGGAAAGCACACAGGACATTAATCCACTACGCACCAGCATCGATAATGCAGCGTCTATTCAATGCGTTGCCAGCTCATCTGAGGAATATATCAGGAGTGAGCGTAGATGTGTTTAAGAATAAGCTCGACAAATATCTAAACTGCATCCCAGACCATCCAAGATTGGAAGATGCAAAATATACCGGAAGATGTACTAGCAACTCTCTGGTAGACATTAGAGGTGCCTCACACTGAGGGACCTGGGGCAACCCGAACAAGATGTAAGGTCTGTAAGGTAAGGTCTCCCTCTAATCCCCCCTTCCTCCCCCTTAAAAAAAAATAACGCCAACCGTTCTCCCACAGCGAGAAATATCAAGGTCCCATCAATCCTCACCGAACTGCTGCTGTCGAATTTACGAATTTTAACCGGGCCAATTATTCGCCCTTAAGTGTCCCATTGATAGGTTTTAAATGCGCGTCAGTGACGTCACTGTGTTCTGAAGGGTTCTCGGAGGACGTAAAACAATGTGTCCTCGACTTTCCAGTTTTCCGATTGGCCTATAGTCAGTCGGTGTTCGTTAAATACACAAAGGCTGGCTGAAGCTGATCCCCCAGAGAGAGAGAGAGAGAGAGAGGAGAGAGAGAGAATTAGTCAGTAGAATGGTCGCTGCAATATCGAGTCCAATTCAAGAATAAGACAAAAATTGGAATTGGTATATAAAATTTTAGGCGCCTAAGGCCAAGCGCTGGGTCCCACGGTGAGGTCATTCAGCGCCGAAAGGGAAACTGAGAGTAAAGAAGGTTTGAAAGGTGCAACAGGAGGATAAGAAAAGATGGCAGAGACAGAATATGAACGGAGGTTCAGCCAAAGGAATGATAAGTGTTACAGCTAGGGGCAGAGGGGACGCTGCAAAGAACCTTAAAGTAACGCCTACAGTGCACCGACTGAGGTGCACTGATGGCACTGCCCCCTTCCCCCTTCCTCCGGAGATAACAATATACATTTGAACAGTGTCGTGCAAACTGGAACTTCAAAACTTCAAGCGAAGTTGCAACGCATTACTACTCTAAAACAATTCTCTTTGTGTCCTAATTCACTTACATTTTTTTCTATTTATTTAATAATTTGTTCATTTAGCTTTTCTTTTATAACTAATGATCTCTTTCTGTAGTTCCTATGACATTCTGCTACTTCCTTCAAATACCACCGTATTCTCTGGAAGCTAGAATTTCAAGTCAATGGCCCCTTCGTTGGGCTTGCTCCATTTGAATCGCGTTCATCTTCAGAATATTTTATAATAATAATAATAATAATAATAATAATAATAATAATAATAATAATAATAATAATAATAATAATAATAATAATAATAATAATATTTTCTGTACCTAGAAGACAGTTCATGACTTTGTCTCAGACTAATTTCGATTATAGAGATAAAAGATGTTATAAGTGTGATTTTATAATCATTGTTTTCTTTCTTAAAATCGATATATCCTAACTATTACAGGAAATGGGTTGATAGATTTTTCATTTTTGTCAAAAAAACAGATTGGACAATCAGTTTAGTACTGAAATCTAAATCCATCTGAACACAGACTAACCGGTGAATGCGCATGTGTAATAAAAATAGCGCCAGGTGGATTAGAAATAGAATAAAATAATACGATTTATTCCACCACCAGCACTGACAAGACCTTATCAGATAAGCTGTTACTGCCAGCCATTTCACAACTGCTGTTAACTGCTAAGCGTCGGATATAGCCGTCAGTTTACACCAAGGTCGCAGGTGCTTCTGACATAGTGTTGTTCAAAAGAAAATTAACAAACAATTTCCCCCATTTCGTAAATGCTGCTCTCCCGACATAATGTATGGGAATACCATCCATTTCCAAGTGATTGACACTGCCCATTACCTATTACATAACTTATTGTAAGAGATCGTTCCTCGTTGGACGAGTGGTTTGCGTGCTCGCCTACCGATTCGATAGTCCCGAGTTCGGTACCCTTCTCTGCCAATGTGGAATCAGAGGAATTCATTTCTCGATATAATGTGGTTCGGATCCCACAATAAGCTGTAGGTCCCTTTGCTAGGTAACCAACTGGTTCCTAGCCACGGAAAAATATCTAATCTTTCAGGCCTGCCCTAAGAGAGCTGTTAATCAGTTCAGTGGTCTGGTTAAGCTTAACTTTCTTACAAAAGATATTCCGGTTTCTGTACGTTACTGGATAAATGCCACTGGCTTCCAACCACCCCCCCCCCCCCCCCCCCCCGCGCCTCTCTCTCTCTCTCTCTCCTCTCTCTCTCTCTCTCTCTCTCTCTCTGATTTTAATATCAGTCTAATTCTGGAACTTTTTGCAAGGTAAAAAGATAAGAATGCAGATACTACACATGCGCAAATACTATTTCCTACAGTGCTGACTTGACGTATTTTTTAAGCTGACAACGAACTCAAAACTAGGAAACGGGAAAGTATTTCAAATGTAGCAGAAAAAAGTTAGCTTACCTGCAACATTTATTAATCGTATCAGATTCACATTTTAATAATCTGTCTCCACAGATTTATGAAGAAATGTATTCAATGACCATTAGACGTAATATCACCCCGGCCCACCACCCAAAACGCAGTCCCCTGAAGATTTCAAGACTTGAAAAAATTAAAAATAATCTCTCATTCTCTCTCTCCACGACCCCCCCCCCCCCCCCCCCCCCCCGCCCCCACATACAAAAAAAAAAGAAAAAAGAAAACACACACACACACACACACTAAGAAAAATTGGACGTCGTAAATTAGAAAGTGGTACCCGTTAGTTAGCAGAACCCCTTTGAAAGAAAAAAATTTCGTTGCAAGGTAGGCCTACCTTCGTCGTCTTCCAATCCGGTCCGGTCCAGTGATCATGTTTTCATCGGTCACGGGGAAGGGGAGGGGGAGGGAGGGGGGTGGGACGTGGAGAGGGGAGGGTTGGGGAAGCAGATGGAAGGTGGCACGGTAGGAGTGAGGGAGTTGGGGAGAGAGGAACAATCACTCGTAGGCCTAAAAACTCGAACAGGAAGTGAGAGCGGCCTATCCACTGGTCTGGATCTCTGAAGAAAGTTTTCAGGCATGAAGGAGGTGCCTGTACTGTACTGAGTTCGCCCCCCTCCCCCTTTTCAATTAACCCACCCCAATTCCCTCCCCCGCCCCAAGAAGCCATTAGCTAGCATGTGCACTGCATCAAAAAGTCTACACGGAATTATCTGGATACGTTTATTATCATTATTAATATTATCATTATTATATTGTTACTTCCCTGTAATGAACACAGTATCTTTAGGAAGCTTGAATTTCAAGTCAATGGCCCCTTTAGTAATTTGTTCCACATGAATAGGCTTCATCTTCTAAAATAATAATAATAATAATAATAATAATAATAAGAATAATAATAATAATAATAATAATAATAATAATAATAATAATAATAATAATAAGTATATATTATTATATTATTATTATTATTATTATTATTATTATTATTACTTCTCTCTAATTAACACCGTACTCTTAGGAAGCTTGAATTTCAGGTCAATGGCCCCTTTAGTAGTTTGTTCCATATGAATAGGCTTCATCTTTTAAATAAATACTATTATTATTATTATTGTTATTATTATTCGGAAGATGAAAACTATTCAAATGGAGCAAACCCACAGGTCCTACTGAATTGAAATTCAATCTTCCAAAGAAAATTATTATGGTGTTCATATGAAAGAAGTAACAGAGGACAATAGGAAATGCAGATAGAAGAGATCAGCTATAGAAAAGAACAACTTAATTGACAAATTTACAAATAATAATAAAAAATGTCAATTATTAGCATACAAGAATTGTTTGAGGGTGGTAAGGTATATACTGCATCTTCGCTTGAACCTTTCAGGTTCTAATTGCGCAACATCCTCAGAGGAAACAAAGATTATGAGAGAGAAGAGGGAATCCTTAGGAATTAAAGGGGAGGCATGACACATCCACCCTCCTCCGGCAAACCTGGTTCTCCAACCCAGGTGGGAGCAGGGTAGGTAGGGATGACATTACACATCTACCTTCCTCTTGCAAACCTGGCTGTCCGCCCCTTTTGGGAGCAGGGTAGGTAGGGAATCGGGAGGGTATGAGAGACATGACACATCCACCCTCCTCCTGCAAATCTGTTTGTCAGCCCCAGGTGGGGGCGGGGTAGGTAGGGGACTGGGAGGGTAGGGGTGACATGAAAGGCAGCGCCTGGTTCCAGCGTAGCATAGCGCGTCACATCAAGCTCGTTACAAATAGTACACAAATACTAAAGGAATGAATACTCATAAGATATACACACTCATCTGTGATTAGATTAACAATTCTGCCAACACTCACAGAGAACAAATATGGAAAAATTCTCCCGTACAAATATCATTTCAATGGACATTTTGTGATAGCGCCCTGTCTGGGAATTACTATATGGGTTTCAAGCGTCGATGACCGTAGGAGTTGTAACGCCACTGTACAGAATCACGTATACCACTCAAATCTCATACCACTATTATAGTCGGTGGTCATCAATTTCAGGTGTTTTATTATTATCATTATTGATGAAATCAACAATTGAAGGGGGGAGGGGTTTGGGACTAAGAGACAGGATAGATCGTAATACGTAGGAAGACGTCAATCACGTAGGACTTCAAATTTACAATAGCAATCTCACTCTTCCCCCTCCCACCCTAACCCCCCACTCCTTGAGGAAAACGGACTGGAGGTAAGAGAGAGAGAGAGAGAGAGAGCATCAAAATCTAGCAATCTTCTAACTTAGACAAAAGAGGAGGGAGAGGGGAGTGGGAGAGGGGAGGGTGTGGGGGAGGGGAGGGGGTGAAGGGGAGGGGGGACAGGAGAAGGGCTTCTATGCTGTGTCTAACAAGACCTAAACGGAGCATGAAAGCAACAGAAAGCGTCAAGGGGAGGTAAAGGGGAGGGGGATGATGGGACGGGGGAGAGGAGGGGGTAGAGTGGAGGGGGAGGTAGTGGTAGGGCAGGGGGTGGGATAAGGGGAGGGGGATGGGGGAGAGAAGAAGGAGTATAAGGTGTGCCTAACAAGACTTAAATGGAGCACGAAAGCAGCAGAAAGTGTCAAGGGGAGGGGAGTAAGGGGTAGGGATAAAGCGGGAGGGGGAGGGGGAGGGACAAAGGGGGGGGGGGAAGGGGGGGGGGGGGGGGGGGGGGGGGGGGGGGGGTCTAGGTTGGGGGTCTAACTAAGCCAAATAAACGGAAGCTGGGGGGGGGAAAGGGGGGGGGGGGGCACAAGGGGGGGGGGGGGGGGGGGGAAAATGGGGGTCAACGGAGGGGGGGGGGGGGGGGAAGGTGTGTCAATAGACATAACGGAGCATGAAGCAACAGAAAATGTCACGGGAGGGGGGAAGGTAAGGGGGAAGGGGAAGATGAGGGGCAGGTGAAGAAGGAAGTCTAAGCTGTGTCTAACAAGACCTAAACGGAGCATGAAAGCAACTAAAAATGTCAAGAGGAGGGGAAGATAAGGGGGAGGGGAAGATAAGGGGAAGGGGAGGCGGTAGGAGGGGGATGTAGGAGGGGTTAGGGGGAAGAAGGAAGTCTAAGGTGTGTCTAACAAGACTTAAATGGAGCATGAAAGCAACAGAAAGTGTCCAGGGGGAGAGGTTTGGGAGGGCGCAGGATCTAATCAGAAGGAGGGTGGAAGGGGAAGCCCCAGAAGGCCCTGGAATAGCATTCCAGTCCTTTTCCAGTGGATCGCGCTGTCATGTTCACCCGTCACGGGAAAGACTCCGACCGGCTGTTATCACGAGCGATCAGAAGTCGTTCTCAACCTACAACAAGCAACACAAAATTCGAGGCAGACATTAAACCTAATATATAAGACCTCAGTTGGACCCTCTCGTGGGATTTTTACGAGGTCCTCCGAAGGGGAAAAAAATCTCATGACTCTGGGAGGAGTTGTCGAAGCCATTATTATCCCTTCGCACGAGGATGACAGAAAGAGAGAGAGAGAGAGAGAGAGAGAGAGAGAGAGAGAGTCTAGCACATGTGCTAGACTCATATTGGAGTGCAACACATTATTACCATAAAAAAATTTCCTTCCATTTTAATCATTTGCTTACAAGTTTATCTAATTATTTATTAAACTGTTAATTTATTTTTATTTTCCAATAACTGATTTATTTCTGCATTACCTATTACCTTCCGTCACTTCTTTCAAATGAACACCGTTTTCTTTGTAAGCTTGAATTTCAAGTCAATGGTCTCCGTGGTGCGCTTGTTTCATATGAATAGGTTTTATCTCAATTAATCAATAATAATAATCTAAGAACAACTTCATTCAAAAGCCGTATCTTTGACCAACGTGTAAAACACAACCGTTACTGACAAATATTTCAAGTTTATCTCTGCTTGTGAACTATTTTATCTCTGCTTGTGTACTCTATTTCATTACATAAAAACAATAGAATATTGGAGAATATCATAATGATAGACTATGTTTTTTTTGGGGGGGAGTGATGGATCGTCTACAGCCAATCTCACCAATATGCAAAGCAAAATGAAAAATGTCTTATTCCAGGTTTCAGGTAGTATACAACGTGCCTAGTATGAGGCCTTTTCGTTTCAACCATCTCTTACATTATCAATCATTTATTAGGGTTTGCGTAACTAGTAATTAAAAAAAGTGAAAGGTTTCTCTAAATCCAACTATACATCATTATAAGTATAATTGGCCATCTAGGCAAAGCTCAAAAGATACAAAAATGCCAAGAATGTCCCTCCAATCAGAATTCTAGACTCATTCCACTAATCCAACCTCCCAAACGCAATAAAAAATTAGTCTCTCTAATGAACATAAAACACACCCAATAAAAGTTCTATGTCACCATTAATACCAGTCAATTTGAAAATAAAAAAGAAATTCCGGTGATATGTATCAGCGATTCGCCAACTGGTACTTGCGACTGATTAGTGACAATAAAACGATCTGAAGCTGGTCTCCGAACATCCGTCATACCTTTAGAGTCTAACACCTCTCTCAGAATGGCGTTGAATTGTTCTCCCGTTTTTTTTTTTTTTTTTTTTTTGTCGTTTCTAATTATTATTCTCCAGCTTTGTATTCCGGTTAAAAAGAGCTAAACTCGTCTAATTAATCGCTGGAATTCTTGTGGGCTTGGCTAACTATTCTCAAATTTTTTGTCACACCTGCTCGCTACGACAATGAAATATCTATTCAATTTGTCTTGCTGTGTCTTTCAGCATGATGTCGTGGTCTTTATTTTATAGACTTTGCAGTCGTCTAATGCCTAGTAAGACACTGTAATGGCCTCTGACAAAACAATGTCATCCACATCTAAAACAGTAAAATGTTATTCACGTTAATAATATAACTGTATCACGTAGTGGTCTTTAAATAACTTTTCCTTTCTCTCTCTTACTGACAGTTTATTCCTTAGGCCTTTCATCAACCAGCAAAACAACCTGAGATACCTGAAGGTGGTTCTTGAATATTTTCCGTGAATACCGTTCACTTGTTCACAAAACGATCTGACGTTCGGCGATTGCGTTCTTCGTTCCCCTTCATGTGACACGAATATCTGGACGACTTTGGCCAGCAGTGTCATACCGTTCCGTTGTCAAACTGCCAGTGGAGGCGAACTTTTGAGATCTTTCTTAAGAAAGCCTTTCGCTCTCTCGTCAGACAAATCAGACGAAGTTGTGGCGTCTGTCTAGCAAAGGGAGGTTGCAATATTTTATAAACACCTGTCGAGAAGTTTGCAGTTTCATCAACAGTCCGTGAATACGTCTAAAAAGTCTTGACAACCTTTCTTTAGAAGGGGAGACTCGAGTTGTTTTTCAGCAACTGAATCGAAAAGACTAGTGTTAATTTACACTAAAATGCTTCAGACTTCGGGCTAGTACAATAGACTCTTTTGCGACCGACGTTAGCGTACTCTGACTTTCTGAACAGATGCAAGCGTACCTTAGACTCTTTTGAACAGCTACTGGCGTATGATAAACTTTTTTCATCAGATGTTAGCTTACTCTTACGACTATTGAACAGATGTTTTAATCTATACTAAAATGCTCCAAACTAGTGCCATGGAATTTTTGCAACAGATGCCATTGTACTCAGTTGCCAAAGTATTAAAGACTTTTTTAACGGATCATAGTGCACCTGCGACTTATTAAAACAAATGCCGGCGTCCCATAGACTGTTTTGTACAGATGGTAGCGTACCTTAGACATTTGTTAAGATGGTATACCTTAGACTTTTTTTAGCGATGCTATCATACCTCAGACTTTTTTTAACAGATGTTAGCGAACCTTAAACTTTTTTAACAGACGGTACCATACCTTAGACGCTTTATAACATGCCAGCGTACCTTAAACTTTCTGAACAGATGCTAGAATACTTCAGACTTTTATGAACAAATGCTATTCTACCTGAGCTTAAGACTTTTCTGAGCAGATGCTTGCATACCTTAGACTTTTTTAAAAAGATGCTAGCGTATCTGTGATTTTAACAAGTGCTAGCATACTTTAGACTTTTCTTAGCAGATGCCAGCGTACCTTATAACTTTTTTAACGGATGCTAATGTATCTTAAGACTTTTTTTTAACAGACAATACGTACCTTAGACTTTTCTAAACAGATGCAAGCATACCTCAGACTTTTAACAGATGGTAGAGCACCTAAGACTTTTTGGAACAGATGTTACCTTACCTTAGACTTTTTTTTTAAACAAATGCCAATGTACCTTAGACTCTTTTTAACAGATGAAAACGTATCTTAGACTTTTTTTTAAATGGATATTAGAGCACTTTACACTTTTTTTAACAAATGCTACCATATCTTAGACTTTTTAACATTCTGGCAAAATACCAAGATCAATCCTCAGTGAGGCACCTATACTCAAGATTACTCAGCGTTTCAAGTCCTCCCAAGCGGAAACAGGATACTTCATAAGCAATACAACACCAGTACTTTTCACCCGGGAGAACAAATGTTGACGTCAATGAACATCTGTGCAAAGACAAATAAATGAATAAACAAGTAATTAATGTAATGTAATGTTCATGTACAGGAATGTAGTTCAGTATTTAGTGATTGATTTACAAATGTGATACTGAAGTGTTTACTTTGAAGCCTTACTTATTTGACTGACTTTAATTTGTGTTTACTTTAGTGTACCTTTATCAAATTGCTGATAATGCATAACATATAAACGTTTTTTTCATTGTGAAAGCCAGCTTTCGGGGCTAACGCCTTATAAGCTCAATTTGAAGCAACATTCTTGTGGAAAAATGGACTGAGAGAGAGAGAGAGAGAGAGAGAGAGAGAGAGAGAGAGAGAGTCATCGCCTCTATAGGACTTAATCCCCCCCAAACAAGACGCCTTCCCATCTGAATTTTCTTTTTAAACTTTTTTTTATCTTCTTTCTCTGCTTTTCCTGCCTCTGCCTTAGTCACGGTCCATTTTTAGCCAGTCACGGATAGGGGTAAGGGATGGAAGGGGAGACATGGGAAGGGGATGGGGAGGGGAGAGGAGGGTGAAAGGGTAAGGTTAATAGACTTAAAAATTTCTCTGGATTGATGTAGTTTGTGCATGAGTCAGGCGATCGAGAGAGAGGAGAGAGAGAGAGAGAGAGAGAGAGAGAGAGAGAGAGAGAGTAGAAGGGAAACGATGGGAAATAGAGAAGAGAAGAGAATGAGGAAGGACACAGAGAACTGAAATGGATAGAGGGGAAGCAACTTAGGTCTAGGAGGAGTCATCAGGACCGCCGTGGGTGGGTGCAAGTTCTGTGAAGGGAGGGAGGGAGGGAGCAGGTCTCAGACTCCATGTACGGGGATGGAGGAAGGGTGAAGGGAAGGGAATGGGTAGTAAGGCTTGTTATACGTGGGAGGAGGGAATAATGGAGTGTGCACACAACGCACATCGTATAGGCCTACAACGCTCCCACCACCGCCGCTATCTTATTTTGCATTCCTTTGCTTTGCAGCCGGCGGCGCCTGGCGAACGTTTCTTAAGCATTCCGGAAGACTTCGAAAAACGGAGCTGCGGATCTGCCACGGAAACGTTGTCGATGGCTTAAACGTTCGACGAACGAAGACGCAATAAACACGAAGAACGCAGAACGCGGCCGTAAAATACCTGACGTTGTTGTACATCAGGAAGGTTGCAGCAACGGCAGCGGACGAGTGAAAGTCATATATGTGTGCGAGGAGGAACTTGCTGGGCCTAAAGGGTTGAACCTACGAGCGCTGTTGCCATCCCGTGAGCGTCATTTTTTTTTCCTTCTTCTAACCGGTGCCTCTTTCGGATCCTGTTATAAACATGCATTCGAGGGACGAAAATATCCTGTCCGGAAATGACATCGTTAATCAACTTTTGCCTAAATTAACTCACTTTTAACACATGGGTGACATGACACGAAAATGTCAGAATCTCCTCCCGTGACGTCAATGCACCTTAAAAGCAAAACTTGGCATCTCACGTAGGCATGTTCTCAACCCTTTGAGCCCAACTTGTGGTTTCGTCTTTTTTTTTCTTTCCTATTTTTCAAAACTTACGCGTTTTTGGTGGCGTTACCTGGAATGCTAATGAAAGTTGCAACATCCTACGATGAGAACAGGGTCAGGTGACAGAAAATATAAAAATAAAACGGGAATTTACAAGAAATGTGAACCGGTATAGGCTAGGTGACGTTAGCTGAGAAAGAGAGAGAGAGAGAGAGAGCCTAAGACAGGGCCGCTGCCGCCGCCACAGCATAGGCCTTAATTACATAAGTGTAAGAACCTGATCAAAGTGCTTATTAGCACTTCCTGCCTTGAGGAATCCTATGTGGGATCTCTGACGAAGGACGAGGCACAAAGACCAAGCTGAAAAACAAAGGAGATTGCATCGGAAAAAAAGAAAAAAAAAAAAACTTTCAAAGGAATAAAGCTATACTTGTCAAAGCACACATACATATAAACCTGACAGTACTATGCGACGCCATAATGATAGATGGCTAAAACTACTTGGGGTGGGGGTTGGGGGTTGGCTGTGACGTTAATGGGAGGGGGCGTCAAGGGGGGAGAGGGAAGGGGAGGGAAGACAGGCAGGTAAATGTAGGCCTGTTCGTATGGAACAGTGCAAAGACCTTGTTATAACGCTCCAAGAGCAGCAGTGGTGGCTATAAACAACCTCCCCCCCCCCTTCTCTCCTAATCACCCCCTCCACTTCCCCCACTGTGGCACCCCTTACCAAATACTCCTTTCTCGATTCATGCAATGACTTGATTCAAGTGAGAGACAAAGAACTACATCATAGTTACACACTTGTAGAAAAAGAGTATTATTATGCGATTATTACTTAGAAGTTGAAGCCTATTCATATGGAACAAGTCTACCAAAGGCGCCACTGACTTGAAATTCAACAAGTTTCCAAAGAATATTATGATGTTGTTCATTCGAAAGAAGTAATAGAAGATAATAGGAAGACAGAAAAGAATATCCTGTTAATATTACTATAAATGTGTCGTATTCTTACCCCTGCCAATGATATTTAGGAAAAGTGTTAATTTACTCAGTGAGCATGACAGTTTCATTTAAAATACCTAAAATAATCAAAATATCATACAAAAACAAGCGTTTTGAGTCTAAATAAAAAAATTAAACCAAGCATAAACCAAGTTTGGGAAATTTAATAATAAAAAAATCACAAAAGAAATATTACCGAAGATATTGACATTATGAATTAAAAATGATCTCCTCTTCCTGCATTTCCTATCACCTTCTGGAGCTTCTTTCAAATGAACGCCATATTCTTGGAGGTTTCTTGAATTTCAAGTCAATGACCCTTTTGGTAGACTTCTTCCATGTGAATAGGATTCGTCTTCTGAATAATAATAATAATAATGATAATAATAATAATAAATTTCTTCTAAATGAACACCATATTCTTTGGAAGCTTGCATTTCAAGCCAATGGCCCCTGTGGTGGGCTTCTTCCATATGCAAAAGTTTCACCTTCTGAATAATAATAATAATAATAATAATAATAATAATAATAATAATAATAATAATAATAATAATAATGTTTCTGTTGCCCTGAGAAGAATAAAGACACACAGTGAAACTAAATCGAAAACTAATGAGTTTAAATATACCTGACATTTTCATCAACGTCTTAAAGTGTTAAAATTAAAAAAAAAAAATAATAAATAAAAAAAAAGTCAAATCATCAACTTATCACCACCGTCTACCCGAAATTACGAGAAGGAAGCGCCGACGTGTCAGAGATTTTGTTCTGCATGATACAAACGACGAGGCACCATTTCGTGTCATCAATTTCAATTTCGGTTCGTTTAAATGACCTGGGCGAGGGCCGGCCATATTGGGCTCGGTCGACTGAACAGTCACTCTCTTCTGCGAGAGTAAAAAGCGTCGATTATTTAACAGAAATATGTTATTATTTATTATTATTATTATTATTATTATTCAGATGATAAATCCTATTCATATGGAACAAACCAACAAAAGGGGCCAATGACTTGAAATTCCAGCTTCCAAAGAATATGGTGTTCATTAGAGAGAAGTAACAGAAGATAATGGGGTATACAGAAAGAAGAGATCAGTTAATAGAAAATTTTTTTTATTATTATTATCTGAAGGGAATAGACCCCCTATTAAACCCATTCCGTTGAAAAGACTTTATACAAGAATTGAGAAGACCTTGCATATTCAACAGAACATAATATTATAATTTTCATATTACTATTATTACCAAAACGTCAACTCACAGCCACACTGCCAAAGTCTGCACAGAATTTACAGGGAAAAATACAGATGCAGAACCGCACACGGCCTCTAATGAACTCCTCTATACAGACGATTCCTAGAAATGGCGTTGGCACATGCGTTAGGCCTAATCTCTCTCTAGACATAACAAGGGACTCTAGACCTAACGTCTGGGCAGCTGCATGGGATCCGATATGAGGCTAGACTTTAGACCTTTACACTTTTCGACATTTAGGCCTGTAGACTTAGATTTTTAGACTTTCAGATCTAGAGGTTTTTAGACTCTTAGACTTGCAGACCTATAGACTTTTAGACTTTTAGGTTTGTAGACCTATAGATTTTTAGACTTTTAGGTTTGTATGCCTCTAGATTTCTAGACTTTTAGGCGAGTAAACCTATAGCTTTTTAGACTTGTAGACCTACAGATTTTTACTTTTAGATTTTTAGACATTTAGTGTTTCGTTTCTCCTGACTTCATGGCCATAACACGAAAATACTTTATACTCTGTTTTTTTCCCTCTGTCCACCTGCCAGTGGTGTTTGCGTATGGTAACACTGTGTCCCGGGCTTTCGATAGTCGCGCTATGTGTACGTTTTAGGTAAATAAAAGGATATCTGGGTGTACTTTTGCAACTGAAAAGTGTTTTAATAATTTACTGTATGCGAATTACACCGTTAATATTCGAAATAGGATATTATTATAATTGTTGAATGTAACTATCTTAAGCCCAGGACGCAGTGTTACCATACGCAAACACCACAGGCGGGTGGACAGATGGAAAAAAACCGAGTATAGGCTATGATCTTTGGCAGACTCGTAAAGTAGAAGAGGACTGTTTAGCAAAGCAATCAATTTTGTTTACAGGTCTTAGAATGCGAGTTTATAATTCCCACCATTTTAAAACAGTGCTTGATTGCAGTGTTAAATGCTCAAGACTTCACTGTTTTTAATTTCCAATAAATGAAATGAGTTTTCTCACTTTCAATAATTGTATTAATAGATACAATTTAGCGGTTTTAGTTTTCCGTCCGCACTTTTCAAATCATCAAACATACCAAATTGCAGCCCTCTAGATCTCAGTAGTTTTTATTTTATGTAAGGTTAAAGTTAGTCATGATATATAAGAGATACGTATATTATTTTTAACCTTTCTTACTCATTGTTCAATAATGCATTTATTATCATCATTATTTCTCAAATTCTTCGTTTTCCACAAATTATATTTTCTTACTTCTTATATTCTTAACATTTCTTAGTCCTTATTCATTACTTCACTTATCATAATTATCATCATTATTTCTCATAATATTCTTCGTTTTCCACAAATTATATTTTCTTACTTCTTATATTCTTAACATTTCTTAGTCCTTATTCATTACTTCACTTATCATAATTATCATCATTATTTCTCATAATATTCTTCGTTTTCCACAAATTATATTTTCATACTTGTTATATTCTAAAACCTTCTTATCCAATAATCCACTTATCGTAATCATAAATTGTCAAATTCTTAGTCTTCCATAAATTATTCCGTATTCATACTTCTTAAATTCTAAAACTTACTCATTCATTATTCTTTAAATGCAATTTATCTTCATCATCACTGTCATAAATTTTTCCGTAAATCTTCATAATTCTTATATTCTAATCCATATCCCATCATGATCACCATCTTCAACCTCCATTTCCCCTGGATTTTCCTCTCAATTTACTAATCCATCTGCCATCATCATTATAACACACGTTATCAATTTTCCCTCTAATTACGTACTAATACTTTAATCCTGATTTACATTGTTTTATGCAAATGTGCGGAAACCAGAATTTTTTAGCCCGGTTTAGGCCTGGCCTTGGGATTCTGTGGTTCGCATAAATTAAGTTGGCCCGGGCCTCTCTCGGTGTATGAATATGTGTACTGATGTGTACAGACAGCCTCGTGAATCACTGACTACGTACTGCTGTGTATACACTCAAATTGTGAATGCGTATTATTGCGTGTGCTAAAATATGTAGTGCGTACTAAAAGATGTAATTCTCTATATACTAAATAATTCTACGCATATACTAAAAAATCTAATGCATATACTAAAAATACAATGCATTTACTAAAAATGTTATACACACTAAAAATGTAATGCATATAATAAAAATGCATTGCATATCTAAAAAAAAAAAAAAAAAAAAAAATTTATGCATATACTAAAAAATTCAATGCTTATGCTAAAACTGTAATGCATATACTAAAAAATGCAAAGCACACACTCAAAAATGCAATGCGTGCACTCAAAATGTAATGCTTATACTAAAATATGTAATGAACATACTAAACACTGCAATGCATGTACTCAAAATGTACTGCATATACTAAAAAAAGTAATGCATGTACTCAAAATGTACTGCATATACTAAAAAAAGTAATGCATGTACTCAAAATGTAATGTATATGATAAAAAAATGTACTGTATATACTAAAAAATCTAATACATATAAATCGTGCAAAATCTTTAAGACCCGTATTACATTTATATAGTATTATTCGTGAAGTGTGAAGCGTTACATAACTCTTTCAAAGACCAACTACAAAGTAGTCAGTTAGTTATACATTATGAAGTGACACAAATTTATGAAAAACTACATTTTTTTAAATAGCATAAATCGTTCAAACCAAAACGAGGTTTTCCTGTTTTTAGTCTTCTGTCCGCCCTCAGATCTTAAAAAACTGCCGAGGCTAGAGGGCTGCAAATTGGTATGTTCATCATCCACCTTCCAATCATGAAACATACCAAATTGCAACCCTCTAGCCTCACTAGATTTTATTTTATTTAAGGTTAAAAGTAGCCATGATCGTGCTTCTGGCAACGCAACAACAAAGGCCACCACGGCCGGCAGAGTTTCATCGGCCGCGGCTCATACAGCATTACACCGAGACTACCAAAAGCTAGATGTGATTATTCGCTTTACAGACAACTCGATTGCACCGAAGAAACTTCTGCGCATTTCTTACTTGTTTCTTTAAATTACAAAAATCGTTAGAACCAAAATATTTTTCCTTTTTTTTTATTTCGTCCACAATAAAATGCCAAACTTATCTCGTAAGTTCACAAGTTACTAATATGTTCCTAGGTACGTCATGGAAATACCTACACAAGTCAGTAATTACACCAGGTTCTACACTCATTAAATTGGTTACACCTGTAAAATTGAACGTAGTATACCTTGTGTGTTAAAACTTCCGTATTGAGTTACATTTCAGAAAATACAAGACTAAAATGTTTCCATTTACACTGCATTTGAAAACACACAAATCAATTAGCTATCATTAACTTGATAAAAAAATTTTCTTTCGTACTTTCCTAGATGAGTGTGACAACAAAGCTTGAACTTTTGTTTTATTTCTGAAATGCTTGACATTGAATAAGTTATTTGCATAATCATTTCTGGTGCCTCCATCTTATAATCACATATATTTAATATAAAATTCTGGAAGCGTAAAAAACAAAAAAACAAAAAGAAAAAAAAAACATCAACAGAAGGAAGTCTATACGAATTTCTATCGCATATTTTACCCGAAATAACTCGCTGATAACGTATGACGTCATTAAGAGGACACCGAAAATATCCTTTTCGCCTATTTTTAAAGGGTTGAACTCTCTATGACACGACTGTGTGATGTCATGCAAACATTACGAATGCAAGAATAGATGTCAGAAAGGACTTGAATCGAAACCATACCTCGGCCAGTCTAAACAGTTAAAAAATTGAGCCTAAATCATGTCCTTTGGCGAATCTAACTTATGTTCTTTGGCTCACGGCGTTGCCTATCCATACGATACACCTCCATGACATCAACCTATGACTTTCACAGATATTACATTACAAAACAACGATGACCAATCACATTCAAAGACACGAATCGTTATTCCATACCTTGTGGAGTATCTGCAAGTATTTACTGATAATCGCGAAATAAAAGACATAACAAAACAGAGAGAGAGAGAGAGAGAGAGAGAGAGAGTTAATAGTGAACAGATCTCCGGATGGTTACTACCTCAAGCTAGGCCTAACCACTGGAAGAATAAAAAAAAAAAATCTTGCAACTTAAATGTCACTTTTGGTCTTGACAGTAAGGTCAATTAGGCAAGGTTTTTTTTTATTATCTTTTTTATGTCGCTTTGGGGGAGGGAGACGGGGGTGGGGTGGGAGGGTTTGGCTTCCTAGAGAACGCAGGAACGGAAAAGGTCACTTGGTGTTGAAAGTTAAGGGAACTATAGTACGTGTGTATATGTGTGTGTGTGTATATACCCATATATATATATATATATATATATATATATATATATATATATATATATGAATAACTTGATCACGAAGTATATAAAACGTGATGCTAGGTATAAATAAAGGTTTTTTTCCACGAAGGAAAAAATGAAAAAGCGAGATAGCCAAGTACTTTCGGTCCTGTTCGGACCCTGAGTAAAGGGTCCGAACAGGACCGAAAGTACTTGGCTATCTCGCTTTTTCATTTTTTCCTTCGTGGAAAAAAAACCTTTATATATATATATATATATATATATATATATATATATATATATATATATATATATATATATATATATATATATATATGGTGGGGGAGGGGGGGGTTGGTTTCGACTCAATTTGAACCGCGTTGACTCTCGAGCTCGATGTTCGAGTTATGATGACCTTCGAGAAGAGTTCCCAAGAACCGAAGAATCATAATACATAGGACAAGACGGAGGGGAAGGGATGTGGAGGGAAGGAGGGAGGCAGTAGATGGGTATAGAGAGAAAGGGAAGGAGAGGTAGGAAGGTACTCATGTTCAATTCTGAACCTCAATGCATCAACGTAACAGGGATGATGTCAGCCGAAATGATGATGATAAATGTAGCCGTCATGTCCCAACCATCAACGCCGCCATTACTGACTCTGTCTCTCTCGTCGTCATCGTCGTCACAGTTGACGACGATGTTGCCGATGCCAGGCTGAGAAAAAAACGGCCATTAGGCCTAACACGACGCAGTGTCAGAGAGAGAGAGAGAGAGAGAGAGAGAGAGAGAGAGAGGTATGCGCGATGCAAGGGTAGTGGAGAAGGGAGAGGGGAGAGGGGAGTTCCCCAGGGAGCTCTGTGGTCACCTGATCCGTTCGTACCATAACAACTGCTACAGCGCAACAATTAGAGCCAAGTTTTCGGCAGATTATGGTCGAAAAGGTCTTATTATAGTTGCGGCGGTGACAGACGGCGGTTTGGCCGTTCACATTAGAGCAGCGTCGTATACACCACAATGGGGAATAAACAGCCCCACTCAATGCCGTTCTCCATCTCCTTTCTGTCTTTAAATCTTCAGCTGAAGAAAACACTTTTCTAAAGAGGATACAAACTCATTTTTCCCCTCTATCTTATTCAGCGGATTCATTTTCTTTCCGTCTTTGATTCGACAGACTCACTTTCTTTCTTACTTTGATTCAAAATTCATTTTTTCTTTCTTTGATTCAACAGACTCATTTTCTTTCTTTTATTGATTCAACAGATTCATTTTCTTTCTTTTTTTGATTCAACAGATTCATTTTCTTTTCTTTCTTTTTTTTATTCAACAGATTCATTTTCTTTCTTACCTTGATTCAACGGACTAATTTACTTTCTTATTTTGATTCAACACGCATTTTCTGTTTTTCTTTGATTCAACAGACTCATTTTCTTTCTGTCTTTGATTCAACGGACTAATTTACTTTCTTACTTTGATTCAAAAGACTAATTTTTTCTTTCTTTGATTCAAAAAACTACTTTATTTCTTTCTTTGATTCAACACTCATTTTCTTTCTTTGATTCAACAGACTCGCTTTCCTTCTTTTTTTATTCAACTGACTCATTTTCTTTCTTTGATTCAACAGACTTGCTTTCCTTCTTTTTTTATTCAACTGACTCATTTTCTTTCTTTCTCTGATCCAACAGACTCATTTTCTTTCTTTCTTTTATTCAACAGATTCATTTTCTTTCATTCTTTCATTCAACAGACTTATTTTCTTCCTTCCTGTCATTGATTCAACAGATTCATTTTCTTTCATTCATTTTCTTTCTTTCTTGGATCCAACATTCATTTTTTTTCTTTCTTTAAACCCTCTACTGAAGAAAACCTTTTCAGACAATCGACAGACTATAAAACAGCTGGGGTTCAAAGGCGAAATCAGCCTGCTGGGAGAGACAAGTTACAGGAAAAGGTAATTGATAAATATTTAGTAGAACAGAAAACTGGTACACCAGAATTCAGTCTAAAATTAATTATAAACAAACAGCATACGTAGATCCACGAACAATGAAGGCACGTAGAATGTACAATGTTAACGGAATGTAGCTCGATAATTAAGACTTCCACATGACAACAGGTGTCTCCCAACCTAAAACAGCTTCTGGAGATGGCAAACTTCACCCCGCAACCCCCTGCCCCCAATCTCCTCCCGCCCCCTCCCCTCCCAACTCCCACCAACCCCCAAAAAGGAATCAGGAATCTGAAGGTCACATAATGTACTCAAACGTACTCAAGTATCTCAATGCTTCGTTATGAGTTGGGGAAGGGGGGGGGGGGGGGGGGTAGGAAACTCCACAGTATTCGATGACACTGTTTGAAGTTCGTAGAATGGCCGTGTGACTCTCGCATGTGGATGTCCCAAAATTGTTAATATCTTTCATATTTTTTCTCTTTATTAATCTTCTTTTCCTCGTTGGGAATGAGCCAGTTCTTGGTTTGTCGTCTCAGCTGCCACCCCCCCCCCCCCCAATAAGTTATAATAAAAAATAGTTAAGGTTATTTCACATAATTCGTAGGAGAGAGAGGAGAGAGAGAGGAGAACGAGAGAGAGAGAGAGAGAGAGAGAGAGAGAGAGAGATCAACTCTATGTTAAACGAGCGAAAACATCGTGCAGACTAAAAAAAAAATTCAACAAATAAATGGCGAATAAGAGCCTCAACTTGTGATAAAGAAAACAAAACAAAAACCTTTAACAGAATTAGAATAAATCATCCACGTTATCTCCATTGCTATTACGGGCCTTGAATAATAATAATAATAATAATAATAATAATAATAATAATAATAATAATAATAATAATAATAATAATATAGCATGAGTCTTAAAATGTAGAAACAAATCCAGTTATGTAAGGGAACAAACAGATATGAATAGATTTATTCTTAAATATATTTGTACCCACACATAACTGTGGATTTGTTTCGCCAACAACAACAACAACAACAACAACAACAACAACAATAATAATAATAATAATAATAATAATAATAATAATAATAATAATAATAATAATAATAATAATAATAATAATAATAATAATGTTCTTTAAGGTCAACAATAATATAATCGACTGAAGATGAATCCAGGGTAGGGTTCGAAAGCATTTACATAGTTTTATAAAATTTGACTATTGCTCCCATCAGTATATTATTATGGACCTTAAAGAACATTACTTGTGCCCTCGCGATTGAAATTACTACCCAATAATAATAATAATAATAATAATAATAATAATAATAATAATAATAATAATAATAATCATGCACATCTCGCCATAACGAACCGACCATAAAGAGTCGGGCTTGGAAATGCTATCATCTCCCACAAAGCAATTCTTTTCGTTATTTGCCTCATCTATATGTCAAGGCCAATAGAATATACAGGTCAACCCACGCGCAGCTTTCGCTCGGATAGCCGTTATTAATGTGACGTCACTAGGTTCAACAACTGAGACACGTGTCCTCTCTCGCTCGTTTTCTTTCTCTCTCTGACTGCTTATTCATAATCACGTTTAATTATACTGTTATTATTATTATTATTATTATACTTTTGATATTAATAATATAAAATAATGATAATAATAATAATAACAGCAGCCACGACCAACAACAACAACAATAATAATAGTAATATCAGGAGTATTACAATAATAATAATAATAATAATAATATTGCTATGATTATTATTATTCTTTTATTCTTGATACTATTATAATTATTATTATTATTATTATTATTATTATTATTATTATTATTATTATTATTATACTCTTTATATTATTATTGTTTTTATTATTATGGTTATCATTATTATTATTATTATTATTATTACCGTTATCATATATGATGGAGGCGATTTATATTTATACAATGGTGACCTCTCAATAATCATATCTGGAAATTTAAGAAAAAAAAATATGCTAAGGTGCAAAATTGATCAGACGACAAGTTGGTGCGAGTTAAAATTCTGTAGGCCTTGGGACCAATATGACCTTGAGACAGAGCAAGGCCTGAGACAGATTGAGTAGGAGAGAGATGGATGTCTGACCTTCTGGCCCGCTCATTACAGACTGACCATAGGTTCAGTCTAGGACCTCTTTTGAACCTATTGACGTCATGGATGCGCAAACGACAAAAATTTCGAGCGGCCATGGGTTGACCTGGTATTCTATTGGCCTTGCTATATGTATCGCTAAATCCCTCGGCAGCGACTTCCATTAACCGTGCAGGTCCTCCTTATTCCACAGCCATGTAGGGCGCCGAGGCAATCTCGACAAAGCGGTCCAGCCCTTCCTTAATTCCTACGTTGCTGAGCCCTTTTGGTCAAAGCCATCTGCCTTATCGACGAGAAAAGAGTTCTCAATCACTGCAGATACATCTGCCAAGTTTCTTGGAGATCCGCTCACTTATTCAGATATTTTGCGAAACACACACATACACCCATACAAACACAGCATAAGACAACCTTTCCATACACACACGCCTAATTTACTTCTAACATCGTTATTATAGGTACCTGGAAATAAGCTTATGCAGGTAAGATCTCTCTTCAATATTCTTAATTACCACTCTGTATATACGCTTATATATATATTATATATATATATATATATATCTATATATATATATATATATATATATATATATATATATATATATATATTATACGAAACCTAGTACAAATTCTCCTGCACGTTGTAACCAAACAAGTACGTGTGTGAGATAGGATCACACATAAACACATGCACATCAAGTACTTGATACATACATACATACATACGCACACACACACACACATATATATATCATATATATATATATATATATATATATATATATATATATATATATACGGACATACATTCGAGTGTTGAAACGGTTGCATTATCTGCAAACAATCCAAAACCAGAATCTAATTAAGCCTGTTGTCAAAACCCAACCAAAAAGGTATATTTTTCTTTGAATTATCATTACTCATACTGCACACACATTGTAAACAAAACAATGCAAAAGACCAAGGGATAAGATATGATCAAAAAGACAAAGAATACAATTAATAAAATCGATAGGGAAAAAATAAACCCTCCACGCGAATTCGATTCAGAAAGACATTTTTCATTCCAGCAGACATGTCGCTGTTGCATCTCCAATCGTCACTGGCTCCAGCTCACCCCTTGCGGCAACCAGCAATGCCACTAACGCGAACCGACTCGGAGCGGTTAGTTCTAGTACAGCAAAAGCCTCCTCCTGGGTCAGTTTCAGCTCATAATCAAGGCGGGTCCGCTGCAACGCGACGTGACTTGACTAATTATACGTCCCCAACGCTTTTTTTTTTTTTTATCTTGCTCTTGTTCCTTATAATATGATTCTAAAATTACCTCCGCTGGCGAAACTGCGATGGAGGTTGGGTAATCATGGGAAAGGGAGGGGCTTGGCCATATGATCAACTTCAAAACTAACGCGTGGAATTCGGTCAAACTTTGAGCCTAGGTGGGACATGGGCCAAGCAATATTTGATTAGATTTTGACATAGATGCTGATCATACTCGCCGTTCCAGGATTTATTTTGTCACAGGAGAGGCGCTGGTCTAGGTATACACTCTTGTGCCGTTTATATTGTCCCTTAGTTCCTCGTTGGACGAGTGGTTTTCGCGCTCGGCTGCCAATCTGGTGGTCCGAAGTTCGATTCTTGGCTCGGCAAACGCGGAATCAGAGGAATTTATTTCTGGTGATAGACATTCATTTCTCGATATAATGTGGTTCGGATCCCACAAGAAGCTGTAAGTCCCGTTGTTACGTGACCAATTGGTTCCTGGCCACGTAAAAATATCCAATCCTTCGGGCCAGCCCTAGGAGAGCTGTTATTAAGCTTAGTGGTCTGGTAAAACTATAATACACTTAACTTATATTTTTTCTTAAAACAATCTTCAATTGTTCTAAGAGAAGAAAACACACCATCAATAACTGGATCTCTCGGTTCCAGGTCCTTTATTCCCCACACCGTTGGACTCTGGAACAGTCTCCCTGAGGATGTTGCGCAATATTGGAACTTCATAAGGTCTAACGAAAATGCAGTGCATTATTACCATAATACAATTCTTGTATTTGAACAATTTACCACCACCTTTTCTATTTATTTATTGATTTGTTAATTTATTTTTTCTTTTTTAATGAGTGATCTTTTCTTTCTGTATTTCCCATTACCTTCTGTTTCTTCTTTCAAATGAACACCACATTCTTTGGAAAATTTAATTTCCAGTCAATTGCCCTTGTGGTTGGCTTGTTCCATATGAATTGGGTTAATTTTCTGAATAATAATAATAATAATAATAATAATAATAATAATAATAATAATAATAATTAATAATAATAATAGTATAATTATTACAGTACATATCTATCCGCATGGAACAAGCACAATGGGGCCACTGGCTTGAAATTCAAGCTTCCAAAGAATGCATCATGCTCTGTTACACAATGAATAATGGGGGTGTGGAAATTACGCCAGAGAATACCACACACCCTGTTCACTAAGCAAGCTTTCCCTCCGTCGTGATTACATCCACGAAAATCAACGACCAACGGATTAACGAATTCAGAAAACTGTTCTCAACCACACACACACACACGCGCGCGACACACATACACATACACACACACACACACACACACACATATATATATATATATATATATATATATATATATATATATATAATTCGTGATAATTGTCGGTAAGTGGGAATTCTCTCTCTCTCTCTCTCTCTCTCTCTCTCTCTCTTCTCGTCAGATAGCGCTTCATGGTCATCATTATGGGAAGCAAACCTTGCTTAGCGAAAAATAGATTTATACACACACACACACACACACACACACACATATATATATATATATATATATATATATATATATATATATATATATGTGTGTGTGTGTGTGTGTGTGTGTGTGTGTGTGTGTGTGTATAAATCTATTTTTCACTAAGCAAGGTTTGCTTCCCATAATAATGACCATGATGCGCTATCTGACGAGAGAGAGAGAGAGAGAGAGAGAGAGAGAGAGAGAGAGAGAGAATTCCCACTTATCGACAATTATCACGAATTCCAAAACAAATAGGGCCTCTACCTCAATTACGACACATGAACTCAAATATGGATGTCATTTCCCGTAGACTTTCCTGATAGGTGTGGTCACATAAGTCTGAAATCTCCTCTTCTTCTTCTATGTGTTATTATTATTATTATTATTATTATTATTATTATTATTATTATTATTATTATTATTAAGGTGATAAAGCATATTCAAAGAGAACAAAACCCTATAGGGGACGCTAACTTGAAATTCAAACTTCCAAGGAAAATGGAATTCACTTAGAGGAAACACACAAAGAAGAGATCTGTCATTATAAAAGACAATCAATAAATATACAAAAGTGCAAATAAATCATTAACGTACAAGGTGAATTGTTTTAGGGCGGAATTACAATGCATCTTCTCTTTAACTTTTGTAGATCCAGCGACACGACATCCTCCGGGAGGCCGCTCCACAGTCCAACAGTTTGAATAATGAAGGACTTCTGGACCTCTCTCCATACGTAACATCATTAATAAAAATACCCTACATCCATAATCCTGGATTTGAGAAAAAAAACCAACGCCATTGAAACTATGTATTGATAAGCACACAGTCTTCATCTATAATTGGTTAAAACGCACCGAGTCAATAACAATAACTGGTAAAAATTACTTATCAAAAAAATTTTTATATATCATCAGTTTGAGTAATGGTAATCAAAATTGATAGATAAATAAAAGAAAATGCCTTTTTGGTTGGGTTTTGGCAACAGACTTAATTAGGTTTTGGTTATGGTTTGTAGATAATGCAGACATTTCAACACACACACACACACACACACACACACATATATATATATATATATATATATATATATATATATATATATATATATATATATATATATATATACATACATACACTTCAACATGCACTTGCACAAATCTCTCTCTCTCTCTCTCTCATTTCCACAGACACACAAAGGACACCACCAACGCACGGTAGGCCTATAAACCCAGTCTCTCATTACAGGCTTCAGTAAACACGGACATGGAAGCCAACAAGCTCAGAATCAGAATCCAGAAAAAAGGAGAAAAGGAAAAGGTTAGAAGAAGAAGAAGAAGAAAAAGAAGAAGAAGGAGAGGAGGATGAGAAGGAAGGTGGGAAAGTTAGAGGATATATACGGGGCAGAGGAGGAGCAGGAGCAGGAGGAGGAGGAGGAGGATGAGGAGGAGGAGGAGGAGGAGCAGGAGCAGGAGCAGGAAAAACACAGGTGAAAGAAAGGTGGAAAAGTTGGAGCATATAAAAAGAGGTGGAGATCGGGACAAGGCGGAAAGGTAAAGAGAAAGACACCAAAAATTCAGCATACAGAGAAAGTGAGGAGAAATGAAAATAACGGGTGAAGGAAAGAAAGAATAGTAAGAGGATACAAAATGAGGGGAATAGAGGAGAGGCGGAATTCAGCCAAGAAGGTATAAGTTAAATAAAAAAAGTAAAAAACAAAATCGAGGATAATTCTAAAAGAAAACTATGGGGAGGATGGAAATAAAGGAGACGCAGAATTCAGCCAAGAAGGAAAAAATAAAATTAGAAATTAAAAACAGAATCGAGGAAAAATTTAAAATATGAAGTAAATTAGATGAAAAAGACAACACAGAGAAGAAAAAGTCAACTTCTTTAGAACTTTCCAAGCGAATTCTAAGTCAGGGACCTGTCGGCAAGAGGCTCTCTTCGTAATGCATCTCATTACGCACCGTGAACCAACCACCCCCACCCACTACCCCCACCCCCATACCCCCTTCCCCTCCCTCATCCCGACAACCACCACGTAACATTTCCCTCTCCTTTCCGACGGGTGCGGAACGTGTGGAGAGAGAGAGAGAGACTCTTTCCAATGCTGTAACAACATAAACGGAGGAGAGGGTGTCTTTAAAAAGTGATTATTATTATTATTATTATTATTATTATTATTATTATTATTATCATTATTATTTTGGTAGAAGACCCTCTTTTAGGCAAATACTGTTAAAAAGGATGGCAGAATTAAGCGAGTTGATTTTATATATTGTTTTTTCTATTTTCCTTACAATTCGCTTCTCAGGCTCAGCGATGTTTCTGAGTAACTGGCCAATATTCATATTGGGAATTTTCAAAAAATTGTAAATGCTGAAGGAATCTTTTATTAGAACAGGATATCAGGTCCAGGTCAAGCAGAAGATGAACACTATTCATATGGAAGAAGCCCACCACAGGGTCCACTGAATCGAAATTCATGCTTCTAAAGAATATTATGGCGTTCATTTGAAAGGGTAATAATAAATTAATAAATAAGTAGATAAAAAAGTAAATAAATTAAAATACAGGAAATGTTGTAGGGTGGTAATGCATTGATATTTCACTTCAGCTTTGGAGGGTTCAGTTACGCATCCTCAGGGAGATTATCCCATAAATAAAAACACTTAGCTACTAGTTATTTAACTTTCTTTGTGATGTTACCTTACCGGGATAGAACGTCAATTTTAGTGGAAAATTTAATTTTATGTGGAAAAATTTTTTTAGTGAAACAAAAATTGTATTTTATGTGAAAAACGTTTTAGTGAAAATTAAATTTTACGTGAAAAAAAAACATTTTTTAAAATTATTTTTTTGTGAAAAAACGTTTTATTTTTGTGAAAATTAAATTTCACCTGGAAAACCTTTTAGTGATAATTAAATTTTTTGAAAAACTTTATTTTAGTGAAAATAAAATTTTGCGTGAAAAACATTTCTTTTTTGTGATAACTTAATCTAACGTGAAAAAGTTTTAGTGAAAATTAACTTTCACGTGAAAATTTTTTTCATTGAAAATTAAATTTTACCTGAAACTTTTGCTTTTATTAGAGAAATATATATTAAATTTTAAGTGAAAAACTTTTTTTCGCTTAAAAATCAAATTTTAAGTGAAAAACCTTTTTCGGCGAAAAATTAAAATTCAAGCGAGACATTTTTCGGTAAAAAAATTAAATTTCAATAAAAACTTATTTCAGTGAAAAATTAAATTTCAAATCAAAAACTTTTTTTTCAGTGAAAAATTAAATTTTACGCGAAAAAATTTTTTCAGTGAAAGTTGAATTTTAGGTGAAAACTAATTCAGAAAAAAAAAAATTCACGCGAAAAAAACACTTATAGAAAAATTAAATATTAAGAGAAAAACTGTTTTTCAGCAATTTCTTTTAACATGAAGCTTACTTTCCACACCACAAGATATGAATAATCTCACCGTACCGACCCATATAAAAACATGGAACTTTACTATCATTATTAGTTGAAACGTAAGAATGTATATCCCCTCACTTCATTAAAGAATGAGGATCGATCCCACCCCACCCATTCCCCAACCCCACCTCACCCCTTTTTTTCGTCATTAAAGAATGAAGACCCATTTTTCTCCCTAATAAGAATGAGTCGGATTAGTGGCCCATTAACTGTCAAAGTTTCTCCGTAAGTGGCCATCCGTCTTCCAGAAGGCATTCAAGAAGGGGTTGTTATGTGTCCCCTGTGATTCGCCTTCGATAGCTGGGACAGGGGAAGGACCCCAGGAAGGTCGACCCCAAGAAGAACCCCAAGAAGGACCCCAGGAAGAACCCTAGGAAGGACCCCAAGAAGAACCCTAGGAGGGGCCCCAGGAAGGACCCCCGAAAGACCCCCAGGAGGGACACCCAGAAAGCACCCCAAGAAGGACCCCAGGAAGGACCCAAGAAAGACACCCAGAAAGGACCCCAGGAAGGACCCCCAGGTGGGACCCCAAGAAGGACCCCAGGAAGGGCCCCGAAAGACGCCCAGGAAGGACCCCAGAAATGACCGCAGGAAGGACCCCCAGGAAGGACCTCAAGAAAAGACCCCAGGGAAGGACCGCCAGGAATGGCCTCCGAGGAGGACATCCACAAAGCACCCCAGGAAGAGACCCCGAGGAAAGACCCCAGAAAGGACTGACAGGACGGTCCCTTAGAAAGTACCCCCAGGACGGACCCCCGGGAAGGACCGCCAGAAAGGACCCTAGGACTCTCTCTATAGCCGAATGAAGAAGAGGAAGAGCGAACTCCTGACGACGAAGGCGGCTCTGCTGGGGATATCTGCATTTAGATTGGTTTGGAGGCCGTCTCGATACTCGGGGGCTAATTTCTGTATTTAGTTAGAGGTGAAGTTACTTGGACCTCCATCCCGGCCAACACCCCCTCCCAAGCCACTCAACCCCCTCTAGGGACCATGGAACCCCACACACTCCCCCCCCTTCTCTTTTCCTTTCCCTCTCGACACCCACCTAGTTGTAACACCCCCACCTAGTTATCAATCTCATATATTTTCACATAAGATTTCATATAATCAAGAGATTATTTTTCAAGCTATTTCGAGTTAGTAAATGGTGCTTACGAATTACAATAATAGATAAAAAAAAAAACATTTCAGAACTACTTGTATTGTTGCTGATTAGATGGAAATCTCTTGAGTGACATAGGTGGCGCTTGGGACCTTTCGAACGTCTTACAAGTCCAATAAAGTCAGCCAATACCAGAAAACTCATAATTACAGGAGTCAATAAAATGGCAAAGTAAATCCACAGTAGCATGCCTATTTTATATATATATATATATATATATATATATATATATATATATATATATATATATATATATATATACATATATATATATATATATATATATATATATATATATATTATATATATATATATATATATATATATATATATATAATTGAAAGCTGTCTGCTGTATATATTTTAAAAAAACAAATAAAAAGGCATACTACTGCGGATTTACTTTCCCAAGGCTAAGAATATTAGGAAGGATGTTAATTATGATAAAAAATGTAACTGTGTTAGAGTCATAATAACATTGTTATTCTGTCTGTGTACTGAATTTTGTAAGCAGAGTAATGTTTGACATCAACATTGTGAAGGATGCCATCTCAGATATCTGTCAGTCATCTTGTTTCTCAACTTTCAAGATGTAATGATTCTCTTCAATTGCCATTCTCATATCAAAAAGTCAGGTAGGTAAATTAGTAAATACAATGTACTTATCTATTTATGGAATAATTTCCATGAAGATGTTCTGTAATGGGAACCTCAAAATATTTCACGTAAATTTTATTTATTTATTTATTTCATCTATTTATTTATTATATGGAACAGAAACAGCAAGTATGAGGAAAACAGAGGAGAAGAAGATGGATGTATCAGAAATGAGAATGTTGAGATGGATGTCGGGAGTAACAAGGGAAGATATGATTAGAAATGAGGATATAAGAGGATCGTCAAAGGTAGTTGAAATATCGAAGAAAATACAGGAGGGAAGGCTACGATGGTATGGACACCTGTTACGAAGGGAGAAACGTCATGTTGGAAGACATGATGGAAATGGAAATGCGGGGTAGAAGGAAGAAGGGAAGACCAAGAAAGAGATGGTGTGATTGTGTAGGGGAAGATATGGTATTAAAAGGTATAAATGAGAACGAGGCACAGGACAGAAATCGATGGAGACGACTCATTCACAACAGCGACCCCATATAAAAATGGGTTTAATAGGAAGAAGAAGATTTATTATTTTTTCAATCTATTTTTTTTTTCATTTACTAATAACCGATCTCTTCCCTGTATTTCATATTACCTCTTGTTGCTTCTGTGAAATAAACGGTTTGCTCCATATGAATAGGGTCCATCTTCTGAATAATAATAATAATAATAATAATAATAATAATAATAATAATAATAATAATAATAATAATAATAATAATAATAATAATAATAATAATAAACTTGTATGGTATGTGACACTAATCTGATGTACAGAAAATTTTTATGGTTACCATAAATCTGTCAATTAAACAGACAAATTTTTTTTCCAGAATACTGTTGCCGGGTCATGACGAGTCATGCATCAAACTCGGCCTGGAAAGAGACCATTAATATTGCACGATGAACTTGTTCATCTCAGGAAAAATCCAGAAATGTGATATATGTATGTAGTAAGTATTTAAATGTAAATGTATATATATATATATATATATTATATATATATATGTATATATATACATACATACATATATATATATATATCTATATATATTATATATATATATATATATATATATATATATCTATATCTATACACACACATTTATAACCCTCTCAGACATACATCCGAAAAAAAATCAACTCCCCAAACCCCACAGTAACTAGTAATTGGCGGAATACCTCGCCCACAACGTAAACGACATAATCAACAGTTGACAAACTGCCTTATATTGGCTGTAAAGGAGGAAAAAAATGAGTATAAATATATGAACAACGCTAAGGGAGAGACTCCACTCCGCAGATGACGCCTACTCCAGTGCGGCAGGTAGGCAGAGGTTACTCATAATAAAGAGAAGGCCTAATTACAGGTAGGCGTTCTGGGTACTTGGTATACGGGCTAGGTGTGGGAGGGGACCCCCGTCGAGGTTGGGATACATATGCATATATATGTATGTATGTATAAGCGAATCCCACAGGAAAATGATAGTCAGAAATCCAAGCACTTTCGTCTTAGTAAAGACGAAAGCGCTTGGATTTCTGACTATCATTTTCCTGTGGGATTCGCTTATTTATGAAGCCACGTGCATCTACTGTGATTTTTTAAGCAGTATGTATGTATGTATGTATGTATATATTCTATAGACATATATATACACACACGCATATATATGTGTGTATCTAGAAATAATTAACACACAAGCACGTGTTTCACAGAAATAAATTATGGCTCACACCGGGAATGAACCTCGTTATATATATATATATATATATATATATATATATATATATATATATATATATATATATATATATATACATACACATACACACACACACACACACATATATATATATATATAATATATACACACACACACACACACACATATATATATATATATATATATATATATATATATATATATATATATATATATATATACAACACACACACACACACACACACACACATATATATATATATATATATATATATATATATATATATATATATGACTGGTAAAAATGTTCTGTAACAACAGAATTCCATCTAATAAAAGGAGCCCATAAAAACACCAACATGTAGAGAGAAAAGTACTATATTTCAGAGACTGCTGTCTCTCTCTTCAGGTATATGAATGAGAAAAGTTTACAGAAAAGGTGGTATTTATACCAAGAGATTCGTCCACAAGTAAGCCAATTTAGGTCACCCCCGCTGATAATCTTCCTTTAATCTTCTTAAGCGTTGGTTGAATGAACACTGCGTCGACGATGTCCGATGTCCAATTCCCTTTTGAGATGTTCATTACCTGCTTCTCTTTTATTAAGGCCGATTCCATCATTTGACTCTTGTACCGGCAGTTGCTGCTATAAATTACACGTGACATATTCCAGTTTATTCTATGGTTATGTTCATTTATATGGTTGAAAATAGCCGAGTTCTGTTGTCCATACCTAACTGACCGTTTTACGCAAGTTAAATAACCTAATAGATAATAGCGCATGGAATAATCTTGAACAACAAGACAAAGTTTTAAACTTATCCAACACCCCCCTTACTGTAAATCAACATTTAGTTTTAAAATTTAGGCTTATCCTTTGCCCTTATGCCAGACCGCAAAAACAACCTAGACTTCATAGTGGCTTTTGATAAATTCATATCTGACAAAAACTACAGCCGTGAAGAGATATGTTTAAAAGGAGTGTTACTAAATGCTTTAACTGACCTTCATAAGAAATATCCTGTTCCCCGCAGATTCATGATAGCCATCCACTCGCTAAAAAAGTTAGATGTTATAATAAGTAGATCCGACAAAGACGGCAAAATTGTAATAATGGACAAAGACTTCTACCTCGACAAAATCAACCAGCTCCTTAGCGACACAAATACTTACGAAAAACTGACGAAAAATCCCCTCCAGAACGTTCCCACAGAATTTTTTTCGGAAAGTAAGATTAATTGGCCAAGACAAAAAGAGTATTGAACTATTAGAGAAATTTAAAGTAATTAATCCCTAAATTACCCTACTATTTTATGGTCTTCCCAAAATCACAAAGACAATCTTCCATTCAGACCCATCGTTTCATGCGCCGGAGCTTTCAATTACAAAATTTCTAAATGTTTAGCTGGCCTCCTTTCTCCTTTTTTAGGCACTTTTTCTCCCAGCCACATCAAACATTCGGAAGACTTTTGTCACAAATTCAGAGAAGCACATATACCACTTCACAACATAAAACTTTTAAGCCTGGACGTAGACTCCCTATTCACAAAAGTACCAGTACAGGACGTTCTTCAGTTTTTAAGGGAAAAATTATCCCCCTATTCAGATCATTTCCCTTTGGCACTTGACAAAATAATAAAGTTAGTTGAATTATGTGCATCTAATAACGTATTTTCATTCGGGGAATCATTCTACAAGCAAAAATTCGGGTGTAGTATGGGTAGTCCTTTAAGTCCTATTTTAGCCAATCTGTACATGGAATACTTTGAAACTACAGTAATAAATGCAATAAAACCCAAAAACATGCTGTGGATGAGATACGTGGATGACATACTAACATTTTGGGATAATAAGTGGGGTAATTTTAATGAATTCCTCTCAAAATTAAACGCATTAGTGCCCAGCATCAAATTTAAAGTTGAATGGGAAACAGACAACAAAATTCCTTTTCTTGATGTTTTAATAATCAGAGACACGACAGAATACAAATTTACCATATACAGAAAACCAACGTTCTCACTTTCATATATTCACTACTTTAGCTATCATGACAATAATATCAAGATAGGTGTAGCTAGCAACCTATTTTTAAGAGCCTTACGAATTTGTTCCCCAGATTTCCTGGAAAAAGAATTTGAACTAATTCGCAAGCAACTTTCATCTTTAAAGTATCCTGACCATATAATTGAGAAAGCAATTCAAAAAGCAAACGTAATTTTCTACCGACCCCCTAAAGACAAGACCAGAGACACACCCAACAATAAAATAAAAATTCCCCACCTGGAGACGATTAAGAGAGTAACTCACACCCTTGGGAAATCCAACCCTTTTGCATTTACCTACCCAAATACCTTAGCCAAATCCCTGATTAACGTCCAACAAAAGACATCGCCCAAAGACTCTGGGGTATATGAGATCCCATGCCAGGACTGTGACCAATCTTACATCGGATTTACAGGTAAATCACTTCCCCAGAGATTAATACAACACAAACGGTCAGTTAGGTATGGACAACAGAACTCGGCTATTTTCAACCATATAAATGAACATAACCATAGAATAAACTGGAATATGTCACGTGTAATTTATAGCAGCAACTGCCGGTACAAGAGTCAAATGATGGAATCGGCCTTAATAAAAGAGAAGCAGGTAATGAACATCTCAAAAGGGAATTGGACATCGGACATCGTCGACGCAGTGTTCATTCAACCAACGCTTAAGAAGATTAAAGGAAGATTATCAGCGGGGGTGACCTAAATTGGCTTACTTGTGGACGAATCTCTTGGTATAAATACCACCTTTTCTGTAAACTTTTCTCATTCATATACCTGAAGAGAGAGACAGCAGTCTCTGAAATATAGTACTTTTCTCTCTACATTTTGGTGTTTTTATGGGCTCCTTTTATTAGATATATATATATATATATACACATATGATACGGTTATCATCGAAGACACTGACTTCTTCATACTTATATCAACACATTATTTGCCGTTATGATTTAATCTAATCAATGATGCTATCAGCCTTAATAGCATGTAAAAATCTATAGTGATAAATCGTATAAATGTTAAACATAACCTCACATTATTTCAGTATTTCCCAAATGATTACGTAAACTACATAATATTTTCAAAACTTAATCCTCAAAAATATCTTCAAATTGGAAGAATTTAAATCTCCACCCTTAAAATATATTTAGAAATTCTTTTAAATTAGGACACAATCTTCAACTCCATAAGCCAGGTGCACTAGAAGTCAATTTGTAATGCAGAAAATTTTTTTTTAAGTAATCCTTTCAAAGGTTTACTTCCAATGATTCAGGTTTCCAATTAGCTCTCCAGGGACGGGATAGTGGTGGGAGGGGGGAAGGGGAAGGGGGGGCTTTCAGTGACAGGGCTGACGCCTTCCTCCACATACTTCAATGTCAAGGTCAGGGGGAAAGAATATGAGTGATAATATATATATATATATATATATATATATATATATATATATATATATATATATATATATATATGTAGAATCTACTGATCACTTTTTTTTCCAGATACATATGCAACTGTAATAGCCACAATATCCTCTTACCTTCTTGAATTCTTTACTCTTTCTTGGATACGCTTGTCACTACAAAGCCTGAAGATCCAAGTTCGAAGAAATGTTTGAAGAAATTGTGATGTCCGGTACCGGAAACGAACCCAGGTCCCATAATCACAAAGAGGTCACCTTTATCCAAAAAAGAGCAAAGAATTCAAGAAGTTAAGAAGCTATTATGGCTATTACAGTTGCATATATATAGTATATATATATATATATATATATATATATATATATATATATATATATATATATATATATAGTATAAATACTACTTATATATATACTTCCTAGTATCAGCCACATCGTTTATTGGTACAGATATATCTACCAGCACAGAAACTGAATACAATAAGTCACTCGTTTTCTAATAAAGTCTTCTGAGAATAAGAAGCTGTTTTCGGAAACAGATAGAGGAGAATGTAGCATTTGGAATTGGAATTGGAACTGGAATATTAAATTTAGGGCAAAAGCCAAACGCTGGGTCCTACGAGGTCATTCAGCGCTGAAAGCAATATTGAAATGGAAGAAGAGAATACGAACTGAGGTATAGTAAAAAGAATGAAAGGGCTTGCAGCTAGGGGCCGAAGGGACGCTGCAAAGAACCTTGAGTAATTCCTTATAGTGCACCAAGTGAGGTGTACTGTTTGCACTACCCCCTTACGGAATAAATCTATCACTGACTAATGTCTTGTTTACTCAGTATCGGAAATATTCTAGGGAATTGGTTTGCCAGTAATATAATAATAATAATAATAATAATAATAATAATAATAATAATAATAATAATAATAATAACAAAAAATTTTCAATGTGATTATAAATATCAAAACTCCGCTGCTGTCACAAGTATCACTACTTATGATAATGATGATATTGATCAACATAACAAAAAGGGAAAAGAACAAAAGAAGAAAATGAGCAATAAAAAGCACACTAAGGGGGAAGAGCCACCCCTTTCCTAATCCGTACATTCAAATACATTAAAAAGATCAAAGAGAAATCCTTGAGATTTCCCCTCAGATCTACTCTCTCTCTCTCTCTCTCTCTCTCTCTCTCTCTCTCCGGCGACTTATTGGAAGTTCTAACCAGTGTTTGTTAAATACATGTTTGCAACTTTTCTCACACACATCACAGACAAGTTGAATACAAGTTGGCGAAATCGATAGTTCTAACCAACATTTGCCAAAAGA
>NC_061092.1:26845436-26877936 GCF_015104395.2 Macrobrachium nipponense
AATAAAGATCGTCCCGCGAAAATTAGTAGAGAAAACTGACAGAAAGTAACGCGTTCTTTCGTGCGTTTAAGAAAAATCATTCGAAAGTTCATTAGCGCAAATGAAACATTGCACTCGCCGGCATCTCGATCAACCCCTTTCCTCCGTCCTGGCAACCAATCAGCTTGCAGACCTCTGACTCAAAGCTGCTCCCAATTAACCAATCGCCGGGCTCACTTGCAACGTGAGGAGGGGGAAGGGGGTAGGGGAGAGAGTCTGACACCCCACCACCACAACATCCACCTTCCCCCCTACAACCCCCCTACCCTCTCCCCTCTCACCCATCCACCGAAAACTGCTTTTAGTTGTTTTAAACATTAGATATTCCGCGACGCAATCGATACCATGAAACTGTCATTACGATAAATCAAATCTTGCCCGGCTTCGGCTACTAGGCCTAGAATTAATTAACATTTATATCCCATGGAGGGATGAAGTAAATGCCTGTCTGCCTGCTAAAAATCTCTCTCTCTCTCTCTCTCTCTCTAAATTATAACGATCGGTTGCAACTTTGACGGCCTAACGAATTACCCGTACATGCGGTATGACATTTAACTAGAATTGATGAGAGAGGAGGGAGAGACGGGTTCCCGAAGAGAGAGAGATGGAGAGGAGAGAGAGAGAGAGAGAGAGAGAGAGAGAGAGAGAGAGAGAGAGAGAGAGAGAGAGGCAAAGGTCTTGCTATTGTTACATGTTTTTTACGGATAGGCCTAACCGGTAGACCATGCCGGTGCGTATTCAACGAGGGATGTAGATGCACAAAATGAGAGAAATTCGACTGTAGGCTCGACCAGATTTCTAAACGAAAAATTCGGTTAATGCAATAATAATAATAATAATAATAATAATAATAATAATAATAATAATAATAACTCTCCGCTTGGACTAAGAAACTTAGCAGTGAATTTGTTATCGTCAATATTCCTTAGAAATAATTGCCTTTAACATCGACACTTAACCCACAAACATCTTTCTTTTAAATAGACCACATTCACCTGTAAACATTTGTATTCATCATCGATGATATTCCTTTGAAATATTTGGCTTAAAAT
Organism: Macrobrachium nipponense; assembly: GCF_015104395.2. Taxonomy (NCBI): domain Eukaryota; kingdom Metazoa; phylum Arthropoda; class Malacostraca; order Decapoda; family Palaemonidae; genus Macrobrachium; species Macrobrachium nipponense. The sequence goes on from NC_061092.1 coordinate 26,846,528, forward strand.
CGTTATTCCCTCGAAATATATCTTTAAAATCGACAATGTTCCCTCGAAATATATCTTTAATATCGACAATGTTCGTTCGAAATATATCTTTAAATAGAAAATGCTTCTTCGAAATATATCTTTAAAATCGAGAATGTTCTCTCGAAATATATCTTTATGTCGACAAGGTTCCTTCGAAATATATCTTTAAAATCGTTAATGTTTCCTCAAAATATATCTTTAAATCGAAAATGTTCCTTCGAAATATATCTTTAAAATCGATAATGTTTCCTCAAAATATATCTTTAAATCGAAAATGTTCCTTTGAAATATATATTTAAAATCGGCAATGTTCTCTCGAAATATACATATACATATATATAATCGACAATTTTCCTTCGAAATATATCTTTAAATCGGAAATAAAATATTCCCTCGAAATATTTTTTTAAATCGACAATGTTCCCTAGAAATATATCTTTAAAATCGACAATGTTCCCCTAGAACTATATCTTTATATCAACATGTTCTCTCGAAATATATCTTTAAATCGAAAATGTTCCCTCGAAATGTTTCTTTAAAATACACAATGTTCCCTCGAAATGTATCTTTAAAAACCAAATTGTTTCATCAAAATATATCTATAAAATAGACAATGTTCTCTGGAAATACATCTTTAAAATCGACATTGCACCTTCGAAATATGTCTTCAAACGGAAAATGTTCCCTCGAAATATATTTTTAAAATTGAGAATGTTCCCCTCGAAATATATATAATGGTCCCTCAAAATATGAATTAAAATTAGCAAAATGGTCCCTCAAAATATATAATTAAAATCGGCAATGTTCCCTCCAAATATACTATCTTTAAATCGTAAATGTTTCTTCGAAATATATATTCAAAATCGACAATGTTCCCTCGGAATGTATCTTTAAATCGATAGTGTTCCACATCGAAATATTTGAGACAAAGAACAAGGTCATTAAATCAGACCAGCATGAGACATGAAGAACAGGGTCATTAAAGACACAAAAAGAACAGGGTCATTAAATCAGATTGGCATGACCCACAAAAAGAACACCATCATTAAATCAGATTGGCATGACCCACAAAAAGAACAGGGTCATTAAATCAGATTGGCATGACACACAAAAAGAAGTGTCATTAAATCAGACCAGAATGACACAAAAAAGAACAGGGTCATTAAATCAGATTGGCATGACCCACAAAAAGGACAGGGTCATTAAATCAGATCGGCATGACCCACAAACAGAACAGCGTCATTAAATCAGATTGGCATGACCCACAAAAAGAACAGGGTCATTAAATCAGATCGGCATGACCCACAAAAAGAACAGCGTCATTAAATCAGATTGGCATGACCCACAAAAAGAAAAGGGTCATTAAATCAGACCATCATGAGACACAAAAAGAAAAGGGTCATTAAATCGGACCATCATGAGACACAAAAAGAACAGGGTCATTAAATCGGACCAACATGACACAAAAAAGAACAGGGTCATTAAATCGGACCATCATGAGACACAAAAAGAACAGGGTCATTAAATCGGACCAACATGACACAAAAAAGAACAGGGTGTCATTAAATCGGACCATCATGAGACACAAAAAGAACAGGGTCATTAAATCGGACCAACATGACACAAAAAAGAACAGGGTCATTAAATCGGACCATCATGAGACACAAAAAGAACAGGGTCATTAAATCGGACCAACATGACACAAAAAAGAACAGGGTCATTAAATCGGACCATCATGAGACACAAAAAAGAACAGGGTCATTAAATCGGACCAACATGACACAAAAAAGAACAGGGTCATTAAATCGGACCAACATGACACAAAAAAGAACAGGGTCATTAAATCAGACCATCATGAGACACAAAAAGAACAGGGTCATTAAATCGGACCAACATGACACAAAAAAGAACAGGGTCATTAAATCAGACCAACATGACACAAAAAAGAACAGGGTCATTAAATCGGACCAGCGGGATTACATAATTATGTAAGAAAATGAGAAGGAAAAAAACTTAGATTTACTTGAATTCTTTAACACGCCGAAACGCTCCAAAGTTTCCTCCGCCAACTTCTTCCTGATGAAACTTGGGAATATCTCTAATTATCCGTCTAGATCCAAAAGATATTCCAGAACTTCCGCTGTTCTTAATTACTGAATAACGCAAAAAAAAACTCTGTTTCTAATTGTTCCACGAAAACTTTTTCCTTTGTTCCAGCGGGTGCGCGAGAGCAGACAATCACATTTTTAGCAGAATTTCTTTTTATTAGACTGGAAAGGTCAAAATACTTTAGGAACACATGAGGAGAACGGCTTTTCTTATTATTATTATTATTATTATTATTATTATTATTATTATTATTATTATTATTATTACTGTAAAATATTATTATCAAACAATATTATCGTTATTATGCAATATAATTTTTATCATACAATATTATTATGATTATTATCACACAAGTAATCACTATTATTATTATTATTATTATTATTATCATTATTATTATTAGTACTAATTAACAAACATCTTTAAACTGTTGCTGCATTATTACATAACGCAGAGAAAGTGTAGAGAGGAAAACTATGTATGTTCTGTATTTCTTAGACATTTAACTAAGTACAAACTAGCCCGTTCTTGAGACATCATACTAAGACGCACATACACAAGCATACACAAACAACACGCGTACACACACCCGGGGGCGGGGGGGTGGGGGTGTCACCTGCCGATTTCGTTCGCGGAAGCATAAACGAAACTTCAATCTCAAACACAAAAAAAAGTGTCATTTGAAGGAAGAATAGCGTTGAATGTAGAATTTATGCCAAAGGCCAAGCGCTGGAACCTATGAGGTCATTCAGCGCTGAAAGGGAAATTAGCAGTTTAAAGGCTTTAAATGTGTAACACGAGGAAAACCTCGCAGTTGCGCTATGAACCAATTGTTAGAAGAGGGTTGAGGACAGTGAGAGGGAAGAAAGAGAATATGAACGGAGCTACAGTAAAGGGAATGAAAGGGGTTGCAGCTAGGGGTCGAAGGGACGCTGCAGAGAACCTTAAATAATGCCTACAATTCATTAGAAGTAAGGGACATGAATAGAATTCAAGGAACATATATGACAGCAACAAACCTAAATTACAGTATATCACGAATCATCTTAACGAAACATGACCTAAAGGTTTTAAGCGCAAACCATAGTGAATTATCATTCAAATACTACTTAACTTGAACTAAGAAACATAGACAAGACTATATATATAATATATATAGTATATATATAATATATATATATATATATATATATATATATATATATATATATAATATATGTATATATATATATATATATATATATATATATATATATATATATACGCATCAAGCTACAAATGTCCTTTAATATTTAATTCGCTCTACCTCGGAATTAATATATTTTCATATATGTTAACCGAATGAATGAATGATTGTTAGTTCTCTGGATATGTTAACCGAAGGAGAATTCTTTAGTTGATAATAATATCGTCCTCTCGTGGATTCGAACCAGCGCACAGAGGAGAGAAATCAGGACTTCAATTAACCTGAATGAATCACGGTGATTTGATAACAATTGATATTATAATATATATATATGATATATATATATTACATATTATATTATATAATATATTATATATCTATATATATAATTATATATAATATATAATATATATATATAATATATAATATAAGATATATATATATATATATATATTATAATATATAATATATCAAAAAGTATAAGCAAAATCAAATTACAAAAATCATAAACAGAGCAAGGCACTAACGATGAAAAACCAATCATAAGAAAAATAACAAATTATACATGAGCATAACGCCATGACAGTAATTCTACGTAAACTACATAACTACATTACGCCACAGCTAGGGTACAGCAGCGCTGTTTTCACAGCATACATTACTTCGAAGATCTACAACCAACACCCTCCCCCCACCAACCCCAACTTTCCATAACTCCCTCCCCCCCCCCCACCCCCCCCCCTCCCCACCAACAATTCTCCTACGATTCTACACACCGACCACTATACGTAGGGGGAATCAAGAGAAAGAATTAGTTAGGTACCACAGAGATAGAGGGGAGGAAGAAAGGGGGGTAGGGCGGGGAGGGAGGCGTTTGACGTATTAGGGTAGGGCGGGGAGGGAGGCGTTTGACGTATTAGGGTAGGGAGGGGGGCGTATAACAGAGGGGGTGGGGACTAGAAAGCGATGACGCCCTTTGCAAAAGGACAATAGTATAACGGCGTCAACTTTGCGTCGAAAGCAATTCTTTTATTTTATTTTGTTTTATTTATTTCTTTTATTTTTTTTTTCGAACCAACTATCGCGAACCATTTGCTTTCTCGACTGTGTAAATTCTAATTAAATATAAATTTCAATTTTTTATGACCAACGTGGCGCCAAATGCATTCGTTACATACAAGAAGCTTCGAATGTCAATAAATATAAGTCGCTAAAAGTAGCGAGGATAAATCCCGAGTGAAAACTTTATTAGAGCGATTTATTTCTCGTAATAAAACTTACCTCTTTACCACCTGTTATAAATCGAACATTATTATTACTTTTATTATTCAGAAGGTGAGCTTTATTCATATCGAAAGAGGCCACTGGCTTGGTATTCAAGCTTGTAAAGAATATGGCGCTCAACTGAAAGAAGTAACAGAAGGTAATGGGAAATACAAAAAAGAAGAGATCGGGTATTATAAAAGACAAATTAATGAACAATCTCATACATCAATTGATAAAAACGTAACATGTTACGTAGTACCTTCATACTAATCTGGAACCACAAAATTCTCCGTTGTGTAAAAATTATGAGACCAATAATTACCTTTCCGTTATTCAGCTATTTTTATTCATCAGTTTCCATGGCTAGATTGTACGTACTACCCTGAAACAATTCTTGTATTTTAATCATTTACTTACATTTGTATCGATTTAATTATTAATTTGTTGATTTATTTTTTCATATTTTAATAAATTATCTCCTCTATCGGTAGTACCGATTACCTTTTGTTACTTCTTTCGAATAAACACCACAATCTTCGGGAACTTGAATTTCAAGTCAGTGGCTCCTGTGGGCTTTTAAAGAGGGTTCATCTGCTCAATAATAATAATAATAATAATAATAATAATAATAATAATAATAATAATAATAATAATAATAATAATCAATGGAAAATTTCTTATAGACAAAGCAAAACTACGAGCAATTTTTTTGTAAAATATGCAGAATGAACAGGAGGATAGATACACCTTGAGCGTGCATCTGAAATCACCTGTATTCGCGTTTAAATACCTTACTGAAATAACCCAGACAGCCCGAGAGAGAGAGAGAGAGAGAGGTAATATTTCCGGAAATGGCGGTTATTAGCACCCGACATAAATATATCCTAAGGACTAGTAGTAATTTTCACCTTCCGCTGAAGGACCGAAAATTGAACTCGCGAGTACTCAGTAATAATTACTAATGCTTTCACCTATATACATCATATATATATATATATATATATATATATATATATATATATATATATATATACTTACATACATACATACATACATACATACACACGCATACATATATATACATATATATATCGTACGTGTTCCTTTGTGCTACACTGGATATATATATATATATACACACACGTACATGAATTGTTAACTGCAAACTATCCTAAAATTATCTATCAAAATCCATATTAGAAATAGCTCCGGAGATATGGAAATGTAAATCAGGGAATATCGCAATTCCAAATCATGCGCATTCGCAAGCTGCCTGCGGGCGCATACACGCGCACCTTCCAACCACTAACAACGCTATTTAGAGCAATCGCTCTTGCTCTCATTAGCAGCCCTGATAACCCATTGTGTAACACAAGAGTAGTTTACGTAACGGCAAATAGCACTGGTTAACAGGTCGATTACGTAACGTCACACACAGACAGAGTTTCCAAAGGCTGTCATAATTCTGGTTTTAGGCCTACGCAGTGTTTTAGGCCCGTTCAAACCCCGATGATAATGAATACTTTTCTTTATATTACCGCAAAAGAAGGTTGTTCAGAAGGACGAATGTCTGTCTAGTTGCGTCACGGTAAAAAAAAAACTATTTTTTAGTTACCATTATTATTATTATTATTATTATTATTATTATTATTATTATTATTATTATCATCATCGAGAAGATGAATTCTATTCATGTATAACAAACCCACAGAAGCCACTGACTTAAAATTCAAGCTTCTAGAAAATATGGTGCTCATTTGAAAGAAGTAACAGAAGGTAATAGGATATACAGAAAGAGACCAGTTATTAGGAAATAAAAATAAATTTAACAAATAAATATATAAATAAAAAAATAGGCAAAAATCTACTCAAAATTATTATTTTTATCATTCACCATTATTATTCGGGAGGTAAACAACCATTGAAAATACACTCATAAATAAACATCAGTAATTTATCTAAAATAGAAACTTTCTTTACATCATGTTTTATTTAAAAGATATATTCATATACGAAATTGTCATTTTTTCGTTCTCTTGAATTATGTTTTAAAGATCATTAAAATTTTCATTAAAAAAATGTCATAAAAATCTTTTTGGAAAATAAAACTTTTCATAGAAAAAAATTCCCGGTCAATTTGAAAATAACAGTTTCACTTTGCATTGTGGCAGGTTGAGTTACCCAAAGTCTATACAAATAATCTTAATTTTTCACACAAATTACGATGTTCATTTTGAACAACACAACCGTCTCAGCTAAAAGGAAAAATCTTTCTAATCACTTACAAAAAATTTAATTTAGATTTTTTTTGTACGAATTTTCCACGTCATATTCATCATAGTTATACCACCCACCTATCAAGAGGTCATTCAGCGCTGAAAGACAGATTAGAAAAAAATAAATGAAAAAAAGCTTTAAATGTGTAACAGGAGGAAAACCTCCAAGCTACACCATGAATCAACTGTTAGTACAGGGTTGGGGAAAGTAAGATAGCAGAACGTGAATATGAACTGAGGTAAAGTAAAATGAACGAAAGGGGTTGCAGCTAAGACCCAGGTAGGACGCTGCAAAGAACCTTAGATAAACGTATACAGTGCCCCGTGTGAGGTACACTGACGGTACTACCCCATTACGGAGACAATAGTATAATAACAATTTTGAATTTGCAAGATACTTCATAATATCCATTACCAAACGTTACTTCATTTGGATACAATGAAGGCTTATGTTATTCAATAATAATAATATTATTATTAATAATAAAATAATAATAATAATAATAATAATAATAATAATAATAATACAAGAACATCAGACAGAGCGAAGCTGCGTACAGTGATGCTCAAATCTCATGCGACATGACTCCACACGATTTCGTTCAAAATTCACTAACTGGCAACTAGCATGCTCCATATTTATCTATTATTTCAATGCACAAACGCGATTATTGCATACAATAAGGCGCTAATATGTTTCATAAGAGTGAAATTTGACATATATTTCAAAACTGTAAGAAAATGTCACATGTAGTCAAATATCAGAAAAACTCTTACGAAACATTTTCAAAACTTTCGTTCACTCATCGCTGAAGTATTTGACCAAATTTGATTGCTTTAACACCTCAACACTTTAAATATATATATATATACAAAAGTAGAATGCGCCCAAGGACATCAACGTGTTGGTGGATCGGTGCAACAACAACCACCTGGTGTAACATAAGTAGGTCTACAATGAGTAGCGTCAATAAAGTTATCTTAAACACATTTACTTTATATGTGTTAGAAGAATATTTGGATTTTCATACATAATTATTTGTTATAATTCTTGAATGTTTAAAAAATGATGGCTTATAGCAAATATTCGAATATGCAATTATTTTTTTGTCAAAGCCAAGATATTGTTCCTAGGCCTAGGCGTTAGATTTCTTTACTTTACAATTAACATTCACATCTCTCTAATGGCAATTTCCTGCCAGAAAGCAACTGAGGTTATCTACACATTCTTGCACTTCAAGTTACCTTATCAAAGAATAAATTATACACCAAAACCGAGCAGAAGGACTTTTAAGAAAATAATATTTTAAACCAGTTGAAAAACAAGTGTTCCATACGCCCTGATATTGATACTTAAGATATTTCGATTAATAGCCATCTTCTCCATATAACCAAAATCATCATCATCTTTTAGTCCTCAAAGAACATGTAATCTCTACAAATAAATTCATCAGTAACAGATTACATCTCAGAAGGCATAATTATTTTTTTAGGCCTATAAAACATTTTGCAACATACAGGAAGCTTAAACGCAGCCGAAAACTTCGACATTCAAAGAAAACTTGTTTTAATTCATATTTCTATTTTGAAAATGTTGTTATTACTGTTGGTTGAGCTTATTAGGTATGCTGTCACACTGCTGCAGACGTGGTTATGTTGACCAGTCCGAGGAGCAAGCATGTCAAGTGTGTTTTCATTGCTGGCACCGCTAACCTTCTCACACCGCACTTTGAACTGAGCAACATAAAAAGAAAAAAAAATCAGTTCAAATCACACAGATTACGAATTATACCAATGCATAATAGGGATCATATCTATTTAACCATAAGGAAAATAGGGCTAGCTGTGAATTCGTAAGTTCCACGCTGGACGAGTGGTTTTCGCGCTCGGCTGCCAATCCGGTGGTCCGAGGTTCAATTCCCGGCTTGGCCAACGCGGAATCAGAGGAATTTATCTCTGGTGATAGAAATTCATTTCTCGATATAATGTGGTTCGGATCCCACAATAAGCTGTAGGTCCCGTTGCTAGGTGACCAATTGGTTCCTAGCCACGTAAAAATATCTAACCCTTCGGGCCAGCCCTAGGAGAGCTGTTAATCAGCTCAGTGATCTGGTAAAACTAAGATATACTTAACTTTTGTGAATTCGCAAACTTTTCGACATGTATGACATTAAAAATAAAAAAAAATAGCACTACTTGGCAATGTCACGTTGAGTCTGAGAATCTGGACGATACAAAAAGAATCATGTCGCATGAGATTTGAGCACCACTGTACATGTATAAAAAAATTGAAGACTGAACAAATTTATCAATTCACAGACGAAATAATCGCTTCATAATAACTTCAAATGCCAATATGAAAAAATCTTATCTACAAAGATGTATAATGTATATATGAGAAAAGGAAAGGCTACGTGTTTCATTTTCCTCGAGGTACAAATACTTTTATAAATTATGAATCATCGTAAATTTTTTTAGCTTACAAATATACGCAATACGTAGATACACAAACACACACACACACACACACACACATATATATATATATATATATATATATATACGTAGATATATATATATATATATATATATATATATATATATATATATATATATATATATATATATATAAGTATACACGAGTTGCGTCAGTAACTCGGAATGAAAAATAATGACCAAAGCTCTGAAATGCAATGCAAAAGTCGGTGGAACAATACGACCTTGGATTGTGCCAAAGGATTTCGAATCAAGATCCCTTTTCGAGTGATAATATTGTAAAGGATTCTCTGTCATGGCAACAAGGTATAGAATAAAAGATACAGATTTAAAATCTAGAATTTTTTCGCAATGGACTATAGAATGAAAATATAGCAATAAAATCCTCTTCGAGTGATCTTTTAAAGGACTATCTGTTAGGGCAACAAGGTATAGAATATAGATTTAAAATATAGTTTTTTTTTTAATGGGCTTTCAGATAACGAAGGTACAGCAATTATGCGACGTTAAAATACGTCAACAACTCAAGAAATTAATCTGCCGGAAAGCGACTAAATTGATTGATTTATAGTTACGAAATCTAGCGTCACATCTAGGAAAAGAAGTAGAAAAATTGGTAGGACATGAAATATAAAACACAGGAAAAAAGATCAATTTATTCAGAAGAGGGGAAATGGAGAAAAAATGTATAATGAGCAAATCAGAGGTTGAAAAAATATAGAAAAATTGGTAGACATAAAAGGTAAAATCAGAAAAAAGATAAACTTATCTGAAAGAGGGGAAATGGGGAAAAAGTATGCAATTCAAAGATGGGAAAAATACATGGAAAAGGCAGAAATAATAAGATAAACCAGGGAAGTAAGACAAATGAGTAGAGGGAGAGTGAAAAATAAGGACGAACGGAAAAATGGTAGTAAATAAAAAGGTAACATTTTTAAAAGTAATAAATCTATCAAAAACAGAGGAAATGGAAAAAAGGAAAACAAGCAAATTAGGGAGGAAAAAATACATGGGAAAATGGAGAAAGGATAAGATAAACCAGGGAAATAAGAGGAATGAGTAGAGGGTGAGCGAAAAATAAGTTAACGTCAGTGGCAACGCCTTGAATACGTAATACATCCTGACTCGAGGAAAACCAACAAATCGCAAGAGGAAACGAGGGAGGGAGGGAGGGAGGGAGGGGGAAATGAGGGGAGGTGAGGTAGAGGGGGAGGCTGAGTTCCGGAAGATAAGAAGAAGCGATGGAGAGGAAAGGTAAGCTAGAAAAAGCTGCACGAGAGAGAGAGAGAGAGAGAGAGAGAGAGAGAGAGAGAGAGAGAGAGAGGAGAGAGGGCAATAAGAAAGAAAGGGAGTGGGGGATATGAGTGGTAAGGGGGGATGGGGGAAACATATTTGAAGGCTGGGATGCTAAAAGAAAAAGGGGGTTAGCAGAAGGGTTTCGGAAGAAGGGATACTAAGAGGGAGAGAGAGAGAGAGAGAGAGGGAGGGAGGGAGGAGGGGTATACATAGGCTACTAGCCATTGCAGGCGAGGGTCAACCGATGGTATTACCATATCAATAGAAAGGCAGTTCTGGAGGGAAAGCCTCTGTTATAACCTTCCTTTGTCACTTGCCTGATGCACACACACACACACACATACATACATACACATAGCATCGAATCAACCTCCCCCCCATTTTTTTCCATCCCCTCCCCCTTCCCCTACCACCCTTTTTTCGGGGAAACCCTCCCTCCCTACTTTGCCTTTCCTTTCTCAATTCGGTGGCCCCAACAAAACCATTCTCGAAAACCATTTGCTGCACATACTACGTGCACGCAAATCATTCTCTCTCTCTCTCTCTCTCTCTCTCTCTCTCTCTCTCTCAATTCCAGTCATGTCATATATACCACATACAAACTTACGCTAAAGTACATACATGCATTTTGTAAGGGAAAATGAGGTCTGAATAAAAGCCAAATTCTCTTGTGAATGGTCGAACAAGTTTATACAAAACACGTGTCCGTATTATTATTATTATTATTATGATTATTGTTATCATTCAGTAGATGAAACCTATTCATATGGAACAAACCCACAGGGGTCGTTGGCTTGAAATTCAAGTTTCCAAAGAATGCGGCGTTCATTAGGAAGAAGTAAGAGGAAGTAAAGGGAAATACAGAAGGAATAGATACTGCTTATTAAAAAAGAAAAAATAAATAGATAGATAAAAATGTATCCAAATGCAACAAAAATAGTATTACGGTAGTAATGCATTCGACTGAAGTTCCAAAGTTCCAACTGCTCGACATCCTCTGGGAAACTGTTCCACAGTCCAACTGTGTGAGGAATAAAGGACCTCTGGAACTGAGAAGTTCGACAGCGAGGAGGCACATTTATGCCATATTGGCGCTGCTGTTCAGCGAATCTGGCTGCTCTCGTCCGATAAAGGGGATCAGGGATCCATTGAGTGTGAATGACCTCTGCTGAAATACAACTTACGAAAAAGTGAACAAACAAGAGACCATCCGTCGATGGCCCCCGTCGATGGCCCATGTCATAGCTGCTACTTTTAGGAAACAGAAACCTACCCCCAGGAACCACTCTCTTTAAAAGACATAAATCTCTGGCAGAAGCAGACATCCACACCGGAGAAAGAGTATTCCAGTAAAGGGCGTACAAATGACCTAAAGCAGGTTACAGTGATTTTATCAGTTATAAATATAAATCTACCTAAAACACATAAAACACATAAAGCAAAAGTTCAAGCATTCATTTTTCAAACACACAGTTCCCGTATGTACATAGATATGCACATGTATACGATTAAGCACGTGTACAATGCAATCTGTAGCGTGAGCACACACAGCATATATATACATATACATGTGTGTGTATGTATACATTAATATACATACAAAATACACACACACACACACACACACACACACATATATATATATATATATATATATATATATATATATATATATAAACAAACCGAAAATCGCAAACACTGAGTATTGCATTCACAATCTTAACCCCGCTTTGCAATGTAATCCATCTCCTCCATTTTACGATCATTGCAACCTCTCTTCCCCCTCCTCCTCCCATCCATTATGTCAACACGGCCTCCTCCTCCTCCTGCTCCTCCCTCCTTCTCAAACCCCGCTACGGGCAACGCATTTACCCCCTCGAAAAAAAAAAACACATCAAAAGATTTGCAACGATTATACCTAAGACAAAGTTCCTCCCTCCATTTCAATTCCCCAAAACCTCCTCCCTCCCCTCCCTTACCCCTACCCAATCCAATTGCTAAACGCATCTTTTCCCATTCCCACTTCCCCTTCTTTCCTCCCCTCCTCTCCCCTCTCCCCCTTCCTTTCCGTAGGCCGTTTCATCCCGCCGTGAGTGTGTGCTTATGGGCGTATGGGCGCGAGACTTAACGAATCCAAAACATCTGGGAAGGATGGACGAGATATTTTAGAGGGTTGTTTTATAGATCTGAGTGACTGTCGTCGCCTCTAGCCGGCCAGCCAGCCAAGCCGACTTTCTGATGAAATTTCAAGTTTTTTTTTATTTATTTTTTTTACGGCTTTTTATTTCATCTTCAATTACAACCGGATTTCAGTCATGTGTAAAGAGCGTTACATGAGATAAACATATTATTATTATTATTATTATTATTATTATTATTATTATTATTATTATTATTATTATTATTATTATTATTATTATTATTATTATTGTTGTTGTTGGAGAAAAAAATCCACAGTTATGTACGGGTACAAATATTAATAAGAAATAAATCTTTACAGAGAGCTTTCGGGAATTTGTTCGAGTCCGCTTTTTCAATTGACATTTTAATATATATTTACAGATACATAACTGTGGATGTGTTTCTCCAACCATAGTATTATTATTCAAAACATTGTAGAGGCTGCAAGTTATTTAACTTTTTTTATTCTTCGGGGCTTAAAATAAAGTCACTTTCCTGAACTCCTTTTTTGAATAAAATCCAAATGCAGCTTATTTTACTCATACTTTTTATAAGACTGACGTGTACCATTTGGAAAAATGCAAAAAGAGCAAAGCCCGTTCTGATTAAGTTCCAAAATTCATTCAAACATATGAATATCAGATAAATTAAAAATGCTCTTGAAGTCCTAGACATAGTTGGTCACTCTGCAAGTTAAGAAGGCCGGCAAATCAGAGTAAGACCTGCTCTCTCTGGTACTGTCACAAGTCCAGAGTTCATTAGGACAAGGTTATGTACCTGAATGAACCTTGGAACATGTTTTACAGGTTACTGAGTCCATTCAAGTAATGCTAGATAACTTTCTATTTATCTCTTAATTTTCCTAATACTGTGTGTGACGACTGGCACGTTCATTTTAATATTACTGTAAATCCAAGAATTTCATTTCATAAGTTACAGATGTCAAAGGATTACATGAATGATGTCCTAACCAAGTAAAAAGCTATAGGAGTTTTCCCGGTCAAAGGATTAGACGAGTGCTACCCTAACCAAAAGTTCGTTCCGCGTAAAACTGTACTGTGTATGCGACAGGCATCATTTTGACAAAGAGACAGATATCTTTTTGGTAACATGTAGTCCAAAGGAGTTTCCCCAACATGATTTTGGATAAACCCTTAAATACCCTGTATACCATTGGAATAACTACAAGTTACTGCCCCCAAATACCCTAAAATATGCGCTGTTGCAGATGCTTCCTACATCTGACCCAGTATGGTTCTCCGACCTGCTGGCGTTGCTGGAAAGTTGTCTCTATGCTGATTAACCTTTGAATACCCAGAATGCCCACAGATACTATGCCTCTAACTAGAAGTTCTGGGTACGTGGGGGGCAATGCTGTGAAAATCAAGCGCGCTCGCCTACCTATTCAGTAGTCCCGAGTTCGATTCCCTGCTCTGCCAACGTGGAACCAGAGGAATTTGTTTCTGGTGATCAGAAATTCATTTCTCGATATAATGTGGTTCGGATTCCACAATAAGCTGTAAGTCCCGTTGCTAGGTAACCAATTGGTTCCTAGCTACGTAAAAAAAATGTAATCCTTCGGGCCATCCCTAGAAGAGCTATTAATCAGCTCAGTGGTCTGGTAAAAGTAAGATATACTTAACTTATTTTTCTGTGAAAATCAAGGGAGTTTGTTTGAGTAGCTGCCAGCATAAAGCTGTATAGAATTCTGGTTGTAATCCTGTAAAATTCAAGCTGTAAAGGTCATAGGTTAAAGCTCGCGTTAAGCTGCATTAATTCCGAAATTATTTGGGGATCAGATGCTATGTAGGCTCTAACACATGGTTTCAGATCCTGGAGTAAAGAGGACGTAACACCAACCTTATTCAACATTAATCTCTTTGTATTTTTCATAGTTTCATTTAGTCCAAAGTATCTGTAAGTGGCTCCTTTCATCAAAATTTGCCTACAAAATGTAAAAAGAATTTCACAAGGAAATAAGCAGGGTTTTACTGTTTGTAAAACACACAAAATGATTTACCATCATGCGAAGCGCTTCTCAGTTGAGATTACTTAACTGTTCAATGTTCATATGCTTAAAAAATCTCCAAACATTTTCACAAAGACAATGAATAAGATTATCCTTACACTTCTGTAAAGCGATCACTACAAAACTTGAACTAAAACTAAACACCTGTTTGTCTTTCTTCCGTTTTGCTGATAAAGACAATAATACAATAAAGTAAAAATCCGATAGGAAAGAAAGTTTAATTCAACATTAAATAGTTTTACCGACCAAAAACGGTTAGTGGAATGGAATGGAATATAAAATCAAGGCCGAAAGACAAGCACTGGGACCTACGAGGTCATTCAGCACTGAAACTGACAGTTGAAACGTTTGAGAGGCGTAACAGGAGGGATACCTCGCAGTCGCTCATAAAACAGCTGTCAGGAGAGGGTTGAGGAAAGTAGGATGGAAGAAAGAGAATATGAACGGAAGTATAGTAAAAGGAATGAAAGATTGCAGCTAGCGGACAAAGGAACATTGCGAAGAACTTTAAGAAATACCTACAGTGTCAAGCATGAGGTACACTGTGGGCAATACCCTTCTACGGGGATGGAAAACCGTTAGTTATCGTTATCAAATAGAGGATGGGCGGAGATAACCTACCGTGATGCTGGTTATCAAAACCTACGGTGAGCGTTCTCAAGGTTTCGCTTTCTGAAACGGGGACTCCGTAATCCTCCCCCAAACCCCCCAAAGGCCAAGCGCTGGGACCTATGATGAGGTCATTCAGCGCTGAAAGGGAAATTGAGAGTGAAGGAGGTTTGACAGGTGTAACAGGAATAAAACCTCGCAGTTGCATTATGAATCAATTGTCAGGAGACGGTTATGGAAAGTAAGATGGAAGAAAGAATGTGAATGGAGGTACAGCAAAAGGAAGAATGCGATCACTCACGAGAGAGAGAGAGAGAGAGAGCATCATGAACCCCAATCACCTGCTCAACTTCATTGAGAACTGCCTTATCTTTATCTCCTGCTATCCCAATCTCTCGTTTCTCCTTGATTTATACATGAAAAAAATCGCATACACCGATAATCATTAAAACTGGTTAGACCTAACGACAGCAAAGTGGTCACGACCCCTACTCATCGAGTTTAGGCTTAGATAATATTTAGAGGTTTACAAGGCAAAAGAAAAAAATTGAAAAATATCGCTCGATAATATCACTCGTATAACCCTATTCTTATCTTATCAAAGCGTTTCAGAATATGCAGGAGTAAAGTACGTTATGGCGTGGTTACGAAAATAGAGAGAGAGAGAGAGAGAGAGAGAGAGAGAGAGAGAGAGAGAGAGAGAGAGAGAAGGGGGGGTGGAAATTTTGGAGATTACAGCGAATACAAACAACGTTAAGTATTGTTAATATTAATAATAATAATAATTACTACTATATTTGCAATTTTATTGGTAAGCTATATCCACGAAGATGATCGTAGTATATTTTGATGACGGTACTCCCTAAGAGAATGGAAGAACGGGGAAAGGTGTGTGTGTGTGTGTGTGTGTGTGTGTGAGAGAGAGAGAGAGAGAGAGAGAGAGAGAGAGAGAGAGAGAGAGAGAGAGAGAGGGGGGGGGGGGGGGGACAATTCTGGGACCTCAAGAAGGCGTGTGATCAACCATGCATTCCTCATAGACTTTTCATTCTGAAAGCTGACTGAATGATCGGAAATGCGCCGTTCTTGTCAATGAAAAACCGCCACAAGTTTCCCCACACTCCGCTAGTTATCTTTCACGTCCAAAGAACCTCCCACTGACGTCGCAGTATTGTAATCACTAGCACAGGAAATACTGAGCAGCTATAAATGATCAGCAATAAAAAAAAAGGTAATGCTAGATCAAAACTAAAATATTCTCTCGCTCTCTTTCTCTTTTATGATATTTTTGTTACTAACACAATACTGAATCGATTTCAGCTTCACTTGAAAAAAAAGAATAGACGCTTCAAATTACATGCAAGGAAGAAGACAGTTGCAAAAGATAAGACGCAAGTCAAAAAAAAAAAAAATACTGCGATTTTCACGTCAATATATATTGCTGTCAAGAGTGAGTTTGATATAAAAAGAGAATAAATGAACCAAAACGAAACCTATTGCACTTACCATACCACTCAAGAGTATACGCGTAAATACAGTTCTGAATTACTTCGGATCGAACTCACTGACCTCTGCTTAGGTCACAAGACACCTTTGCACTTCGAGTAAATCATTCCTGATCGCAGCACTTAACTAGCACTTGGAGAGAGAGAGAGAGAGAGAGAGAGAGAGAGAGAGAGAGAGAGAGAGAGAGAGAGAGAGATTTTCCCGTCAAGATCCACGAAATTATATATACAAATGTACCGGAAAGGCGTTATAACATACTATGATATAGTAATTAGCACTTGAAAAGAGAGAGAAAGCAAGAGATGGAAATAAGAGAGAAAGAAAGGAGGGAGAGAGAAAGACCAAGAGATTTTCCATTCAAGATCCGCGTAATTCAATACACAAATATACCGCGGAGGCGTTATAACCGTACTGATGATATAACATCTCTCTCCGTAATAGTCGAGTCAACCCGTTCGACCATAGACCTATATCACGAATCACCGGCCTTATCTTATCGGAGTTCCACTCTACAGAGGCCCTCTCCCCTGTGCCAGAAGGGCCTATCCACCAGCACGTGGAAAAGACCTTTTCGAGACTCGATTACAAGAATTGATTACATGACTCGATTACATTAAGCTATATGAGTTTTGACTGTATTTTCAATTTTTGTGACAAAGGACTCGCTTATAGAAGTATCAAAATGGATATAAATCTGTAACTAATTTTGCCTTTGGTGCCAACCATAAGATTACTATTACTACTAACATTTAGAGGAATATTTTGACATAACCCATCACAAGAGATAAACAACCTATTTTTCAGAAGTGAAAATTATCATGAAAATGTATTTAGACAATAACTTCATTTCAACATATAAAATACTGAAAAACTAACTAAAAATTCAATCAATTTCATTGTCATCTCAAATTCGAAGCTTCTGATAGATTTTTGACCCAAGAAGGCAACATGGAATGGAAGGTGATTGACTCTGAAGTTCCACATCTCCAGTCCAGAAAGAATCAATGGAAAAATTATGGATTTGACTGAATCTTGAGTTCATTATCTTGACAAAATTGGAAGAGCAACAGGAGATGATGTGACTGACTGACTGAGTGATTGATTGACTCTCCAGTTCCTGATCTTCATAGAAGCATTGGAATTTTAATGCAGAATTTAGGCCAAGGGCCAAGCGCTGGGACCTATGATGAGGTGATTCAGCACTAAAAAAAGAAAAGAAAAAAAAAGTTGCACCTAGGAGCTGAAGGGATGATGCAGAGAACCTTAAGAAATACCTACAGTGCACCGCGTGAGGTGCACCGGTGGCACTAACCCCTACAGGTACATACAGGGATTAAGAAAAAATAAAAAGTTTTATAAACAGAAAAACAAAGATTTTGTTAAAGCTTATCAATGAAATGTGTATAAGAGGCACAGTAATCAGCATTATCTAGCAGGAAATATTTTTAATAACAAAATAAGTTAAAGTGAACGAGAAAAAAATTAAAATTCCCCAAAGGCGACATTGGGATTTCAAAGTTAATACAGTATGTATCTGTATATATAAAAGGAAATTTTTCTGTTTGTTTGTTTGCTATGCACGACCAGACTATGAAAGCTAGGGCTACCAAATTTATACCATACATTCCCCTCACCCCAAGAAAGGTTTTAGTCAAAATCCGAAATTCGAGGGCCATTTCTAAGGGGGTCATAACCCCTCTTCTTGATACCACCTCATTTTTTACAACTTTCGGAGTTGGCATCTATGTGGAAGTGTTTCTATAGGTACAATCAGGCTCCTCACAATATGGGAGCCATAAGGCACCTTCAGTAGTAAGGGGGGCAATACACCCCTGGGAATGGGGGGTCCAAGGGTTTCCCACAATATCAGGGGGCAGGCGACCTACTTCCTTTTGACTTACCGACCAGGGGAGAAGGGGTTCGTAGCCTACCTATCCCCACCTTGATAGCAGGGGGGTGTTGTGCAGCCACCCACTTTGGGAATTAGAGCCTAAACGGTCAATGATGGACCTACTACATTCAAATTTGGTACCATGAGTTAACATAAATGATTACAAACACAGTTAACATCAATATCAGAGTTTAACTATAGGCTGAGTTTTAGCAAGGGCCGTTTAAGGGTGGCCTCGCAATGAAAATCTCTCCAGAGCAACCTGTCGCAACATGTATGCGCCTGCTGCCGGCCGGTGGTGCCTCACTGAGCCAGTCAGTGATGCAGCAGCATTGGCTTGGGTTAAGATGTATACGTCCAGGTCATTTAGAAGTGAATGTGGGTTCGATAACACGTCCGAAGGACGTGTACAGCAGCTAGTCACTAGGAAGAAGGACGACCAGTGGGCGGTCTAAGCAATGCATAATGGAACTGCTGTAGTGCTGTTATTTAAGGATGGAAAAAGGCGCTTAATGGCCAAGGATTCGAGTATAGGGAGGTGGTTTTCATTAGGGCTCGATATAAATATTTTAAAATCATCGTAGCTCGTTTTGCATTTGCATGTTTGTATATGGTTTCAAATATTTGCAAGCTCAAGGCTAGAGAGCTTACTCCTTGTGCGGTAATTAAATGTGAATCTTTCAGCTACAGAACCTCGGGTTGTAAGGTTTGTCTTAAAATCCTTTTTGCTTAGTCTTTCAAATATTGTGTGTTTTGTTTTGTTGTGTGTCCTTATTGTATGAGATGATTTATGTTAATCTTACTGGACAAGTTTGTAACGTATATGGATTTGATTTTCGTTTTTTAGCTTTGAAAATGAAACGACCTTAAAATTATATATATATATATATATATATATATATATATATATATATATATATATATATATATATATATATATATATACACATGATTTCATAATCAATACAAGTGTCATGGGTACAAAGTGTTCATATGAGCAAATCATCTCGCACCCTTGCTGTTTATTGTATCCCACATCTATCCTTGTACACAATATTTTACATGACAAATCCACTCTAAATAATAATAATAATAATAATAATAATAATAATAATAATAATAATAATAATAATAATTATTATTATTATTATTATTATTATTATTATTATTATTATCATTATTATCTTATTATTATTATTATTATTATTATTATTATTATTATTATTATTATTATTATTATTATTATTGTTATTATTATTATTATTATTATTATTATTATTATTATTATTATTATTATTATTTTGGAAGAAGACCCTCTATTAAACAAATTCTGTTGAATAAAATGGCAGATTTCAGCGAATTAATCTTACATATTATCCTTTCTATTTTTCTTATTACTCGCTTTTCTGGCTCAGCGATACTTCGCAATAATTGGGCAACATTCATATTGGGGATAATGCTGAAAGTGGTATTTTATTTTGAACAGGCTTTATTAATCAAAGACTGGTATTATCAGAAGACTGGTATATGGAAAGGCGTTCCCCTGGTCCAGGTCAAGCAGGGGTCGTCGCGTGGCCACCAGTCGTCGTCGGTGTTGGTATCATTCCATAAGAGAGGTCAATGTCAGGCCGGGGTTGTCTCTGGTATTCAGCTGGTATTACTGCTGGTGTAGCTCTGGCTTATCGCGACGCTTCAACCTTCTCGTAGGTCATCTTCATGGCTGGTCAGCAGTAGAAGTGAAGAGATGGTGTCTGCATGCGGGTATCTATTATTATTAATTATTATTATTATTCTTAGTTATTATTTATTATTTTATTATTATTCATTATTATTATTATTATTATTATGGAGAAAAAATCCACACTTATGTCTGGGTATATATATTTGAAAATTAATATATAATAATAATAATAATAATAATAATAATAATAATAATAATAATAATAATAATAATAATAATAGCAGCAAAGATAACAATTATAATAATGATAATAATAAAAACAATAAAAGTTATAATTATAATAATAATGAAAACGACAACAACCAACCAGAAGCAAGTGGGTTGGAGTGCATCCTTTCAAAAAAGCAACACCCAGCGATCTTCTGTAACCCCCACCCCACTTTTGCCAGCAGCAACAGCAACAGCAGCTCCACCACTCAAAAGGGGGAGAATCGAGCAGGGGCAAGGGTATATATTCTCAGGATGCCCAGTTTCCTTCTCCTTTTACCAGCCTTGGGTGTGGGTTTGGTACATCGAGAACAGAAGAAGAAGAAGAAGAAATGATGGTGGAGGAACTGGAGGGATATGGGAGGGGAAGGGTGGATGAGTTTGGGGGGGGAAGAGAGGAGGTGAGAGGTTAGGGGTCCTAGTTTTACTCGTAGAAAGAACGGTGTTGCTACAGAGAGAGGGACAGATAGCCAAGGCAGGCAGAGAGAGAGAGAGAGAGAGAGAGAGATATCCAAGTTCCCTTATGAGCCCTGCAAAGTAATGGTGCTCAGACTTACACGTCCAAAATTTTCAAATTGATAATTCATTGCAACAATTTTCAAATTAATAATTCATTGCAAAACATCTTCATTTAGGCTTATACCTACGAAAATACTAGCGAATAACAAAGTACACACTTACACAATTACACAACCAAGTCTTTTCTCAACAGACAAAAAAAGGTTTTATTGCAGCCTGACGGCAAAAAATTAGGAAAAAAACACACACAATTTGAAGTAGTCAAACTAATTTGCATACAAGGGACAATGTGCGGTTTTTCCTTCAGGAATTCCATGTCCGTTGCAGGATGAGAAAAAGAGACACAGATAGACACACGGGGAAAGAAGTGGGCCTCAAAGGGGGTAGGGGGAGAGGGGGCGAGTTGGGAAGGCTGGGAGGGGGTCTTCTAAAAGAGCACCCGGTCTTCAACGGTTTTACAACTGCAAGAGATTACAAAAAAAAAAAAAAAAATGGAAACTTAACCCCTGCTACGTCCGGATTTGACAGCCAATCGGAGTCCTGGAAATCATTCAAGCTTGTTTACTTATTTATTTATTTTTTACATATAAGGCAAAAAGGTTTCCGTCGGGAAACTAGACAAGTCTTTATATAAATAAAATCCATTCTGTGTATTTGCGCCTCAACTTGGAAATTCGATAAAAAAAAAAAAAAAAAAAAAAAAAAAAAAAAAAACACAGCTGCAAAAGAGTTATGAAAAAAAGTAAAATTTCTGTTACAATCAAAGTCCTGCAAACTATCCAAGCTTGTATTTACCTAAATGTCAAGAAGACTTCAGCCTAAAATATTGAAGAATCTTTAAAAATATCAAATCCATTCTAGTTTGCATGACCCCAAACTGAAAATTCAATCAAAAATATTTGCAAAAATGAATTAAAAACAGTAAAATTCTATTAAAATCAGAGAGCTGGAAAACACCCAAGCTTGTGTTTACATATAGGCAAGAAAATTTCATCCAGGAAAATATACAAGTCTTTAGATAAATAAATTCGATCAACAACAGTTGCAAAAGATTTGTAAATAAAAGTAAAAGTGTATTAAAAAAAACACCTTCTATGGAACGTTAAAAATTATTAACAAAAAAGGAAGTAACACTTGTATATCTAACCTTATATGGAGCGTAATGGATTAATAACAAAAAAATAAGGTAAAAGAGCATTAAAAACACCAGCTGTGGAGTGTAATAGATTAATAACAAAATGAAGGGAAACTTGTATTAGAAAAACCTTCTATGGAGCGTAATGGATTAATAAAAAAAAGAAGAAGTAAAAATCACAATTCTTAAAAGTTAATTGTATTTCTCCTAACTATACAAACCTGAGGTCCTTTACAATAGGAATTGCTTGGCCGTAAGCTACTCCTATTGTCAAGGACCGAGGGTTTGTATATTGTGTAGGAACAAGTTGTATATATAAACCTTCTATGGAGCGGCCATAGGCCAAGACAGTGAACCTCAGACTAGCAGAGAATACCAATATCAACGAACCAAGCGAAAGGTCTAAATTGCAACTTTTGACAAATCAACCCAATCAACTTAATACAAAAATCAACCGTACCAACCACAAGAATCATCAAGTTCCTCATCAATTCATCAGTTCCTACCACAGCACATCAATGCCGTCATCAATTCCTACCACTGCGCATCAATTCCATCATCAATTCCTACAACAGCGCATCAATTCCATCATCAATTCCTACCACAGCGCATCAATGCCATCATCAATTCCTACCACAGCGCATCAATGCCATCATCAATTCCTACCACAGCGCATCAATGCCATCATCAATTCCTACCACAGCGCATCAGTTCCTACCACAGCGCAGCAACGATCAAACCTCCCCAAAAAAAAATAAGAAAAAGAAAAGAAAAAAAAAGAGAATTGACCTCCTCCTCTTGATACGCGTCTTGCACGTGTTGTGCAACGACTCAACAGCCTCCAAAATGGCGGCATCCCTCGGCCACCACGCGCGAATCTGGCATACATTATGTTGCACACGAGCTTGCAATAACCATGCAATATTTTTTCTCTCTCCGCCCCTTTTGTGCAAGAAAGCGTGCACGATGCTCCCACCACCCGGGAAGAATGGGAGAAGCAGGAGCGAGAGAGGCCTCTACGATTACCTGCAGGAGGGGAGAGAGAGAGGGAAAAAAAAAGAGAGAGTGAGAGCGGGGGAGGGAGGGAAGGAGGGACTCTAAGGCCCATTCATCATTCATTCATTACATCACTCACAGGCAAGATTTTTTGTGGGGGGAGGGGGGTGAATCGGTGGAGGCTGTTAAACGTGTCGGTGAGCTTTGGAGAGAGAGAGAGAGAGAGAGAGAGAGAGAGAGAGAGAGAGAGAGAGAGAGAGAGGAAACAGTAATCATGGGAGACAGAAGTGACAACATAAATTATTCCATGTCCTGAAAGAGTGATTAAGTAATAATTTTCTTGGAGAGAGAGAGAGAGAGAGAGAGAGAGAGAGAGAGAGAGAGAGAGAGAGAGAGAATCAAATCCTGAAACTACGCGACCAAGAAACCTCCGCAAGAAAATAGTAGAAGTACGATACAGCTAAGTTAACGAAGTAAGTTGTTCATCATTTAATTTAAAGCAGAGATGGTTCATCTTGCTTGCTACTGGAATAATCCTTACTTGTGTAAGTAACTACTGGCGTAGCTCTCTCTCTGTGTGTGTGTGTGTGTGTCTCTCTCTCTCTCTCTCTCTCTCTCTCTATATATATATCTATATATATATATATATATATATATATATATATATATATATATATATATATATATATATATATATATATATACTATATATATATATATATATATATATATATATATTCACAAGAGGCGGGAAACATCATCAGACAATCGAAGTGGGAGATGGCCATTCATGTCGAAATCAGATGGCTTAATTATGATTTCCGACGTTTTTGGACCACAATTGTCTCATTTTCAAAGCTAAAAAGACAAAATTACAAACATTAAAATGACTCAGGCAAAAAATTTATAAATTACGATTATATTTCATAAAATTATTAAAACTGATTAATAAACATTGAAATACAGAAGAGAAGCACGCCTATATTACAAGCAGAAAGGCAGTCGAGTGACAACGACGAAGGGCACCTTGGGGTTCCAGGATCACTCACGACAGGTATAGGGGCGTGGCAGAGGACTCGGAGTTTAACTGCGGAACAATTATAATAAAACCATTTGATTTCGACATGTTGTCCTTCTTCCACTTAGATTATTTATATATATATATATATATATATATATATATATCTATATATATATATAATATATATATTAATAATAATATATATAATCACGCGCACATAAACAGGCATCTGACATACGAACACAAAACAACAGATGTACACGATTTCCCAGAGGAAAGATGACCTCTTAACCTTGTGTGATGACCTGTCAACCATGGAGGTCAAGGAATCCAGCCATGGCGTGGAACAAGGTCATTGAGAGTTGAGAGAGAGAGAGAGAGAGAGAGAGAGAGAGAGAGAGAGACTTACATTCAAGGTACGTGATATTAGGTATGTATACATAGTCTGATGAAACGACCATCTTATAATGACGACTCTTCATAACGAAAAGGCAATTAACGGACTTCTCGTAACGAGAAGACAACTAATGGACGACTTTTCATACCGATAAGACATTTAATGGGCGACTTTTCAAAACGAACAGACAATTAATAGACGACTTTTCTTAACGACAAGACAATCAATGTGCGACTTTTCATAATGAAAGGCAATCAATGGACGGCTTTTTGTAGATAAAAGACAATTTAATGGATTTTTCATAACGAAAAGACGACAATTAATGTACGACTTTTCATAACGAAAGACAATTATTGAACGACTTTTGATAACGAAAAGACAATTAATGGACGACTTTTCATAGTGAAAAGACAATTAATTAACGACTTTTCAAGATAAAAGACAAGGAAACTGATAAACGACTTTTCATAGCGAAAACACAATCAATGGACGACTTTTCATAGTGAAAAGACAATTAATTAACGACTTTTCAAGATAAATAGACAAGGCAATTGATAAACGACTTTTCATGGCGAAAACACCATTAATGGACGACTTTTCATGTCGAAAATTGCTATTAATGGACTAATTTTCATATGGAAAAGACACTTAATGGACGAGTTTTTATGGCAAAAAGACAATTAACTGACGACTTTGCATAGATAAAAGACAATTAATTGGCGACTTGTCATAACGAAAAGACAATTACTAAACGACTTTTCAAAACGAAAGGACAAGTAGTGAACGAGTCTTCATAACGAAAAGGCAATTAATAGACGAGTTTTCATACCGAAAAAAATGAATGGACGACTTTTGTTATCGAAAAGACAATGAATGGAAGGCTTTTCATATCGAAAAGACAGTTAACAGACGAATCTTCATAACGAAAGCACATATAATGGACGACGTTTCATGGCGAAAACACAATTAATGGACGACTTTTTATAAGGAAAAGACAATTATTGCACGAATACATACACACGCAGAGACAAAATATTCCAAATAATAACTATGCTCTATTCCATGAAGCCTTCAAGGACCTTTGCATTTCTGTTGTTATTTTGAGTTTAATCCCAAAACATGGCTATAAAATTAAGGTAATTTTAAAGCTTCCTGCATCGCAATATAATATATAAATCTCTAATAAGGTAATTTCAAATGGGGGACAAAATCTCTAGGGTAATTTCAAATGGGGGACAAAATCTCTAGGGTAATTTCCAATGGGGACAAAATCTCTCAGGTAATTTCAAACGGGGACAAAATATCTTGAAGTAATTTGAAATAGGGACAAAATCTCTGCGGTAATTTCAAACGGGGACAAAATCTCTGAGGTAATTTGAAATAAGGACCAAATCTCTCAGGTAATTTCAAAGGGGGACAAAATCTCTAAGGTTATTTCCAATGGGAACAAAATCTCTGAGGTAATTTCAGAGGGGGACAAAATATCTATGGAAATTTCAAAGGACATTTGGACAGGTTCCCAATATATATACATATATACCATACATATATATATATATATATATAATTATATATAATATTATATAAATATATAGATATATATGATATATATATATATAGTTATATATAGGATATATTATATATGTATAGATTAGATATAGTAGATATATATATATCTATATATAGTATTATATATATATATATATATATATATACTATCTATATATAATATATATATATAATATTATATATATATATAATTATATATATTATATATATATATAGATAACTACAAAACATGTGTCAACTGTCGTCCGTGGCTGAGATTCTCAAATCCATTAAGTTATTTGACGTTAAACAAGATATGTTTCACTTATATTTAGACTTTATTTTGTGGAAAAATACGCAAATACGCCACGCACGGAGAGGCCGTTTTAAAATACGTAATCAGAAAAAAATCACATCTTTACAAACAAACGAAAAAATCACTTGCAAATCTGAATCAAATGCAGTTGCTTACAAATTACAGAATCGCTGAAATAATGAAGAATCACTTGCAATTAACTAATTTGAATCGTAAAAAACGATGAAAAACATTACGAGTCACCTGAAAAATAAAATGGTGTCTTGAAAAAGACTTCCGTTAATACTGTATTTGTGACACAACGAAAATAATAAATGAAGAATTACACCTTAATAAAGATCGTGGATACAAATGAGAAATAAACCACAATAAAAAACTGATATAATATCATACCAATCACAGAAAAATCAAACGAGAAATATACCAAAACATAATACAGTCGCAAAGAAATGTTAAATGAAACATAAAGAAAATTTTTTAATTTTTTTAATCGATCGTAAAAAAACTAAAAAGTAAACGATATGAGGAAGAAACACAGAAGGAGATAATAAAAATGAATAGAATTAAACCGAAGAATGGTAAACGAAAATACTTCAATCATAAGAGGAAGAATCATAGGAAATGGTACTATTATTATTATCATTATTATCATAGGTGTTTCCTCAGCATTTAATTTGTAAAGAGACTTCTCCATTCGTCATACAATATTTTTTTCATCAGACTGTCGCTAGTATATAGTTTCCTAGCGGCATGTAAAGATTTATTATGTGACCAGCGGGACTAAGTTTCATGGAAAATATTGGAAATGGGTTGCGAAACCTCTCGCGGTGCACTGTGGGCATTACTTACGGTTCTTTGCTGCGTCATTTCCTTAGGCCGCTAGCTGTAACCCCTTGCAGTCCTTTTAAACGTAACTCCGTTCATGTTCCCTTCTTTAACAGTTTTTTTTTTTTTTTTTTTTTTTTTTTTTTTTTTTTTTTTTTTTTTTTTTTTTTTTTTTTTTTTTTTTTTTTTTTTTTTTTTTTTAACTGTAACAACGAAGTTTTCCTCCCGCTACACCTGTAAAACCTACACTCTCAATTTCCCTTTCAGCGCTGAATGACCTCATAGTGCCAGGGCGTACCCTTAGGCTTAAATTTCATATTCCATTCCATTCCAACTTTGAGTTATTCAAGGAGAAGTGAAAGACACCTGTTCAAACAGTCAGGAAACAGGAGAGCTAGTTATTCGAGAAAAACGTTAACTAGAACTGGAAAACAGAACGAAACCGCTAGTTTTGTCCGCACTTTTATCTGTCCGTCATCCGATCTTAAAAACTACTGAGGCCAGAGCGCTGCAAATTGTTATATAAATAATCCACCCTCCAATCATCAAACATACCAAATTGCAGCCCTCTAGCCTTAGCCATTTTCATTTTATTCAAGGTTAAAGTGTCATATTCGTGCTTCTGGCAACGATATGACAGGCCATCACCGAGCTGTGGTTAAAGTTTCCTGGGCCGCGGATCATACAGCAATATACCGAGGCCACCGAAAGATAGGTCTGTTTTCGGTGGCCTCGATTATACGTTGTAGCGTCTGTACAGAAAACTCGACTGCGCCGAAAATACTTGGGCGCATTTTGTACTTGTTCTTTTTTTAATGCGCTGTGAAATTTTTCTGGTTGGGAATTAACTATTTTCCTGTGCCTACGACCTCCATTGTGACTCCGGTTTCTGATATAAATCAGTTAAAATTTTTATGAGACAAGACATGAATTTCGTTTTTCATTTTTGAATACCCTGTGAAATTTTTCTGATTGGGAATTACCTGCTTTTTTCTAAGGCGACGAACTACATTGTCACGCCGGCATCTGATATAAATAAATCAATTTTTTTAGGTCTTCGATAAAAGAAAAAATGAAACGTCAGTTCCGTCCCCGATGTGCATAGAGCTTCAAGCACTCTCAGTATTTTTTCTCGGGATATGAATACAACGACGGTTATGACTCACAACAGACGTTTCCTCGCCCTTTAGTTCTTGCTAACGACTGTCCGTCCACTGGCTGCTATGCCAGAAGGCCATCATGATGGCCGGGGGAGGGAGCGGCGGGGGTGGGGGGGTCGTGTCATCGAAGGACGAGAAGAAAAGCGAAGAAGGACGCGCCGCCGAGTTCCTCAGAAGAAAGGACGAAAGGGCTCCGCCGCCGGACGTACTTCAAAATGCCCCGCGAACCATTTTGCAAGAGCGCCCTGGCCACCATCTCCGTCCGTTGCAACCGCAAAAACATCCGAAAAATCTCTCTCTCTCTCTCTCTCTCTCTCTCTCTCTCTCAAACCTTAAGGACACTGGCACAGGTCAAAATAAAAAAAAAGGGGAAAAAAGATTTAAGAAAAAAGAAAGGGCACTTCGAGGAGGAGGAGGAAATACAAGTTGAAAAGGGAGCAGGGGTGAGATGGGGTGTGTTTTTCTTGCCTTGCAACGGCCGGGCATCTTGCAAAAGGGGGTTAAAATACAAACACACATACACCTCCCTTCCTTCCAGGGACGTTTTTCGTTGAGGGACGAGAGAGGGAGGGAGGAGGGAGGGGAAGGGAGGGGGGCGGGATTGATGTTGGATAAGAGGGTATGGTGGAAGGGAGGAAAAAAGTAAAACCTGGTAAGTGGGGGGGTGGGGTTGAGGGGGGAGGGTGTATAGGCGCATTGGTGCAGGATCCCGAAACTCAACGAGACGAGGAGAAAGCAAACGGTGAGAGAGAGAAGAGAGAGAGAGAGAGAGAGAGAGAGAGAGAGAGAGAGAGAGGCTCTCTGTGTCCAAGAAAGGAGACGAGAGATTGAAGAAGCTGATAGGAAAACTGCGATGTGAAAAGATGATGATGATGATGATGAAGATGAAGATGAAGGGGGTCGGGATGGAAAAATGAAAAGAAAAGAAAAGGGAAGAGGAGGATAGAGAGAGAGAGAGAGAGAGAGAGAGAGAGAGAGAGAGAGAGAGAGAGAGAGGTGGTAGGTTGATGGGAAGAAGGCCCTTGGTAGTTAGCAGCAAGGGAGCAAGGGAAAGTTATTTTTTTTCGGGAGGGGGGCCAGGGTGATCTTTGATCTTCCAAGGACGGTTAGAAGGGCGGTGCAACGGACGAAAAGATGGAGGATGTCTTGCAGGTAGATTTAGGGCGTCAGGGATGCTGTGGAAATGACGAAGGGAAGTCTTCATTTCTCTTTTCGAGTGAAGCCAGTTGGACTGAATCAAGAGACATGCAGCATTTCATTTTCCCCTTTTGGAGAATGAATCGATATGGAACGGAATTTCTCATCGTGTTGCAGTTTTCAGAAGCGCGACTGCAATGAATATACGCAAGAATAATATCTGGGTCTCGGAGCTAAATACTCGGAGAGTTTGGGAAATACTGAGGTCTTATTATATAAAAATTAAAATTGTGAGTTAATCTCCAGACAACGTATTCCAAAGATCTGGTGAAGTTTCACTAGAAAACATTATAAGCATATCAATTTACATTCTTACTACCTTTTTTATCTATTTTTTCTTCTTTAATACGTGATCTCCCCTTTCTGTATTTCGAATTATCTTCCGTACCTTCTTTCAAAAGAACATCATATTCTTTGGAAGCTTGAATTTCAAGTCAATGGCCCCTGTAGTGGGCTTGTTCCATATGAATAGGGTTCACCTTCTAAATAATAATAATAATAATAATAATAATAATAATAATAATAATAATCAGTAATGTTAACTCATATATCTGATGGACATAATTAGCTTCCAAGAAGAGCTAAGTTCTTTCTGTTATAAAGACGTTCGGTGAGGAGACAACCAAGACGTACAGAGATAAACAGGCAGCCATCTGCCCATTATTTCAACTTGCTAGAGTAAGCGAAAACTAAAAACACGATGAATATAAAAAGAAAATTATTATTTTTTGACATTCAAAACAAGACTCAGAAAACAAATGTCACGACGAGGCTCAGAATAAAAAAGATAGAATATAGGATTTAGGCCAAAGGCCCATTACTGGGACCTATGATGTCCTTCAACGCTAAAAGGGCAATACAGTAAAAAAGTTTGAAAGGTGTAACAGGAAGAAAATATCGCAATTGCACTATGAAACAGTTCTTAGGAGAGGGTTTAGGAAAGTAAGATGGAAGCAAGCTACTATGAACGGAGGTACTGTTAAAGGAATGAAAGGATTTACAGCTAGGGGCCGAAGGGACGCTGCAAAGAACCTCAAGGTAGGCCTACAGCGCACCGCATGAGGTTCACTGACAGCCCTACCCCCCGCTACGGAGGGAGGCGAGGCACTTAAAGTATAAGGTATTTCAGGTCATATGAAATTATGACAAATCTATCGGCATATGCTTTCTGTAACTCTCAAAAGACGATAACAAGATGATCCCTCAGAGACTTCCGAATCCGTCAGCTGTGCCGGCTGGGACACAGCTGGCGATAAAATTTATTGTATTGTATTCGAAAACTCTTTGAAATGCGCTTAATGCTGGTGTCTTCTCAGACACGTTAAGATGTTCTACGCTCTTTGCACCTGTGCAAATGATTCCTAGGAACTCAAATAGAAATGTGAGACGCTTAGTGCTATTGAAACCTCTGCAAGATGGTGTCAGGTCATGAAATAATCCAAGAATTAGATAAAGTCTCAATGTTCTTTTGTATACTGGTTACC
>NC_061092.1:26882936-26909544 GCF_015104395.2 Macrobrachium nipponense
ATGGCGAACTTTAAAAATACGTCACCTGACATACGAATAAAAAAATTATACACAATTCATAAGACCAAAGAGAAAATGCTTTGCAAGAAAAAGGGCAAAATAAAATATCTAAAATCCTAATGACTGACAAAACCTTAAGTGTGATGAAGTAGGTGAGGATAGTGACTCTCAACAGGGTGGTACAATGAGGTGATAGTGAACTTTATATGATGAATGATGGTGAGGATGATGATGATGACGATGGTGATGATGATCATGCTAGTGATGATGGTGAAGATGGATGATCATGCTAGTGATGACGGTGAAGATGGATGACAATGATGACGACGATGGTAAAGATGAATGATGGATGACGATGATGATGGTGATGATGATGGTGATCACGATAGTGATGATGATGATGATTAATGATGAACAACGATGATGAAGACGATGCCGATAATGATGATTATGAATGATGGTGGTGGTGATGATGATAGTGATGGAAATAAGGATACGGTGAGGATAGTGATGGTGGCGATGATATGATGAAGATGATGATGATGATGATGATGGTGAATGATAATGATGACGATAAGGATAGTGATGGTGGCGATGATATGATGAAGATGATGATGATGGTGAATAATAAAGATGACGATAAGGATAGTGAATGATGGAATGATAATGATAATGATGATGCATGGCGGAATGATTATGTGTAATCTCATGAAACACGGAACACGTTAAGCATTTTTTTTAGAAATCTAGATAAACAAACCTATGGAATTACGGAAATACCTAAATATTAGCATTGAAATAATATATAACTGTATTTCCGGGAATAATTAGGATTAATGCCCCAATTCATGACATGCACGCAATAAAAATGAAAATGGGTTGCTTTCTTGTGACAATAGCGAAGAACGGAAAGGGGAGAGAGAGAGAGGAACATATCTATATACGCATAATTATATGTGTGTGTGTTTATATAAACTACATTAATGTCATAACAACCTCATGAAATCCACCTACATTTGGCATGAAATGCGTTCTAGAACCGTAAGGCCCCAAAACATCACAAGCTAACGAGAGCAACACCCAATAGGCCTATCTCTCCTCAGAAGTACAGAGGGCACGCAGTAGGCCAGATCAGTCGATAACCTATAAGAGAAAACAAACCAGCTCACGAAATCGGTAAGAGGTAAGTCGTAATGTTCACTATTAGTGCGCAATTCAGATCAAGAGGTGAAAACGATTTCGAAATCGGCAACGTTAATACGATTTGAAAATTTAAAGTGATGAGTCGTTATGAAGAACACTATTATTAATGCTATTATTATGATTGTTATGGTTGGTATTATCATCATCCTCCCTGATGTCGTGCAATTGGAACTTCGGACGTTCGAGCAAAGATATTATTACCCTAATATAATTCTCCTTCTAACACATTAATAATACAAAAATCTAATTAACACTTCCAACATACTTACATAACATTGATATGGAATTTTAATTTAAAAAATTATTTTAACTATTCTAAAGCCTCAACCGACAAAAAACTGAGTTTTTACCATTTTACAAGTCAAAATATTTGACAAACCATTCGGTTGCAATAACCGAAAATATATGAGTAACCTTTTTGTTATAATACTGAAAAAGAATATAATTAACCCTCCTAACTCATTAAAAAAAAAATCCGAGTTACCTTTCTAACATACAGATTTGAGTAATCCTTCAAACACACTGGCAGACCAAAGATGAGAGATATTTACTTCATCAACGAAATCTGGGTAATACTTACGTAACATACATAAATAAAATTTAAGTAATTCTTCTGTTATATCAAACAAGTGGCATATGAGTAATCCGTCATTTACATTAAACAAATCTGAGTAATCCTTCAATTATATCAAACAAATGAACTCTGAGTATATAATACCTCTGTTACATTAAACAAATAGTAATCCCTCTGTTACATTAAAAAAATCTGAGTAATCCCTCTGTTAATTATACAAACGAATGAAATTTGAGTAATCCCTCTGTTACATTAAAGAAATGATATCTAAGAATTCCTGCTGTTACGTTAAAATAAATGAAATATGAGTAATTCTTTAGTTACATTAAACAAATGAAATCTAAGTAATCCTTTTGATACATTAAATAAAGCTAAGTAATCCTTGTTACATTAAACAAATGAAATCTGAGAATTCCTTCTGTTGCATTAAATAAATGGGATTTGAGTAATTCTTTATTTACATTAAACAAATGAAATCAAAGTAATTCTTTTGTTACATCAAATAAACCTGAGTAATCCTTCTATTACACCAAACAAATGAAATCTGAGTAATTCTTTAGTTACATTAAACATATAAAATCTAAGTAATCCTTTTGTTACATTATTCAAATCTCAGTAATTCCTCTGTTGTAGTAAATACATTAAATCTGAGTACCTCGTTTGCATCATTAAACAAATTAAATCTGAGTAGTCCTTTTGTTACATTAACAACATTTTTTTACTATCTGTTACATTAAACAAATTACATCTGAGTAATCCTTCTGCGTAACCCTCTCATTATATTAACCAACAAATATTCTTCAGACACATCAACCCACATAAATTTGTTGACTAAATCTTTTTATATATTTTGATATGGACAAGAAGATTCTGAGTGCCCATACCCTGCCGTTTGAGCAAAACGTCAGAGAAATCTTAGAGTTTCTTTCCATAATTACAAACGTTTTCAATACCTACCGTAATTTTTGAGAGGGTAGATAGATAGAAATTAATTACAACAACATATACAGTTATCAAAATTACAAGTTCTCGAATATGGTCTAACGAAAGAATATAAAAATGTACATATAAATCTTTAGAATTAAAAAATCTAAACTGGAACACTTGAAACCATATTATATAATATTTTTAGCATTCTAACTTTTACAAATAAACCTTTAAATGCAGCTAAATGCGCAAAAACCTTATAGCCACCTAGGCAGAACCTTAGCTACTATTACTTCTTCCTGCAAAACATAAAACTAAATAAACTATATATAAAAAAAGATCATAATATCCAACAGGCCGAACAACACCTTTTTAAAAATTCTTTGTAGCGCCTCAAACGCGTGATCGGTATGGTCTTGACCTGCCACCTCGGTGGCCGCGAGTTCGATTCTTGGGCATTCCATTGAGGTGCTAGAGATGTGTATTTCTGGTGATAGAATTTCACTCTCGACGTGGTTCGGAAGTCACGTAAAGCAGTTGGTCCCGTCGCTAGTTCCATGCAACGTAAAAACACCATACAAACAAACAAACAAACAATTCTTGGTACCTTTCCCATTAATACGAAGACAGCAGCTCTGACCACCTTAACACCTTTTACATTTTCATGGACCCGAGTATGAGCAAGAACGAAATCAAATGAATAAGAATTGGGCCAGTTTAATCCAAGAACAAAATATATCAAAGATTCTCCGTAAGAATCCATAGCACTTTCGGAATCTGAATAGAAAACAAATTCTCTGCGTCTGGATTTGAACTCAACCTGTCAGTTCTGTCGTGACACTAAATGAACTTGGGAGGTTTGACGTGGCATATGCTGTCAATATAGACGAAAGCACATCAACTCCATTTTCTGATCTCGGGACTAGTCAATATATAAAATAAAAGAAAAAAAAATATGTTGTGAAACTTGCTAGTTGCGTCTGTTACCTTAGACCGACCAGGTAATGCAAGAATTCAACAACCATGGTCTAGTATAGACTTGAGTAGAAGTTCAAATTAGCACTAGT
This sequence comes from Macrobrachium nipponense, assembly GCF_015104395.2. Lineage (NCBI taxonomy): Eukaryota > Metazoa > Arthropoda > Malacostraca > Decapoda > Palaemonidae > Macrobrachium > Macrobrachium nipponense. The sequence continues at coordinate 26,886,708 of NC_061092.1, forward strand.
TCATCTTTTTTCCTTCATTTTCGACGCAAACGAGTCACCTTTTCCTGGTCTTCAGTAATATAAGTAAAATAATGTTACCTAAACACTTCCTTGTATTTAGTGAACTTGATGAAGATAATTTTATACGGAGAATGTCAAAGCTATTATCCTTAAAGATAAGCATATCAACTGACAACCTAAAAAATATCTGTCCGTCTGCATGTCTGTCTGTCTGTCACACAGACACAGACACACACACACACGCGCACATGGTTTATGCACAAGCTTTCATTAAACATGTCTGAACTTTCTTTCATCCAGTAACCTTTAGAATACTCTTACACCAAAAGAGAAATAGCTATTCAATCGATTCATTTATGAATAAATACTCAGAAGCAAATCGTGGGCAAATAGTTCACTAGAAACGAACAACAGCAATGATAACTGAAAATTGAACAACAGCCCCATATCACCTATATGCTGTATTTCTCGAGTAATATCATTTTATCGCACCAAAGTAAGCCTAACAAAATATGCCTTCAACAGCCCACGCATGGATAGTCACGACACTGGTTCCATCAGGTTTAAGCTTTGAATAGCCTATACATTTTAGATGCAGCAGCACAAGTGAACTACAGCCTCTCTTATCAGCCTCGCCATCCACATTATATCTAAGCCGTTTGTGTTATCGAGCCATCATTCACTCCAAGGAAGCGGAGAACCAGAAAACAAGGCCATCGAGGTGTCTGTAGGCCTATGTTATTCAATATGGAACCCCCTCGACTGCAGGTGTTTCCGTTTTAAGCCTCATAAATGCTCAGAGAGAGAGAGAGAGAGAGAGAGAGAGAGAGAGAGAGAGAGAGAGAGAGAGAGAAATGCACCTAGGCCTACAGCTGTTACAAAGCTGTACCAAACCGGCCGTGTTGATGGAACAGGAAAATGAATACCTGAATACGTAATATATTACAGAGCCCTAAAGCACGTGAGTCCACCTGACGATAAATGATGACGTTGGAAGATAACACAAGGCTGACTGTGATTACAGAAAAGAAGAGTCCAGAGGCCTGTCGTATAGACTTGAGCTGTTCAGAGTTCTATGTTGATAAAGTCGTGTATTCTTACGTAACGCGTAGCACACGACCGGGTGCCATATTGAAGTGGCCCAATACAAAGCGGAGAAAGGAACGTTAACAGAATAATTACAAATATCCGAAAAAGACATGACATGTGAGGAGAATGGCCTACTAAAATGTAGTCACTGCAAATAATGATTAGACTTATGTCAATATCTCTTGTATAAATTACTCCCGACAACACAAACTTAATTCTACTTTTACTATATACCACAAACAGTGAGGAATTCTTATATATAAAAATATGGTGACTGGTTGACTGTGATGGATTGCCGTCATGAAAGAGAATCACTTACCCTAAAAAGTTTTTAATCATATCGATACTATTTATTATTGCGACACCTTCGTACGGGACCATCATCTCCTGATTCAGAAACGAATTCCCTTTGGAGCAAAGAGGAATAAGAAAGGCAAAACATGATTCAATAAATACAGCAAGATAAACAAATAAACAAAACAAATTCTCTGCACAAACAGTTGTTGTCTTGGTTTAAAATGTTGAGGCCACATTGCATGTAACTTGTGTGTGACGTCATGACGCCAAAACAGAATGCGGATGTTGGCGTTCTTCAAAACGAGCAGCCACACACCAAACACTGAAACACACAATTTCAGTTAGTTTTTCTTTATAAAGGACATTTTTGTCACCACTAGACGCCACAGCAAATGACCTGACGTCTATAGGCCTAGTAACATCGTTCTACCCTTTTCGTAGATATAATAAGCTATGATAATGACACCGAGTTTCCACGTGGCATTAAATGGCATAATCTTTAAATGCTACTAAATAAGAAAATTTATTTCCTACAACATTCTTTACCAGAAAAATTTAAAATTTTATTTTTCTCAAAATACAAATAAAGATATTTTCGAATCTCTTCCATGTAACTTAACGAAAACATCAACTTAATCTACCGCTACATCGGTACTTATTACACACCTGTTCACACGGACCCGCATAAGCATACGAAACTGGTGTTGCAATTAGCGAGGTCATCGACATCGGCCTATATAAAACAGTAGGCCTATCACCATGGAGTGGTTGTGGCGTCTAAGCGTTGATATCAATTAAGAACAAAGTAATAAGACGCCAAATTTAAATTCATATCAGTGCCGTACACGTAAGATACGAAAAACTTGCATTTAAACGCACAATAGACGAATATATACCCACCCAATCGCAATCTAGATTATGGGATGCATACAGATGTGCAGGTTCTGTACATATATATATTATGAATATATATAATATATATAAGTATATATGTACTATATATGTATATAATAATCATCATCGTCATCATCATAATAATAATAATAATACTAACATCCATTTGATCAACATCAAAATTCCAACTGTTCAACTCGAAAATGCTGGGGGTTACCAACGACCACCAGTAAGCAAGCGTCCTCCTCTTCTTCACAATTTCATATTTTTTGTTTAGTGCTTAAATGCACGAAGCGGGAATACCTGGATCTTGTAAAGACTCGCACTAACGAATATCAATTCTCCTTCTGTCGAATCCTGTCAAGATATGAAAGGAGAGAAATGTCGAGACAAAACGCCATCGAATGATCCCAGGCGTGAAGAAGAAAGAAGAGAGAGAGAGAGAGAGAGGTCCTGGTTGCAAAGAATCGAAGGCCATTGTCGGCAGGGAAAAAATCATCATTCTTGCAAGCCGTTGAAGAAAAGTTGCTTTACGACCAGTGGTTTTCCGCAGTTATAGATAAAAAAAGAAAGAATGAAGACCATTGTTTACGCGGTACATCTCTTTCCTCAATGACTCCAACCAGTATGTCCCTCATTCAAGTTCGAGTACAGTATCTATTATTTCCTTTCTCTTCCTGCGGCTTCTATCACCACCTACCTTTCATTCTAAACGTCTACCTACCTACCTACCTACATCCCAAAGGTCCCCCCTCCCCCTTTGCCAAAAATCTTTATCCATCCAGGGGCCCCCTTCTACACATATGTCCTTTTCTGTTCTAACGACTTCCATCGTAAGTCCCTCTGTCAACAGGAAAAACGTCATGGTGGTTTACGCCGCACCAAGTGTTGCAAAAAAAATCTCCATTATTGCAAAATGTTGAAGAGGCATGTGTGGGGACGAGGGGTAGGGGGGGGGGCGAAAGGCCCAAGCGGTTGTCTATCATGTCTGTCATCCGTGGACGAATGATAATCCTCGGTCACAGAGAGAGAGAGAGAGAGAGAGAGAGAGAGAGAGAGAGAGAGAGAGAGAGAGAGCCTTACAGGACGTTGCTTTTAGGGGGGAGGGGGTTAAGTAAGGACGTCGGCTAGAGTTGCCTAGGATAATCCCAATCCACATCAAATAATCACAGTTCTGGAAACTATTTTGTGGAAGACCTTCCATTTTCTTTCCTCTCCGCCTCGAAAACATGGCTACAAGTCATAAACACATTAATGAGCTCATTAAGAATCTCATCATAATTAAGAAGCAAAAAAAATGAATAAAAGTCGCCGCGTAAAGACTTGAGAAGAAAAAAAAAGCGGAAGAAGAAGAAGAAACATCACAGACAGCTTCAACAAACATGCTCGTTGAAGAGCCATCACTATTTAAGAAAGAAGACCATCATTACGAATTTCCTCGGGGGAGAGATCTTCTTGTCGTCTACGGCGAATTCAGGGATAAAAGGAGCATTTTCCCCCCTTCTCTTTTCTCTCCCCATCCCCCCGCCCCATTTCCCACTCAGACCCCTTTCGACAGAATCAAAGGATATCTCCCTGCAACAAAACAACAATAACACGTGAAAGGGAGGAACGTTCCCGATGCGTAACCCCTTCTCATGGCTCCGTACACCTTTCTCCCTCAATCAACTTGTTTTTTAAAAAACTTCTTAAGGCTGACCCTCCCCCCAGCCACCCCACCCATCCCCGTCTCTCTCTCTCTCTCTCTCAAACTTTCTTTCTTTCACCTTTCTGAGCCCTGAAAACGACCTTTTTCTCAAAAGGGGGCTTTTGTGTGATCTATCTGCAACAGCCACAGAGACGATGCCGCCGAAGATGGCGGATTCGACCGTTGGACGGTTCAAGTGCAAAAAAAAATTATATATAATATAAAAAAAAGTGCAGGAAGGAAGAAAGACATCCCAAGGGCTGCAACGGAGATGTATATGGAGGGGGGGGGGGGGGAAGCTGTCAGAGAGAGAGAGAGCAGAGATGAGAGAGAGAGAGAAACGCAACAATATATGTTAAAACCAATATGAGGACTACCACCTTGAGAGAGAGAGAGAGAGAGAGAGAGAGAGAGAGAGAGAGAGAGAGAGAGAGAGAGAGAGAAACGCAACAATATATATTAAAACCAATATGAGGACTACCACCTTGAGAGAGAGAGAGGGGGGGGGGGAGAGAGAGAGAGAGAGCGGCAGGCGCAAAAATAAATCAAAACCAATGTGAGGACTACCACCACCATCATCAGAGAGAGAGAGAGAGAGAGAGAGAGAGGAGAGAGAGAGAGAGAGAGAGATAGAGAGAGAGAGAGAGAGAGAGAGAGAGAGAGAGAGCGTGCATCATGTGACACTGTATAACTGTACGCAAGAACTTCGTGCTTTTTCTTATCAACACCGAAACTGGAAAAAGACAAAATCATGTAATGTATTAATGGCTTTGGATGAATTTGGACTAACGCACTTGCTAGATATCCTCAAAACGATCCAGTTTCTATTGTGCGTCGAAGAAGACTGGTAATTGTCACTGTCACCATCGATAACAAGCCCACGCATTATTTCGTGCTAAAATAATTCCAACCTTTACAAACAACAACAACGATATTAAAGCATCAACTCGTATACTTATGAGTACAAGGATTTAAATAAGAACTAAATACGTCCAATACATGTGACTACCGGGAACCTAGAATTACTTACGTCGAAAACTGCCTTTTTTATAGCTGTCAAATACTAGCAACTAGAATCTAGAAACAGTTCAGCTTAAGACAACCTCAACAGTTAAGTTGCATCTAGAATCAGCCCAATTTCTTTGAGTGCTGCTTGGTTGCTAGATATCTTTATATGACTCACCCAAATTTCGTCATTTGGTGTTAAAAGCTCTATACCTAATCTCAACAGTTTATCCAGTGACTAGCGTGGAATTGTACTAGACCTATCATGCCTAGCCTAGCTGCTCAATAAGATAATGAACGAGATTATTGTTGTTTAAAATCCTTCCTACAGTAATGACATGACAGTTGGAACTAATTGTAACAATACAAAATGTGCCTCGTGGTCGAAAATGTAATCAAACCAAATTACGAAACAAAAAATTTGGATGACAACGAAGTCGGTCATCTTTCGTTTCGTCTCCCTGTCTGCTTCTCTTCGTTCTTTAGTTATTTGGGAAAGGTTATTATTAATATTCATATATTCAGAGGCAAAATATTTATGAATTTGCTATAATGATAAATTCGTTATTTTCCATGTGCTAACGATGGTGTATATCCACAGGTGTTGCAAGCAGTAAATGAAATTGGTATGTTTAAAAAATATATATCTTAATTCGTGTATCTTTAACGTTATACGAAACTGTTGATATTCGCCTCTAATCAGTCATCCTCTAGTAACCTAGTTTATCTTTGTTCTGTTGTAAATCCAACACTATCGTAGGGCCGTTGACTTTAGGGTTGCGTGTTCATTTTTGTTACGGCCAGTGGAAGTGCAGCTTCCATCGCTGGAAGTAACTGGCTTAATGCATTAGCGATATCTGCCATTTTACAAAAGCTTATAACTAATGTCAAAACATTCACCTTCAACGTGAAGCTTTACTAATCCACTGCAGGTCGACTTTGGAACGTGTGTTTACAATATTGCACGTAAGTCTGATTTTTTCTTTTTTTAATTGCGTTGTATGTTTGATGATTTTCATCTATTTTGTTACCTTTCTTGATTTCAGTTTATCGATATCAGGTGTTTTAATTAAACGTTAAGCGTTATCGATTTTATGAGTTAATATGAAGTATGTTTTCTGTAAATATTTCAAATACACCGATCAGCGTGTGAACAGAAATCAAGAGCATGTAAAGTTTAATTTTTCAATCCAAACACACACGAGTCAACAAATGTATTAAAATAGATATGGGCATTAACCCCATCGTAGAAAACGGAATTGGTCTTCTTGAAAGAAAATGATATTGTGGGGCATTTAACTGGGGAAACTACACTAGATAACACGAAGCCACTTAAATTGAACAGTAACGGTTAGATTCCACAGGATCGTTGTTATCCGTCTACACAATTGACATGTGGGACTAGCCATAAAGAGCCTCTCGGTCCAAGGGAACCCTCTATTCCAGAAAATTATTAAGCATCTGGAATAATCATGACTTGTCTAAATTATGTAGGAAGAAAGCACACCAGAATATATAAGCCTAATTTGTGTGATTCTCTCTTCGACCATACTCTTATCTATAAATAGCATTACATAGCACCGTATGGTATGCATGGGCTAGTGCTTGGTGGATAATAATTAAATTCTCATACACTCTGAGGTTCATTACCGGAACAGTAATTCAAAACGGCCAATCAAATTCTGTGACGAAGACAAAAATAAAAGTAAAAACTACAGTCCCTTCAGAAACCGGTAGAAGAAAAAAAAAGTTCAATTGAGATAAAGCTTGTCAAGTAAACTTCATATTATTCTCTAAAAAAAAAAAACTACCGTGAAAATCTCCCCCCTACATCTTTTCGTTAGAGAAGGAAAAAAAGGCAGGCCCTCCCACACAAAACCCGCGAAGCAAGTGGGCCACAAAATAGGCAGAAGGGCGTGAACATCGCCCTGTGCAACCACTTCATCGATTATCCACTCCATAAAGCCAAAACAGAAGGCTTGAACGAAGCTGTGACAATGGCCTAAGCAAGGAGATGTGTTCATCAGCTGCCTGTGAAAGATGGGAGTCTCACGCTTCATCTGTTCTTTAAACAGAATCTTCAGGTCTTTAATTGACTATGGTAAGGAAGGGAGAAAATCCATTTCAAAACCATACTGTTTGCGTAAGCGTTTTATGCCCCAGGTTTATGTCGGTCCTGTGTGGCGGGCATTTCATGTGAAAACCTTTCAATTGTCTTCCAATCCTGTGTGGCCATTTTATTGCAAAAATATAATCACTCTGTTACACACATTACCTCAATGTTACCACATTTTGTTGCATACATGAATTTTTTTTCTCATCATTTAGGGAATACTTATACAGTATACCCATCAAACTGCATAGAGGACGCTCAGGACGTTCCTTATCAGTACAACTACAAGCACACTACGATTCGGGTAACTTTAACACTTTTCTCATAAACAAACCAGACTAATATGACTCCAGAGATCGATGAATTTCTTAGTTTTCACATGCCGATGTAATTTTTCTCTTGGCCGATTAAATACAACAAAAAGCCCCTACTACATATAATATAAAAGATAATTCCTCTACCGATTATTGCCAATGAAAACTATAATGATGGTGATGATTATGCTGAGAGCGCTATCCTTGTGATCTGTCAAAGGCGCACTCCTTTGAATTACAATTTACAAGTAAACTATACATGCTACTGCCTCTGCTTTCCTTACGGAGGAGGATACGGGGTTGAGGAGGGAGGAGTTGAATGGGTATGAAACCTGAAAGAGCGCATTCAAATCCTAAACAAGTTGACGAAGGGATACAAATGATGACGGGTTTAGATTGTAATGATGTGCAAGAATGAAAGAACCTTGGTTGACTCGAAACTGCCTTCAGTGTGGATGGAGGAAAAGGTTACTGATACATTTAAACTGGCGTCGCTAAGACTAGGGTCATCGACGTCGTTTTGGGAGGAAAACAATGTTTTTTTATATGAGAGAAGGTCACATATGATAGTTCGTCAATGGAAAAACTTCTATAGCACTGTATAACAAACGGTATATATAACTTTAAAAAGCAGTGAAAATTTAGCAGGTTGTTTCTGCGAGAAATTTAATGACGACTACACAACACAACGGATGGTTCGGTGAGTAAGTATAGTTTGTTTGTATGGTGTTTTTACGTTGCATGGAACCAGTGGTTATTCAGCAACGGGGCCAACGGCCTTACCTGACTTTCGAACCACGGTGAGAATGAACTTCTATCACCAGAAATACACATCTCTCACACCTCAATACAATGACCGAGAATCGAACTCACGGCCACCTAGGTGGCTAGTCAAGATCATACCGATCACGCCACTAAGGCGCTATGCGTGAGTATAGAACTCTAAGGTACCGAGTTCACTTCCACGTGGTAATTCAGCGTTGTTGTTCGCGGATAGATGCAGAAAGTTAGGGAAATGGAAGAAGATGGTGAACGATTACTTCCCAAGAAAAAGGAGCTTATTAAAATTTGGGGGGTTTGTGTCCAAGGCTTCTCCTTTTAAACAATCGGTCTATTTTTCCCTCGTCGTAAGAACATTAGTTTCACTGAAAAGTTTTCTTATTTTAGTGCCAAGCTCGATAATGACCATAGAACAATCAGAGTCAAAGTATATACGGTCTGCTCACGAGGCGGTACTAAAACCTATCCCCGCCCCTTGTGAAACGTCATCAGTTACAAAAGGACCATATCTTAATGAAACTATATTTACGATAACATTTTCATATAACTATTTTTGCGATGGCGTTTATTTATATAAATTTTCCTCTTATTGCATGTTGCCGTACACTACATTAAAGTACAAAGAATGCTCTTTCAAATGATATATGGCACATTACAATTACGATTACTTTCAAACCCACAAGCGCGCACAGAAAAAATTATCTACGCACACAAAAATGTGCCATTACTTCATCCGTCAACCTACATACATTCACGTTTCGTAGCGTATCTGACTAAGGAATGGTGATAGAAAGAAACTGAAAAATGGATTAGAAAGCTGATAAAATTTACTATATAATGCATAAATAAAATTGATAGGTGTTCTCAGAAATTTTCGAGGAATTCTAGGTCAAAGACGGACCAAAATTTTTAAATTTTATGTAAATATTTACCACATTTTTCTTACATAATTTTTCATCTTATTACATTTTGCCATATACCATGTAAAAGAACAAAGAATGCCCTTTCAATTGGTATATGACACATTACAATTACAATTATTTTCAAACCCATAATCGCGCACAGAATAAACTATCTACGCACGCAAAAATTATAAAAAATTAAGCGTTCGTGGGAGATCTGAAATCTAGCCCCGCCCTTTGTGAAACGTCATCAGATACATCCAGCCAGACTGACGAATACCTTTTTGTACTTTTTCCGAAAATATCATAATTGTTTGAGGCATGGATAATTAATACCTTTATGTACTATACAGTTTGTGTTATATGTAAACTTATGTGTTCGGAGGTATATTTATGTGATATGAAGTGCTAATGAGAAATTTGCTGGAAATGTGTTCCCTGTATCATTTTCTTCATCATTTATTCTTTTGATACCTTATATCGTATATGATGTAATTCTTATACTTTTGATATTGTTTTCTTTTTTGTGGTCAAGTCGTGCAAATGCAACTGCCATTTTTTACACGGCCTGTATCCACATTTTCTTTGTATTTATTGCATAACAATAAGTATTCTTAATAAGATTTGGAAAATATAATTAATCTATCATTCTAACTAACCTTTAGCATAAAAAAAAGTTGCTTTTCAAAGTGAGGTATGAACACAGTGACAGAACTAAATACATTTCTTAAGAATTATTTAAAAGCTTGATAATATTACTACCTGAGAGAGAGAGAGAGAGAGAGAGAGAGTTGTCATGTTATAAAAAATGGACTTGAAGAGAATACAGCAAACCATTATATAGGTAAGTAAATAAATAAGTAAAGAATAAACATATGAAGAAAGCTGGAGTAGCTGTGTGTGTGTTCAAATTTGTATATTTTATGTGTAATAAAACAAGGCTTGGTGACTAAATGAGAGAGTGGGTATTAAAAAAAAAAATCAAACATGTGACCTCTCTACAGATTTTATCAAGATTTTATGAAAAACACCATGCAATATGGGTTAAATGTATAAAAACTAAGGGTTCTTTAAGTAATTCAATGGAGAAGCCCAGGAAGTGTTACTCTTGTGACATCACAGTATTAGCTCCGCCCCCACTGCCGAGTTGACCAGACCCTATATACTTTGAATGGGTATTAAAAAACATCAAGCATGTGACCTCTTTACAGGTTTTATCAAGATTTTATAAAAAAAACACCATGCGATATGGATTAAATGTATAAAAACTAAAGCTTCATTAAGTAATTCAATGGCGCACGGGAAGTGTTACTCTTCTGACGTCACAGTATTAGCTCCACCCCCCCTGCCGAGTTGAGCAGACCCTATATACTTTGACTCTGAGAACAACTATCTCTGCCAACTCGTAAAACTTGATAAAAAGAAAAAAAGTTATCATGTATGTTGTTATAGTACTATAAAAGGTCTGATAACATAAAGTTTAATACCGCCTCTTTACCACTCGGCCTAACGCAGCCTGATACAGGATTTTGACCAACCAAAGACACCATGAACTAAATTAGACAATCACATCACATACCTGAACAACGGGGAGAAGGATTGATCCGATGGTATTGACCAAATAAGTTCTTTCCACATCCTGAACTGAGATGTTTTCAGTCCCTGAAAGAAAATAATAATAATAATAATAATAATAATAATAATAATAATAATAATAATAATAATAATAATAATAATAATAATAATAATAATAATAATAATATTGGTGGTGTGTTGGAGTGGTTTAGCTCAACAATGGACTTGGTCAAGCAACATTGGGGCTGGTCAGTCGTTGGATGGGTGGCCTCTCTCCGTAGCGCGTTGATTCCTTGGGAAAGGATCTTTACCACAATTCCCCCAGTTTATTCGGAAGAAGACTGGTTTACATATGGAATGCGAGAAACAAGACCCTTCAAACAAAACAGAGGCTGCCAGACCAAGTAAGAAACATAAAGATAAAGAACGGACTCTTCACAACAAAGAGAGGAACTGGAGAGAGAAATAACACCCAGCAACGAAGAACATGAAGACGAAGAGAAAATACAACCGAAGATGACACGAATGAGAAGCTACAGGTGAAACTAACCCAACAGAAACCACAACAGAAACGTCCTTGGGAAAGGCGCGTGGAAAAACAAATCATGGTGATGAGAACTGACTTGAGTAAACTGAAAGAGATTGGAGAAAAGAGGTTAAGCAAGAAAACAAGGGAGGAACTGAACGAGAATACAAAGTATACAGGAGAAGTCTATACAGCCAACTAAGAGGGGAAGACACCACCCGGAAATTCCTGAAGCCGAAGTAAGTGACTGGAAAAACATGGAGCAATCCAGTATCACACAACAAACATGCAACATGGCTCCATGAAGTCAAGGCAGAAGAAATTCACCCAGATCACGACAGACACAGACACCAACTGGAGAAAATGCCCAACTGGAAAGCCCCAGGTCCCTACATCCACGCATAGCAGAAAAAACCCAGCATTGTATCACAAACCACCATGTGCCCAAATGGATGACCACAGGGAGCATATCCTTAGTACAGAAAGACAAGAACAATTATGTTAGTTACTAAGGGTATCATCAGTGAAAGGCTATACAACAACCAACCACCCACCAACAGAAAGGCTGCAGGAGGAAATGTAGAGGCACAAAAGACAGCTCCTGATGGAGACAAAGCAGTGTGTGCAGCCTATTTGTGTGCCTGTGTTTTAGCTGGGTGTTCTTTACTCCTTTGGTTTTATATAGGCCTATGTTATTCTATTTTACAATACTTCAGATATCAATGAAAAAGTTATTGATCTTTTTGCTCTAAACAAGAACAGAAGAATGGATTTCATTTCTAAATAAAATTATTGCAGTCATGATGAAGCCCTTTATTTGTAAGACCGCGAGTTTTATATATATATATATATATATATATATATATATATGTATATATATATATAGATATATATATATATATATATGTATATATATCTATATATATATATATATATATATATATATACTATATGTGTGTGTGTGTTATATATATTATGTACATAATATATGTGTGTTTATGCCGTAAATATCAAGGATTTTTTTTTTTATGTAACAGCACCCCTATGAATGATAGCCACGAGCCGCCACTGGGATTTACTACATGAAAGCTTTCAACATGATACTGCATACGTGGCTAATAGAATGTCTGAAAATATATGGGGCAGAGGAAAACACCAGCTTCCTAAAATATACAATGCGGAAATGGAATACAGTACCTAAAATCACTGGAACAAAACTAACAGAGGTTAACATTAAGGAGACTCACTGTCCCCACTGCTCTTAATAGTAGCCCATGACAAAAATACTGCAGAAGATGGATGCAGGGTACCAACTGAAGAAAGGAGGCAACAGAATTAGCGATCTGATGTTGAATCTGTATGGTAAGAGCATCAAGGAAATAGATACCCTCATCCAGATTGCATGGATTGTACCTTGGGGCATCAGGATGGGGTTTGGAATAGAAAAATGACCATTGGATAAAGCTACCCAACAGGAATGAGATAAGACAGGATACAAATACTGTCTGGGAATAATAAAAGGAGAGGATATAAAACACCAAGTGATAAAGGAGATGATCAGGAAAGAATATAAGCAGAGATAAGCTTAAGACAGAGTCACAACTCAATGTTGGAAACGTGATGAACACAAAGCATTACACCAAAACACTAATTTACGTCACATTACCATGGGACACCAGAGTAGATGAGAAAGCAAGAGAAAAAATGTATAAGTATCAAGACCTGAAAATAGAAATTAGAAGGATATGGGAAATGCCAGTGGAAATTTTACTCCTTAAACATTAGAACACTAGACACTATCCCAAGATCCCTGAAAATGTACCAGGAGTCCAGGACTCGTGCAGAAGAGCGTGCTATTAGAAACAGCCCACTTCCTGTAGTATATCTTAGTTTTGCCAGACCACTGAGATGATTAACAGCTCTCCTAGGGCTGGCCCGAAGGATTAGATATTTTGTAGCTAGGAACCAACTGGTTACCTAGCAACGGGACCTACAGCTTATTGTGGGATCCGAACCACATTAGATCGAGAAATTAATTTCTATCACCATAAATAAATTGGTAGCCTAGAGCGAATTCCACTCGTCCAATGAAGAACTCACCCCACGTCCTGAGAAAAGTGATGGACTCCTAAGGAGGTAAGATGCAACCAGGAACCCCACACTATAAATACCACCCAACTGAGATTGAAAAATATAATGTATTGTATGAAAATATTTGTTTGTTTATAACAAAAGTGCATCAAGCTCTCACTGACCACCACATGAGATGTTGGCAAAAATTTTGATTGATAAGCCTGACTTATTTTATCATTAGGATACTACTATTCTTGTGTCTTCGACAAGTTCTATACCAGAGCAGGGAGTGTAATAACAATGACAGTTGAAGATGCCACAGGCAGTTGGTTTTTTATATGTTAACCTAACATTGTTAGCTTTTCAAAGAATTTGGAAATCCCAGCATAAACATGTACTACGTAATCACAAAGTGCCCAAGAAAGCTGTAATGAGCTATGTTCTCAGTAGCAGTATATACAAAAAGATTTTATATAAGATTTTCTGCAATAAATGGCTTGTAACATCCTAATCCCACAGCACAAGATGAAGGAGATACATTACTTTTATACTAAACACTGACAAACCCACCCTGGCTTTTACTGTCATAAGACCATCCTCCCATGAACCACAACTTCATTCATTCATTCATTCATAAGGCCATCCTCCCGGTATTGATGAACCACAAATTCTAACCTCTCATTCATTCAATGAATGAATTTAAATAAATTAATAAATTAAATAAATACATTAACTAATTAAGCAATAGCTTTGGGACATTGTGACGTGGGTTACAATACATCCCTTGAACTGTCACTACCACACTTATAAGTTAAGGTAAGGGGAGAAGCACCTACCAGAAAGGACCCTGTGTCCTAGGTTTGGTAAAGTAAAGTTAGGCCATTACCATAATTAATGTGAAGGTTAAACTAGGTAATTATGCAGGCCCTATCCATTTTTTTTATTTGCATTTGTGATTACGAAAAAAGAAGTCCATGCACTAAGACGAAATTTTCTTCCTAAACTCTCTCCAATTACATAGTATAATCTTAATTACTAGACTATAGTTCTTGAACAATTTTCAGGTTAATACCCTTGGTTTATGGCCTGTTGGATACCAAACTAGCCACTACTACAATATACTAGAAATGCTTTTCTTCTTCTTTGACATTGGGTAATAAAACTCAGTGCAGTACTTAGCTAGCTAAATGCATGTAAGTGTGACATCACGAGCAATATTTGGCACCCCTGACGGTGGTCCGGTATCACAATTAACCTAAAAAATAAATAACCCTTCCAGTGACAGATCCTTTGGCATATAGGCTAGTAGCCTAAACCTAACCTACCAGCAACAAGGCCATTCTGCATTGTTGGTAGCGTTAGTGCATTGTTGGTAGGTTAGGTAAACGCTACCAACAAGAGCAACTTGCACTTTAACACGCTTACAACTATCAAGATAACGCATATTCCTATGTCAACCATAACTCCGAAATATAATTACCTTGATTTGTAGTACAGGGCTTATAATGAAATTAATTATTTTGTAAACACTTCACTCATGAGCACAATAACACTAACATACGAAAGTTTTGGTATGACATCACAGGCAAGATATTGTACGCTTCATATTGAGTTACCGTACTTTTGATATATTTCATTTAGATATATTTCTATAGTGGTTTGCTTTAGGAGCAAGAACATGTGCTGGTATACTGTCAGCTCAGTTTAAAAAGCAAAAGCAAAATACGTATTAAACATGAGTAAGAAGTGAATGATAAAAAACCAAATAATTTGGGAGCCGTTACTACAGGATGGATAAATTATCATTTTCGAACCCATATTATCAAGGAACTCATGGAAGAATATAATATTGTAATTAGTGGTGAAAGCTGAAAGTATTTATCTGAGAATTATTCATTAAAAACTATGTAAAGAATGCATGAAAAATAAGGATGGTATTTCTACAGAAGCAGTCCGCACAGACTGCAAAGAACGTAACCACGGATGCGACATCCACTAGGGATTTGGGGCCGTCCAATGTATTTCGCCATGTTTATTATTAAAATTCTTGTTCAGTACGTAAAATTGCATAGAAAAACCGCAACTGCCATAGTCTAGGCCCCCGCGGATAAGTACCTAGATCTACCGTAAGGGAGAATTATTTCATTCACATATAGTAGAAAGAACCATGTTTTTTTGTGATGTAAACCCATGCTCTGCTGTTTATTCTTTGGTAGCCTGTATTGTAACTAAACAAATTGTTTTGGTTCAGCATTTTATATTAATCTTATAACTTGTGTTTCGAGTAAGTATTATTTGGTGTACACTAATTACTGTAAACGAGAAAATAAGTAAATTAATAACTGGCAGACCAAAAATGATAGATTTTTGTGAGGGTTTGTTTATATTTCTTTCGTCTGGCAGCGTAGTCTTTGCTAGCAGCTCGGACCACCCTTGCTTACGTCACAAAACATCGAACAGGCTTTCTATCTCAGTGGTCTTGCCTAGACTATGGCAGTTGCGGTTTTTCTATGCAGTTTTACATAGAACAAGAATTTTAAGTAATATTTATTCGGACGACTGTAATTAACCACCCAGGAGACAGTACTAGACACGGCGAAATACACTGGACGACCCCCAATCCCTAGTGGAAGTCGTATCTGCGGTTACGTTCCTTGCAGTCCGTGCGGACTGCTTCTGTAGAAATACCTTGGGCAGCTTATCTATTATTTACCTTTTGACATTTAAACGTTTAAATTCATGATTGTCGACCAAATGTAAAATTTTGACATTTGCATCCTGAATAGAGGGGGAGTGATTTTTTTCCAATAGTTAGTAAAGCTTGAACGATATATTCATTGCATATTTGTAAAACTAAATGAACTTTTTGTTTCTCAAAGGTGTAGGGAAATATTGCTTTTAATGATAGTTTATATGAATGTTCATTGAGTAAACATCTATATCATTAAGTTTTTCAAAGGGCTGAATGATGCATAATGAATTTCGTTTTCCAAATTATTGACATCAAACTGAGGTAACTTCATTGTTTTATTTATAACTTTCTGGCCAAGCCAATTATTCCTGAAATATTTTAACAATTTTACTGAAACACGCGAAAAAGGGCATTTGTTACTCTGAAATGGGTGAAGATACACTGTAGACAGTTGTGGAATGCTGGGGAAATAGGACATTGCTTTCCCAATGATAGCATTATGATGTTACAAAGCAAAACACTGTAAAAATGATTTTTTCTAAGCCTATAATTACCTTCTTCAGTGTGCAGTGCAGAACATCAGCTTTTATGCTTTAATTGGGAATTTGTGCAACTTAACTTTACCTGTTCTACATAAAGTAAAATGCACCTGTTGCAGCTTCACTATAGCCAAAGGCTGAACCAACAATATTTTTGCCTTTATAATGAAAATGTGGTATTAAGTACGTGAGTTTCATCCACCATCAGTATCACTATTTAGTCATTGGGTAGTAATGATTTACATTTACTCTTAATGTCCATAAGAAAATTTGAGTCCTTTTGTTATGATGTTGGGCAGACCTGTTTGAAAAAACACTCTCCTGATGGTACAGTAACTTTGAGGGGAACAACCATAGGTATAACAAAAACACAATAGTATTACCAGCGCTGATGAATAATCAAATTTATTCAGTCATTAACTAGAGCTAAAATTATTGCCAAAAATGAAATAACTAGTTTTATAACAGCAATGCAATATATATTGCAGTGTTAAAAATACATTCAGCAGTATCAGCTCTCTGGAGTTATTGAATATCTGCTTAAAGATAGCTATTTGTATCATGAACCTCTGTAGGAGTCTTGAAATCTCCTAAGTGAGTACTTCAGTGACATGAAAAATACATGTACTGTACAGTTAGGCTTAATTGTAGGTAGGGCATTGTGGCATAAGTATGGCATTTCATTAATCTGTACCGAAGTTTTACCTGTGGAAGAAGAATGATGGTCTTTTAATATTTTTACGTGTATATATGAGCACTGAAACCTAGTAACCATTAGAATACTATGCCAGTCTACTTTTTTCACCCTAACCCATCTAGGCCCAAAAGGTTTGTCCCATGCCTTTGTTTGTTTGCATGGTGCTTTTACGTTGCATGGAACCAGTGGTTATTCAGCAACTGGACCAACGGCTTTACGCGACTTCCGAACCACGTCGAGAGTGAACTTTTATCACCAGAAATACACATCTCTCACTTCTCAATGGAATGGCCAAGAATCAAACCCGCGACCACCGATGTGGGACGCTAATACCATACCAACCACGCCGCTGAGGAGCTGTCTTTGACTATTGTCAATGGAAACTTGCCTATTTCCCCACCACTAGCTAGGCTACACAGGGAGTTCTTTAACTTAGGCTAGCCTATACCTATTCAACTCTGTTAAACATTGGTTGACATGAATTCCTGCTAAAATTCAATGTAGGCTAAACCAGTCTTTCTTTATATTGTACCTGACTGTGTTGCTCACAACTCCTACCTAGAACGCACTGTATTTATATTGCAGTCGAAAGTCATCCAGAGAGAAAAGTCAAATAGGTAGTACCTGTTGCAGTGAACTTATTGCCGAGTTTATCTGCTTACCACAGTAAGTTCGTCCAAAAAAGGACACTAGATGTACCCATGGCTTGCTACCCCATGATGCCATATAAGTTTTATGTTCCAGTTCATAAATAAAACAATGGAACCACGAAAACACCTCGTGTCCAAGTAATGTAAGGGAAGGAAGATCGAGTCGGAAGTGAGTCGCCAGTCACTCGCGTCTGAGTCGGACCACCATGGTTGGCGTCATCACGTCATGACGTCACATCGAACAGGCCTTCTATCTCGGTGGTCTTGGTCTAGGCCGCCGCGGATAAGTACCCTAGGTCTACTGTTTTTTTTTTTTTTTCTTCTTATATTGGCTTAAACTGCTTATTTAGACCATGTTTTTTCCGAAGGCGTTTTATGTGGTTTGGAAAAATTTCACATTCGTGGGCAATACTTACCCATAGCCTATTAAATTAGACTGCGGAGGGAAACTCGGATCTGCATCCTAACATAACTAACCAAGCCCATGACGTCACGTCAAACCTAACTTGCACATCCTAGTTAACCTGTCCCTCGTAGCTATAAAGCAGAAGCAGCATCTAGCTACATAGTATTTAGCTTAATTATTCAATTTGGCAGCATCCCTGAAGAGAATGTGCAGCCCCCATAGGCTAGGCTATCCCCACCCCAACCTGACCCGAAGGCCTAAGACACTGGTGGTCTTTTTTTCACAGTGATCCGCCAATCTGCAGTTTTTTTTTAGGTAGATAAAGGGGATGCTGTAATGAACCAAACAAATGTTTCCAGGAAAACTAAACGTAAAATTTTTCAAATATCCAAAACTAAAGAAAAAACTCCTAGGCCTACGCTCAATGAAACATCTATTCAGTAGCCCAGGCAAATTACCTTTTTGAAAACTTGTCTGTTATGAAAATGGTATTTGTACAGTACGCATGTCTCTGGGCCTGGAAATAATACCACCAAATGAAAACTATTTTTCTACAAAAGAAAGATCGTATACCTGACAGAACATAGAAAGAAGGATGTTCCCGATTGGTTGATAGGCTAGTAACTGTAGTAATAACAAAATTAGATAGTAGACAGGGGGCAGCATGTTAGACTGAATAGGGCTTGGAGAGCTGACCCAAATAATCCGCATCATATTAAACAAAACTCAATTCGTATCCTATTTGTTACAGTAGAGAAAGGTCTTAAATTTTCATAAATGATCACATTTACTATTATTCACACAGTGCTATCTAATTATAGGTTTAAAAATCCAGCACTCTGGCCGTTCAGTATGCAAGTCCTTCTCTTGGGGGTTTCCCCTAACACACACACACACACACACACACACAACACACATATATATATATATATATTTATATATATATATATATATATTATATATAATATATATATATATATATTATACATATATATATATATATATATATATATAATATATATATATATATGTATATATGTGTATATATATCTGCAACTGATCTATCCCTTGGAAAACTGAGTCTTGATAGAAAGAGTAAAACCAGCACTTGTACATAAAACATCCTTTATTTTGTTATGACTACCGGTTTCGGAGTAACTGTCTCCATCATCAGGTCTATACTAAAACACAGAAAGAAAAAAAAATTAAAAATCACTAAATTACAATCGATCATTAGAATGAAGAAATGTTACACAAGGGTTACATTGTATATATAATAAAAAAAAGAGTAATGTACAAGCATAAAAAAAGAAAGGAAGCAATATTAAAAAAAGTAAATACCTGCAACATGAAGGCATACAAACATACACACTAAAAATGTAAAAACACAGCATCTCCGTGGACCTCTCGTTGTTACTTAGGGAAGGTTTCAACTTTCAAGTGTAGAGACTTTCTACTATTGCCAGCTCCATGGGGGCCACTCGACTAGAGAGAATGGAAAATGAATCTAACATTAGAGGGTGATCACTATTTTCTGCGTGATCCCGTATGGCACTGAATGGTGGTTTTGCTAAAAGCCTGTTTGTCCTAACTGATCTTCCCAAATGTTCAAACCATCGTACACGTGCTTGGCGCTTTGTTTTCCCCACGTAAATTGCATTACAGCAATTGCACTCGTATTTATAAACAACATGAGACTGTAGTTCTGGGGGTACGATGTCTTTGTACTTATATAAACCACCAATAGTATACTTAGGCTTGAACACTACCCTAACATTAACTTGAGGATAAAATTCTCTTAAAAGTTTTAGTAGTCTATTTTTAACAGAAAAACTTTTATTACCATAGAAAAACATAGTAAAATACAGTACTGCTTTATTGGCTTTTAAAATGGAAACTTTTGGGAACAATAACTTTCCTAGCTGTTTACCAACATATGTATCTATGAAAGCATTATTAAAACAGTTTTTTTTTTTTAAGCATTTCTTTTTGAAATTCTGATTGAAGACTAAAATAATTTGAACAAATGTTAAAGGCATGGGTCACAAGTGTACAGACTAAATTGCGTTTATAAACTATAGGGATGAATGAAGAAAATTTAGTTGTGAGTCCTGTAAATGTTGGTTTCCTGTAAACTGATGTTGAAAAAGTGTTAGCGCTGAGTTTACTTACGAGCACGTCAAGGAAAGCTAAAGTATTGTTCTCTATTTATGAAGTAAATTCAATATTTCGGTGTTTTGAGTTAAAATAATCAAGAAACAAGGGTACATGTTCTTCAGATCTAAAAATTAAAAATGTATCCTCTACGTAACGTCGGTAGAACAGTGGTTTAAAAGAACTGGGACAATTATCTAACCAAACAACTTCGTGATGAGATAAAAAGGCATTGGCCAAAGTAGGACCGAGAGGGTTTCCCATTGCTACACCATCTTTTTGTTTATGTACATTTGCGTTAAACATAAAATAACATTCAGACGCAGCTAATGTGAGCAGTTTGTGTAACTGTTGTTTATTAAAATTACGGATACTGTTGGAGTCATTAAACAAGTTGTTGATGCATATATCAATGGTTTCTGCTAAAGGAATATTAGTAAATACAGATTTAACATCGAAACTTACAAGAACACAATTACCTAGTTCTAGATCACAAATTTCTTTGGCAAAAGTAAATGAATCTTTAACTGTATACTGATTGCATGTTACAGGAGCTAAAATAGGAACAAGAAACTTTGACAAATGGTAGTTGAAAGTACCTATAGCTGACATGATTGGTCTGAGTGGGACACCTTCCTTGTGCACCTTGGAGAGGCCATAGACCACTCCAGGTTTAGATCCAGATGTAAATAGATCGTTATAAGTATGTTCATCTAGAACACCCTCAGACTTCACCTTTCTTAAGAACCTGTTAATACTTTCCTCCTTATTGAGTAACTTTAAAAGAATGTCGTCTTTAACTAATTCAAATTTAGTGTGGTCGTCAAGGATAAATTGCATCTTACTTAGATATTCATCTTTATTTAAAAGAACAACCCCGTTGCCTTTATCAGGTCGTGTTACCACGATGGATTTATCTTTGGATAAGCTTAATAAAGCAGAATGCTCTTCCTTAGAGATATTGTGAATAAAATCGTTATGAGGATCAAAATGTGCAGACTGAGCCAGATGCTTCGAGGAGCTTCTGAAATACTGAAAACCTCTATTGTCGGGGTCATAAAATTCATGAGTAATCAATTTTTTTTTTAATATTTCAAAAGTACAAAAGTGTTCAATAAAATCAAGTTTACTATATGAAAGTGCAAACTTTAACCCCCTAGAAAGGACTTTTTTTTCAAGGTCATTCAGTACCCTATCTGAATGGTTGAAAATAACAATATCATGCGAAATGCCATCATCATCAGTAAAACCTAGCTTTTTTAATTTCTTAGCCTGAACAAATTTGACACGCCTAATAGACGCTACATTGATACGTTCAATCAAGCACAAAAGGTGATGGAAATCGAGCCAGGATACAACCTCCCTAAATTGAAGAATTGAACGGGTTAATCTTTCGTTGAGCTGTTTAAAAGGCCTTTATTTAGTTTTAATTTCTCTTCGCAGAAACTGGCGCTGGCAATTCCGGTAAAGATGTGAGTGCTGGAGAGCATGATTGTAGAGTTTAAAACGTAGAAATTTTGGAATAAGATTCTGTTTTTTTTTTGTTTTTGACAGCATGAAGTGAGGAAATCAATGTCACACTGAACTTTGCGAACTTTACGTTCCAAATTTTCGATGAACCTGTAGAGTTTCAGTACTGGTATTCCATAACGTCGTCTAATAATATCTGCAACTGATCTATCCCTTGGAAAACGGAGTTTTGATAGAAAGAGTAAAACCAGCACTTGTACATAAAACATCCTTTATTTGTTATGAATACCGGTTTCGTAGTAACTGTCTCCATCATCAGGTCTATACAAAAACACAGAAAAAAAAAATTAAAAATCACTAAATTACAATCGATCATTAGAATGAAGAAATGTTACACAAAGGTTACGTTGTATATATAATAAAAAAAAGAGTAATGTACAAGCATAAAAAAGGAAGGAAAGCAATATTCAAAAAAGTAAATACCTGCATCATGAAGGCATACAAACATACACACTAAAAATTTAAAAACACAGCATCTCCGTGGACCTCTCGTTGTTACTTAGGGAAGGTTTCAACTTTCAAGTGTAGAGACTTTCTACTATTGCCAGCTCCATGGGAGCCACTCGACTAGAGAGAATGGAAAATGAATCTAACCTTAGAGGGTGATCACTATTTTCTGCGTGATCCCGTATGACACTGAATGGTGGTTTTGCTAAAAGCCTGTTTGTCCTAACTGATCTTCCCAAATGTTCAAACCATCGTACACGTGCTTGGCGCTTTGTTTTCCCCACGTAAATTGCATTACAGCAATTGCACTCTTTTTTTTTTTTAATTATATATACAATGTAACCTTTGTGTAACATTTCTTCATTCTAATGATCGATTGTAATTTAGTGATTTTTAATTTTTTTTCTTTTTGTGTTTTTTTATAGACCTGATGATGGAGACAGTTACTCCGAAACCGGTAGTCATAA
>NC_061092.1:26910044-26927146 GCF_015104395.2 Macrobrachium nipponense
AGGTGAAAAATCTCAACTTTTGCTTTACAACGCATTTGGACAGCATGGGATTTTATACAATCTTTTAGGCCTCGTAAGGGGGGGTAGTGCTGTCAGTGCACCACCTGCGGTGCACTGTAGGCATGACTTAAGCTTCTTTGCAGCGTCCCTTCAGCCCCTAGCTGCGACCCCTTTCATTCCTTTTACTATACCTCCATTAATATTCTCTTTCTACTATCTTCTGTTCCTCAACCCTCTTGTAACAATAATTTCATATTGCAAGGTTTTCCTCCAGTTACACTTGTAACCTTTTGCTCTCAGTTCTATTAGTCCTGAATGACCTTATAGATCCTAGTGCTTGGTCTTTGGCTTAAATTGTTTAATCTATTTTATAATTTTTCAGGGCACTGATGGCTATACTTACCCTGCAAGTAATATGAGTCCGTCACGCTCGCCTTCTACACCATCGTACACACCCCTCAGTTCTGCCAGCCGTTCCCTCCCACCATATACCTCAGCAGCTTCAGCAACACCTGGTAAGTAATCTTGGAGATGTTATATTTCCTTCAAAGGTCATTGTTTTCTTTTTCATGCCAATGGTAATCTATTCATTGAATATAAGGCATAGTTGTCAACTTTACAATGTGATGCTGCAGTCTGTTATGGTAGTAACAGACTGCAATAGTTCGTTCCCTTCGCTGATCCAGAGTGTGAACATGAATCCGCGACTTTGAAACCCCGAAGCAGTTGAACAAGTAACTGTAGTGCGTTTACTTTTCTAAGATCGCTGTGGTGTGGCTTGTACAGACATCATACGTTGTCAATTTTCATGTTATGGTAATCATATTAACTTCATGGAGTTTATTGAAATAGTTTTCATTTCTTGAAATGTGGTTCTTTGTTTGCATCAGATATTTTGGATATATCTTATTTCGTATATTTTCATTTCTTGAAATGTGGTTCTTTGTTTGCATCAGATATTTTGGATATATCTTATTTCGTATATTCTTCGTTAAAAGCTCAGTTTCATCAGTGAAAATGAAGATATGGCATATTTTTTCGCCGGCAATGCCAGATCTGAGTTTAGGGGACCTATGACTTTTAAGAGGATTTAAAAGGTCATGGTCAATATCATTAAAGGATACTCGCTCTCGATCACCCACTGTGATAAGTATGAACAGCCCAGCCCAAGTGACTCCCGTAAACATCTTCACCCCCACCTAAGGCCAAGGAATAGTCAATAATTTCCTGAAATACTTCATTTTATAAAACCATTATGAAGGTCCTGTTACTGATGTTTCGAAGGCTATCCAGAGAACATCTGAAGCGACTTAAGTGTCAGAAATGACTATTCATAGACTTAATAAGGAAGCAAGAGATGCGGGAAATATTGTGGAATCTTCAGTGTTTCAAAAAAGAAAAGAGAAAGTGAGTCCTGTGACTGACTTTGATGATTTTGATAAAAATTTTAATGCAAAGAAGGAATGAGTGGTTTTCTTTTCTAAGGGCATAATAGACTGATTGACTTATAAATTTATGTCTCAAGTCCAAACACCGGAGCCAACAGGCCATTCAGCGTATCTATAATTATAGAAAGAGAAAGAAGGAATAGCTAAATAGAATAGGGAATGAAAATAAAATTTTTAAAAAGTTAACAGGGAAGAAGCAAATCCTTTCCCTCGACTCCCAAGGTCTAAAGCGAATCCTCTTAAGAAGGACTATATCTTTGGGAAGCATTTAATGGGACTTACAAACCTGTAGATATGACAACTCTCCCTTTTCTACCTGGCCCCACCAGAGAGATCTTAGAAAAGTAAATGCACTGTAATTAAGCACATAGCAGATGTCACACCATCAGGGCAAGGAAGTAGGAGTGGGAAGCAAGTATTTTTCTTGAGCATAGAGTAGAGTCTCTATAACCAAATTTCGTTAATTAAGGGAGTGAGCATAAAGTTTTTGTTGTTGAAGATATACTGGGTTTGAGTATAAAATGTGCGGTTAAGAAAGTATGCAAAATAAATATGAGAATAAAAGTGCATAGGAAGTCAGTATTCATAAGTAGCATTTCCTATAGATTATCCTATCCTATCAACAGACACGACTGTCCACAAGATCAATACAAAGCTACGTATATGTAATTTTATTGAAATATTAACACAATATGAATTATTAAGATATTTTCACCAATGTAACAAGTTTGTATGTAGTAGAAACATAGGAAGAGAGAAGTAAAGAAAAAATATTAATAATAGGAGAGAGAGAGAGAGAGAGAGAGAGAGAGAGAGAGAGAGAGAGAGAGAGAGAGAGAGAGAGAGAGAGAGAGAGAGAGAGAACCTTTTGAGTTCTTTTCAAGATTAACACCATAGGGAACAAGCCTCATCTTATTGGATTCATTTTACCACCAGGGCAAATACAAAATACCAGATATTATTAATTTTACTCAATGTCTGTCTTAATCATCATTGTTTTCACGATGCATTGTAGTAGAAAATAACTTAACTCAGATTGTGTGTTTCAAGGAGCAAAGTAGTTTTGGAGTGCCGATGTAGTTATTGCTAATGCCGATGTGTAAACGAGTTAATTATTGCTGACAATTTTGATTGACATATTTTAAAAGCAATTACCAGCAGTTAAGCTATTGTAGGAAAGTCAACAGCAGTGGTCCTTCCTCTTCTATTCCTTGACTAGTTCCAGTCTTAGGAGGATTAGGAACCACTATCTGCTACTTTGGTATTGGTGAGTTAGGTTGCATAGTATGTGACCAATCTTAGGCTGCAGCTTTTAGCTCAACTAATTTTATCAGGGTCTATTTCTTCTACTTTTTTTGGATTTCCTTTCAATATTCCAGCCTTAGTGTCAACTGCTGTGCAACCTTCTCATGCAAAGAAAAAGAAGGTCTTATAGCTGTGTTAAGGTTTACATATTTAAAAAGTGTCCACACCATAACATTGTTTGTGGATTTACTAGTTTTCATGACTGGCATTCTACTCTACATTAAGAATAATAACAATTGGACAGGTAAAAGACTATTCAATTCACAGCACATTTTTGTTGCTGGAACCTCATGCTGGCAACAAAACCGTCAAACATTACATAATGGAAAAATATTCACTAGTTATGTCTATTTGGCTACCACTTACCCAGAAACTCTGCTACTCTCTCTCTCTCTCTCTCGTTCTCGCCATCTCTCTCTCTCTCTCCATCTCAATTTTTTTTCCATCTCTCTCTCACTCTCTCTCTCTCTCTCATGAATTTTTTTTGCCTTTATCTCTGTCCTATTATTAATATTTTTTCACTGCTTCTCTCTTTCTACTAAATACAAACTTGTTACATCTGTTGGTGCTTAATTTAGTTTTGTTCAACTGCTTCGGGGTTTCATAGTCACAGATTCGTGTTCACTCCCTGGATCAGCGGAGGGAATGAACTATTGTGCATGATAGTACAAATTTTTAGTGTAATTGATTAGAGGGTGAATGAAAAATGTTCTAGGTTAGTGACAATAGTCTTTTCTCTAAATAAGCTTTACAGTATGATGGAGTACAGTGTACTATGTTAGTATGTTACAAATTTTTAAACTGTAAGGAATTAAAGGTTGACTGAAAAATTTCTTAGTGACATACTTCTTTTTTAAATAGGCATGTGGCAGTACAGCTTGGGAACAGAAGGAGCAAATGCTGGGCCATCAATCAGTTCTGGGCATCCAGGAGCAAGTTCAGGTCATTCCAGTGGCAGTGCTCCAGGCACTCAACCTGAACTGACAGACATGCTTCAAATCCTTGACCAGTCAGGTGGTACTACTTTTGATGACCTGAATATGTTTAATACAAATTTTGAATGAGGACCATCTAAAGTAGTGAATACCTTGGTAAAAGCTTGACTATTCCAAGAGACGTTATTTTATTTTTTTAGCAATTTTTTTTCTGCAGAGGGGTAAGTCTTCAAATCCATATTGGTATTTCATTTTTCATCAACAAGTGCCTCAGTGACAGTGTTCTAAGATTGGACTATAGACCCACTATACCAGAAGTATGGCAAGTTTTGAAAAGTAGCTGAACTTCATTTCACTTATAAAAATAAGAATTTTGTTACAGTGTCCAAGGATTTGCCTCCTTCTGTCAGTGTTTAAACAATATTGGATATTGGAATGCCCCTGTGAATAATTGATCATGGATGCTTCAACTCATATAATTTTGTGAGTTATCACAACAAAAGTTTAGAAGAAAAACGGACTTCTTGATGTAGACATGGAATAAGATGATAATACTGGTCATCAGGAAAAGTGAATTATCAGGCTAATTTCATATAATGTATATTGTGAATTTTATTTAAATTTTGTTTAGGTGCTGTTTATAAAGAGCAAGTTATTTAAATTTAGTATTTATTATTTAGGAATAATACTGTACCTCAAGCAGTAGAGCTCAATATTGTAATTTACAATGTTTATGTTTAAAGAAATTATGCTGATAATCAAATTGCAATATTTCAGCATTATGTTTTTGTTATGATTTTATGATTACTTAGGGATGTTCACCACTGTACAGTACTTTCAAGCACGTTTTGATTTAGTGCTCAAGCTTGTGTTGTTCAGAAATGGTATGTATTCACTGAAAGAGAAACATGAAAGTGTCTTCTTTTACCAGCTGTCTGATTATTAATGGTCTCATGTTGTGACGACCTTTAGATTTCTTGAGAGATATATATCTGAAACATTGCAATGCAATATCTTGAATATGAATATTCAATCTTTTACTAGAGTGTTTTAATTTTTTTAGTGTAGTTATCATAGATGTGGGTTTAATTTTTCTTTTTCAATGAGGTCTTCCACCTATTTTGTAATTTGAGTCTCTTTATGTTACTAAACAATTAATGTGGGTGAAATACATCAGACCTTCCAGGATGGTAGTAAGTTTGAGTTGTTATTCACTAATTTATAGATATTATATTAAATGGGGTTCAGGGCACTAACAAAATTATTGTACTTTTAACAAAAACAAAAAAATATGCAAATGGAAGACTTGTTATATTAGGTCTAGGTAGGTGATAACTAATTTCATTTCTTTTAATTGTGCAGAAAAAGGTTGAACATTCATGGAAAATTCATCATGCAACTTTTTCATGAGCTTTCATGCCACTTGTGTAGCTCAGTTTGTACAATGTAGTGTATATTTTGCCTAATGATGTCAGTACAAGTGTGTCTCAGTGCTCTGAGAGCATTCAATTTTTATGAGCAAGAGGTTTGTGCATTTTGGTGTTGAGTCACCATGATTATACTTGATTATGGACATATCATTTATGGCAGAGGGGAGTTCTTGGCTTGTGGCAGAATTCCACCTGCCCTTTGAAAAAAAAGATGGTTCTGATTAACTTTTGAATCCAATTACAATTAGTAGTTTACTCTACAAATCTGTTAGCATTCCCTCTTCTTTAATTTTGTTTAAGTCGTAGATTTGTAATTGAGTCAAGTGCCATGTTTCTTTGGGTCTAGTATCAGTGCCACAGCTCAAGAGTGTTTTGAACCTTGTTATTTTAAAACGTTTCATAGAGAGTTCATGTTTATAATTGGTATAAATTATTTTTTAGGCATTTCTAACAAGGTTTAAGCTATGTCCCCTCAACCCATAGTTATGTATATGAATAAAGACGTGTGTAGAATGTTCCACTTGAAAATGTATGAGTGTGAAATGGCAGGCATGACTGTATTCTCCAAGATTAAGTGTACATTTGAGATTTATATATAAGGAAGTCAACCATGTAAATACAACAGTTGTGTATGTGTGAAATTGAAACCAGCACTTTTTTAAATGATTTACTTTGTATTGTAACTGGTATTTAACCAAGGGTAAAATTTTGCCAGTGTTACCTGTACATAGATTTCACCAATGATGTTACATATGTAAGAAAATGCAAATGCTTGTTGAGGACAAATTGTAGCGAGTGTTGTGGTGCCGGTGAAGTACTGGAAGTAACAAGGTAATTGAGACAGTACAGTATTTAATTTTTATACCATGATTTGTGCAACAGTGTATATGAAGCACAAGTTTGGAATATTTTTGTCAGTGGCCATATTAATGTAAGGGAAGACTATAGTAGGATCCATGGTAAAGGGCCCAAAAGTGAGCCAGGGACCACACTACAAAGACAGTCCATCAGTGCAATATTTGCTGCAGTGGCCTGGCTGGTAAAGGGCCAGTGGCTTACTCAACAATTTGTCACAAGTCTTGAAATTATAGTTATCAGTATTTGAGGCATGTAAGTAAAACTCTTTTCCTTTTCTTCTTTCTTTTAATGCAATTGTAGATTCATCAATGCGATGGTTTAAAATAGGGACACCCGTTTACTACCAAGTAACTAACTTAAGAAATTTTTTCAAGAGTACCTCCATTCCATATGATAACCAAGTGCCTAAATTTGGTTGCAAGGACTTGGAAATTGTGACAAATTGAGTAGAGTTAATTTTTTAACTCTTAATTCATCTCAACTCTACTAAATCCCAATTAATGTTTCAACAATATTTTATTTTCCTAACAAAAGCTCAGTTAACAAATCTTAACTGTGTTAGCAAGATAACCATCAATCAGTATTCTATCCAAAGATGCTGAGTGAGGTGCTCTTAGTCATCAGTATTAAAGCTTTGATAAATTAGAGGGTTCAAGAAAACGGAGAAGAAACCTAACTTGCTAACATAGTTGAAGGTTGAATATCCACCTGTAAGTGTAAGCATCAGTCCTTGAGGGTAAGAGTGCAATGTTTAGAACAGCCTTGTTCAAAATATATAGACATTGTAGTATTTATAAATTAACTGAATTTACATTTGGACCCAGGTGGGATTAACTGACACATTTGTCCTGTATGTCTACTCATTATCTAGTACTATTTCTAAAAGCCTAAAATTTATCACATAAGTATGTAAATTAATGACATATAAATAAACTTATGTCTAAGATGTGTGCATTACTTAAACCCAAATCCAGGTTTCCATACAAATTATTAAAGTAGTTTGTTGGATTCTAAGTACAGAACCCCTGCCAGATGCTAAAATTTTCTGAATAGCCAAGTCGCCTTCCTTATTGTCTCAGTTTGTTTTGTTAGTACTAGACCTAAAATGTTCTGTTACCAAATATCACTCATAGTCCATGAGCCAGACACTCAAATTTTGGATTTGACTACCACCAAGGGGACTAATAGCCATTGTGTTTTTTTAGTTAGCTTAGTGTCTGAGGTACATGAAAAATTATACCCTTATGGCGGCCATCTTTAAAGATGGCCGCCGTTTTTACCAAAATTGGCCAGATGTCAGAAATTTGCCTCCTGCCTTCCATAATTTTGTTTCAGACCAAATCTAATTGTTTGATATTATAGTATACAAGATTATCAAGGAGAAATACATACTTTTGGGTGAATTTTTAACATAATTTATTTTTAAATCATAAAAAATATGAGAAAAAATAAAAAAATTTTGCATTTTTTCAAATTTTTTTTTTTCATTTTCCATGTATTTGTCCATAAGTTTAGTTCTTACTTAAGTATTACTTGACTCTTAGCCTTATTAAGTACCTCCTTGTAAAAATATCTGCTAATCCACATGAAATATTTACATACAAATGACATGTGCAATCTGATTCAGATATTCCCCTCCATCTACAACATTGAATTATATATATACTTGTATATATTATGGCAAACATACTGTCCCTAGTAAATTGTTTTATGTTTTGAGTAAAATTCAACATATTATAAACTTATTATGGCATATTAAAAACACACATTACGTATGATGAAATGGGTGTTCTCTTTTTGTACCTGATCCACAATTTGATATTCAGTCCTCATCACTTTCGGAATCCTCAGAATCTAGTTCCATTTCTTCTTCTTCATCAACCATGTTTGAACATGCTGTAAGTTTACAGGCTGCTGTGCATTTAAGTCCATTTATAATGCATGAGCATTTTGCTGGTTGACACTGTCTGGAACATTTGCAGGACATTAAACTGAGGACAACTTCTGGGACTGGCATAGTCGTCATCCACTGAATCAGCAGATTCCCTTCACTCATTGTCCATCCATGGCCATCATTTGGATTTGGAATACAAGGGAAGTTTTCAAGGCTATTCCTCCAAATGGCTGACTGGTAATTAGCACGAAGTGTGTGCTGGTACAGTGTTCTGGCAAGATGGTAACTGGCCTGATTCAACATCCCCTTGGCGGCTCTGAAACATTTCGTACCTTAGTTGATTAACTCTCAGACACTGTGTCGCGCGAATACAATTTACATATGAATTCTTCAATGAGTTCAAATATTGCACCAGAAAGCTGCCAACTTGAACCAAGTTCAGAGAAAGCCACTTGATATTTCTGGTTTTGAATGATTAGTTTTAATGCCTTCAGCTTGCCTTGTCCAGCCAATGCACTAATAGTGTCGCATCCAGTCCATGCATGAAGGCCCAATAATGCATTTCTCACACCATCCCCAATAGCACTACTCAATTTGCTGGTGTCGACCAGTCTGATGCGCAGTTTAGTGCCCCTTCTTATGAATATTTGACTCTATCAGATGGCTTAGAGCAAGACAAATGATTAAAACATCTGTGTCATCTGATATTAATAGCAGTGAGTTGAATTCTTCTCCTGCCTGCTTAGCATGTAGAAGCAAACGAGTATCAGCTTCTTCTTGACTTGATGCCAGTTCTTCAACTATTTGACAGTCATTCTGGGTGAGTTTCAGACATTTGTTTCCAAATGTTACAAACATGACTTTCTCTCAAAGTTTCATTCTTTTCTCTGGATCTTTCCAGCTTTCAGCCAGGAATGCAGTCAGGTTGTTCTTGCTTTCAGTACAAGTGAGCAGCCTCCTCCAATTCTTTATCTTATGGCCTGTTCTAATCTGCTTAAATGCTATACCCATCTGTGAACCATGTCCACGGCTTTCCCGTTCAGCAGTCTTGATTGATTGGTCTCTATAGATATCAAACACTATATCAATTCTTTTACTTTTTTGGCTTGCATAAAGAATCTGGCTAAGCACTTTATCTGGTAACTCATCAAAAGTATGATTCTCTCCTTGGGTCTTTTGAATGAGAGCCATGGCATCGATAATTGTAGCATGAGACTCACTTATTTCTTCTGTTGGATGTAAACTACTTTTCCTTCCAAATGCTTCCCCAAAACAGCCTTATTGGTTTTCTTCATAGTGCCATCAGCATTAGCTAGTTCCCAAGGTAGAGGACCAAGAGGGTGACTGAAAACATCTAACATGTCCAACTTACGGTTCTGTGCTATCAGAAGCATGTTACCAAAAACCCGGCGATCTGCCTTGAGCATTACTTCAGTCTTTGTTCCCTTGATAGTTCTTCCTTTCTTCATGTTGTGGAAGGTTTTCAGGTTCAGTCTGTTTATGGTATCATAGAATCCCTCCCTCTGCTGTAGACGCTGTACTTGAAACTTTAGGTACGCTTCCTCTCCCTTTTGTTTTGCTGACAATAAATCCTGGGAGACCTCTGGGGGCGCAGCTGCTCCAGTGGAAAGGCTGACTACATTTAAGGGGTCTTGCTGGAAAGGATTGATCCAGTTATTTTCAAGCAGATCTACTAGTGATGATACGTCGGCTTCATCTCTCATAATGCGAGTTAATTCAAGGTCTGGATGACTTAGACTTGAACAATGGATGGATATTCTTTCCCGTAACTACCTCACAGCAGGAGCTCGGTGTTCTGCTGTTAAATAATAGCGAGACACAGTACCAGGTTTAAGACTAAATCCACGTGTACCACCAGCAGTTTGGGTGTCCTTGTTGACAGTTTCTTCAGTAGTTTGGTCTACTGCAATGCGTGCAAATGAATTAGTTGAACTGAGTTGTACTGAAAATCCACCATTAAGAAAATGAGCTTACAACTGTGGAAAATTCTCCTTCAAATGAGTCATCTGTGCATAGTACACAGGGAGATATCTGGCATAGTTGGTTTTGTCCATCGCAAAACACCAAGGAATTACCTCCCGAATGCATGCTATATGAAGCAGCCAGTCACCTTCCCTGTCAGCTCGCAAGAGCCCAAGAAGTGTCTCAACCATTTCTATGTATGTCATCCAGTATGATGCCAACGGACCCTTGTTTTTCATGTCACACATATTCATGGAACAGCTACAAGACTCTTTTGCAAGAGTTGTTTTCCAATACATCTTGATAAATTGAAGCACAAATGTTCTGATCCAGTTCATTTAGTACACCTTTAGCTTCAGATAAACATGGTAGAGCATCAGGGTGTTTATCTTCTAGCCATTCCTGAAATGCATGCCAGGCAAGCCTCATTAAGGCTTCATACATGAGCTTATGAAAACGTACTGCTCTGTTGTATTGTTTTCCTTCTAGCAATTTGTTAATAGATCCCTCAGCAATAACTCCAGATTCCACAGCTAAATCCCGTAGTCCTGCATCACCATACATTTTTCCAATTGTAGACATAAAATTGCATATTGTGTGGAAATTCCCCATCATTAATACAATCTTTCCATATTTTTCTGGATACTTCCATGCAATTTCTGTTGCCTTAGCAAACAAAGCTTGATCCAGGACAACTGCTATGCTGTCTAGGTGGAGTGATGACTGAATAGTGATGGATTGATGGAGGATTTCCTGTACGGTTGTCATTTCTGTTGCAGGAGCATTTATTGTTGGTAGGTACCCAACTGTGTCTGATGCAACTGGAATATTGTCTCTGGTTAAAATGTTGAAGCCTGTCCACGAACTTACTGTTTGATTTGTTGGGTCCTGTGCCCGCTCTATTATAAATAGAATATTTCTCTTTAATACTTCAGAAAGGTCAGCTGGTGTTACTGGTGCTGGACCATTCCTTTTGCCTGCAGTATACACTGGAAGTGGTATGTCAGAGGATCTGATTGTTCTCTTCTTGTCCTTTTTGCTGATGGATAATTGTGGTTTAGGTGGGGCACATGTCATCGATTTGGCCTGTATAATTATTCCATTCACACGATGTGAAGTTCCTGCTCCACTGAGTACCTCCTCTTGTCTGTCAATGTTATCAAATGCTAGCACTGTAGTAACACCAGGATGGATATCTGAAGGTAATGGGAGCCTATTGTTATCTGTGTTCTCTAGCTTTTCAAGACAGAGTGCAGTGTCAATCTCTTCTAAAACTGAATATGAACATGAATGTCCCAATCGATTCAATGTTTTAATCAGCTCAACATTTCCTGTAAGTGTTTTTACAACCAAGGAGCAGGACATGCTTGGGTGTAAGCACCTTACATACAGTCACACCAGAGATAATGTCTTGAGCAATAGACTATGACAACCTATTAACACGCAAGGTGGGTGCCTGTTCTTTTCCACAAAGTAAGATGCAGAGAAACTTCATGAGATTGTCTGGTATGGGCAAATATCCTTCACCAAGTTCTTGAGGGTGTGGAGGCCATGTTTATTCTGGGATTTCACATTTTATTTCATGGCGTAAAAACTGGGCAATCTTGACTATTAAACAATCAAAGTCATCATTTTGGGTATATGCCTGAAGTTTGTTCTTTAACAGTACATTTTCATTAATGACTGATTCGTACGACAAATTGTCAGGTCTCAGATAGACCCCGCGAGATATGGTGAAGAAATGTAATGCCTCTCCAAACAGCCTTAAATATATAGGTAATGGTATATATACATATCAATATACGTATAAATGTATATGACACTAGTTTTTAATTTGACAAAGCTGTGAACAGAGAAATACATGGTGACCATTTGATATTTCAACAAATAACAATATTCAGAGGTTGAATATGAGCAAAATATGAAAAAATATAATGAAAATGGAACTATTCGCACAAAATAATGAAAAAAATTAGAGAAAAATCACATTTTTCACAATATTTTACTGGATATAAACAAATAAATAACAGATAACCACCCCAAAAGTATGCCATTTGATGCATTATGTTATATACAAAAAATTTATAACAATTAGGCATTGTTTCTACTGAATTAAAAGTGAACAAGAAGCATTCTTTGGAGATACATAATAATTTACTGGTTAGGGCAGCCATCTTTAAAGATGGCCGCCAAAATGCTATTAAGCTGGGCTTCTGCAATGTCCATCACATATTTTCATACAACCCATATACCAAGCTTAATGAAAAACATAGTGGTTATTAGTCGCCCAATATGGTAGTCAAATCTTGCCTGGCTCATGGACTATCATCACTACATATGAAATGATTATTGAAAATGTTATCAAGGAAAATTACAGCATCCAAAATTAACAGACTCTAGTACATCTAAGAGCTTTACAATCGTTCTTAATTTACTTTCAGAATCTATGGTAGTACTACATCTACACTTACCGGCCAGCTTTGCAAGATGAAATTTCTATCACCAGAAATAAATAACTGATTCTACATTGGGAGAGCGGGGAATTGAACCCGGTCCCTGAGATTGGTAGTCGAGTATGTAACCAACTCGTCCAACGAGGAATTTACATTAAATATACTGGCAAGAGCTTTCAAAATATGCTGTGTACCACAGGAAGTAATGTCTGAACAAACAAGAAAAAAATAAATCACAACAAACAAATTTTGGTGGCCTGGATGAAAGAGAAGACTAAATGGATTTGGCATACAATCTTAACATGGTACCACAATAACCAAAGCACCAAAAACAGAGAGGGATACTAGTACTGTTCTCTGAACTTAATTGGACGTGTAGATTTGGGTTCTAAGACGTGATATAG
The DNA here is from genome assembly GCF_015104395.2 of Macrobrachium nipponense. Classification (NCBI taxonomy): domain Eukaryota; kingdom Metazoa; phylum Arthropoda; class Malacostraca; order Decapoda; family Palaemonidae; genus Macrobrachium; species Macrobrachium nipponense. The sequence goes on from NC_061092.1 coordinate 26,922,755, forward strand.
CTTTGACAAGAGGAACTTGAACTCTGTTGTTGCTAAAGATTAAAGGTAACATTGTTTCAAAAATCTCAGAGAAAATGTGATATGAGTAGCATAAATGACAAAAAACTCTGATGTTAAATCAAGCAAAGCATGCCCAACATACCATAAGATTGCTATATAATGGGCTGTGATGAAAATACTAAAGGATGACAATCAAGAGAAATGTCACGGGCACACATTCCTTTTACAATTTTTACATATGCTATCCTCTCAATTCTCAACTGTATAAACCAAACCACCTTCAAAATGGAAACTGAAAGTATATGAGTCAACAAGACTCCTGAGGCTGGAAGGAGAGCTCTCAATATATAATAAATGGTATGTTTGAAACAACTTTATAAAAACACTTTATTCCATCAAAGCCCCATTCATCTTAAGAATTTATAAGTGGAAACCAAGGTGCTAAATGTCTAAATGTGTTTGTGTATGCCTGCAAGAGCCAATAGGTTACTTGGGTACTATAAGAAGTCCAGAACCAAGTTTCTGGTAACTTATGTAAGAATTGTCCAAACACCAAACACCTAATTATTGTAAAGCAATGTTCATGGAGTAGGAAAGAGGTACATTGGCCTCAATATAAGACCATAAAACCAATAAGCTCGAGTGTCGTAGTCTCGACAGATATAGTAAGTAAGTTGCAAATGCATACAAAATCATTAATGAGCAACACCTTCCAAAAAGTAGCAAAGTTACACTGCATCTCCGTTACTTGCATGTTTCTTCAGGTACTTGCATGTTAAACAGAAAAATATGATTATACTTCAGAGCAACAATAGCAGTGGTCTGACTGTGGACTCACATTCTCATTATCTCTGCTTTGCCATCAGTCTCGTAACTATAGGTTCTCAAAATCACCTTCCTTACTCAGTAGGAGACTGTTTTCATAACCGGTTCCTAACTTTGGCCTCTGATTCTCCTCATGTAAAACCTGAGCCCTTACTAGACAGGAATATTGAAAGGTAGCAAACATAAGTCTGGGTTACTAGTCTTCTGAGTTTTTGCATTAACTCGGAACACCAAAAACCCAGACTAATGTATGACACGTTTCAATATTCCTGTCTACTAAGGGCTCTATGGTTTTACTTGAGGAGAATCAGAGACCTCAGAGGCCAAAGTTACGAAACGGTCATTAAAACACTGTCTCTACTGAGTAAGGCAGGTGATTTTGAGAACCTATAGTTATGAGACTGATGACAAAGCAGAGCTAATGAGAATGTGAGTCCACAGTCTGACCACTGCTATTGTTGCGTTTAACATGGAAGTACCTGGAAATGTAGTGTACTTTTGCTACTTTTTGGAAGGTGTTGGTCATAAATGATTTTGTAAGTATTTGCAAGAAGTTTGGGGTTCATCGTCACCTACTATATCATAATTCCTCTTCATTTCTCATTCACAGCTCTGTTGAGACTTCGACACTCGAGCTTATTGGTTTTATTGTCTTAAGTTGATGGCCAGTGTACCTCCTTTCCTATTCCTTGAGTAATAGGAGTAGGAAAGCTGGGAACAAACAATAAACCCAAAATATATTTTAAATCTAGTTTACCTGCCTTGAAAATATAAACAGCCACAGAAAGCCAGTCTTTATTGTGAATTCCAGTAAAGAAGTTTCCGTAGGTGGCTTATGTGGAAGCTTCATACAACCTCAGGACCACAGAGGAATCCACATTGAGCAGATGTCATTCAAAATATTACTAGAGGGCAGATTTAAATCCACTGAATGTGGAGACAGACAACTTCTTGTGTTGATTTACAAGAGTAAAATGTCAGAGAGGTCAAGGGTATGGTGAAGTTATCAACATCCCTTGTTACAACTGCAGAAATTATTACACTTGGCCACTACAGAAATGATACACTTGAACTGGCACAGTTTGCTGTCAGACTTGGTATAGCTTCAGCTGCAATTGTCCATAATACTCAATCTCGGAGGTCTTGCTAGTTAGCCTCTGCATTTGGAAACAATGGGGAAACTGCATGGAACGACCTTGTGTCATCAAAGGTAGTACAAAGCTTTGGTACCTGCCTGATGAGAATGAATGGGGAAAAGACATGAATGATTAGAACATCCCACGATGTAACACTATGTCTATCCTGCTGCTGCTAGGTCTAGCTGATCTGAACACTACTAAGGCAGCTTGTAATTAAGGCTCTTACAGGTGTACCAGTGGCATACCCCACAGATGTTAAAGAGCACTGTAAATCTACGAAGCAGCCCCTCCAACAGTAAATACTGAGTTCCACTGACGAGGCTGTCATGTTATAACATCGTGCCTCTCTGCGAAGAATCTACCTCATTTGCCTCTGCCCAAACCAGTATCTCAGCTGCCTGTCAACACAGTCTCGGATGAGGAACCATCCTGATTTCCTGAATATGCCACCATTGTCGAGCTCTGGTGTAACATCTGTTATACCTTTTAATTACTGACTGAATGTTTGAAAATTTATGAAAACAGCCCTTAACTCAAGGAAGTTGAAGCACCTACTTGTCCTGTAAAATCAAACTTTTCAATTGCACCCAGGACCTTGACAATTTTCATAAATAACCATTCTTACAAAAAGGGAGGGACCAGTGGAACTCCTACCTAAAGGTGATAGACTCCTGTCACCACATGAAGTTCAAGGATACGAATGGGTAAATATCCAGCTGAGTTTCCAATGACCTGATCTCAAGAGTTGCCGTCATAGTGACCACAACCTGAATTAGTTGTGTGAAAATTAGTTTCTAGCAACATGGGAGTGATCAGTGATTGCCACTTGGCAGGAGGATCAAGGATGACAATCTCCTGATCCTTTCCTCAGTCAGGCAAACTAATTCCTCCAATTTATTGATGACAATACTTAAGTTACTAGTTCTCAACTATGTTATGAGAGACAAGCGCCAGAGGTGATGTGCATTCCTAAAACACAGCAAAGTCAAAGTCCTGTGACTCATACAAAAATTTTTAAAGCTTTGGAGGGAGGCATTTGCATTACCCATTACTGTATGTCTAGCATCAGCAACAAATGGGGCAGTGAATGTCTCATGGCAGGCTGTATATGCAGCCCAAAGATAATTAACTAATAGTCAATGAAAGTGGTCTATACCACTGGTAAACAGTAAAAATCAGTTAGGATGGGCATATGTGAGATTAGCTATCATGACAGTCATCCAGTGAGTAAACACTAAGATGGGTAGTCATGTATCTAACCTGGACAAATAAAACACGTAGACATTTTGCACACACAAGAAAAGCGAACACACTGCTCAAGCATGCAAACTGCTGAAAGAGGAGTCGCAACATCTAAAAATGAACTAATTAAATAATTAAATAAATGAACTAATTAATTAAATGAACTAATTAATTAAATAAATAAAAAATGAACTAATTAATTAAATAAATGTGCTTGCTACACAACAATCATATAGCTGAAAACGATGACTACAATACACAGGTGTACCATGTTTGTGGGAAGATGAAACTGTTTGTGTGTATATGCACACTTGCTTAAAGATAAGCAACAACTGTATCAAAGGTGAGCTGCTCTGTCACACACATCATCAATTACCATTAAGTCATTAGTTTTAAGTAACAGGTCTCGACCCACAGTCCGAGGAGAGGTTTTCATGTCATCAAAGGCATGTAGTTCAATGCTTTTGCCAGCAATAACATCAGTTGAAGGAGAGTTGCATGGATTGTCTCATCACATTGGTGGTCTGCGAGTCAAGACACATCCCTTCATACAGGGGACAAAGGTACTACTAAAGTCAAAATTTGAAAAAACACGACTTTCAGGTATGTGTCCCTCTTTGGCTTTCAAGTGCTATACTGTGTCACTGTGTGAATGAAATGTAAACCAGATAATCCAGCACAGTTTTGCTTTGTAGTAGGATGATGGGTTGGCATATAAATAGGCAAGACCAAGAACCTAGGTTAAATTAGGTTAGGTTAGGTCATCTGAGAGATATAGTATATCCCTGTTAAGTGCCCTATATACAGTGCAGTTTACTGTTACTGACTACAGAATTTATGCCTATCCAACAATGCTTGTTGGTACAACATCACTCTTTGGCTTGATTTCATGAAATTTAGGCTGACAAGCCATGTTTGGGGGTACTTTCAGCTATCCATCGCTTAAAACCACGAAAAGAGATAGAGTGGTAGAACAACAAGGTAAGAGGTCCAGAAAATATAGGTGAAGCAAAATAAAATGGAGGTCAAGTCTTACATTAGAAAGGGGATGCAGCTAGGGCCAGAAGGGACACTGCAAACCCCTTTTAGAAATGTCTACAGTTTATATATATATATATATGTATATATATATATATATATATATATATATATATATATACAACCTTTATTTTGTTATGACTACCGG
>NC_061092.1:26927646-26960229 GCF_015104395.2 Macrobrachium nipponense
CCGGTAGTCATAACAAATAAAGGTTGTTATATATAATTATAATAATATAATAATATATATATATAATATATATATAGATATATATATATTATAAATAAATATATATATATATATATATATATATATATAAAATGTAGACATTTCTAAAAGGGGTTTGCAGTGTACCTTCTGGCCCTAGCTGCATCCCCTTTCTAATGTAAGACTTGACCTCCATTTTATTTTGCTTCACCTATATTTTCTGGACCTCTTACCTTGTTGTTCTACCACTCTATCTCTTTTCGTGGTTTTAAGCGATGGATAGCTGAAAGTACCCCCAAACATGGCTTGTCAGCCTAAATTTCATGAAATCAAGCCAAAGAGCTTATCTTTGGATAAGCTTAATAAAGCAGAATGCTCTTCCTTAGAGATATTGTGAATAAAATCGTTATGAGGATCAAAATGTGCAGACTGAGCCAGATGCTTCGAGGAGCTTCTGAAATACTGAAAACCTCTATTGTCGGGGTCATAAAATTCATGAGTAATCAAACAAATTTTTTTTTTAAATAATTTCAAAAGTAACAAAAGGTTCTTTTCAATAAAATCAAGTTTACTATATGAAAGTGCAAACTTTAACCCCCTAGAAAGGACTTTTTTTTCAAGGTCATTCAGTACCCTATCTGAATGGTTGAAAATAACAATATCATGCGAAATGCCATCATCATCAGTAAAACCTAGCTTTTTTAATTTCTTAGCCTGAACAAATTTGACACGCCTAATAGACGCTACATTGATACGTTCAATCAAGCACAAAAGGTGATGGAAATCGAGCCAGGATACAACCTCCCTAAATTGAAGAATTGAACGGGTTAATCTTTCGTTGAGCTGTTTAAAAGGCCTTTATTTAGTTTTAATTTCTCTTCGCAGAAACTGGCGCTGGTAATTCCGGTAAAGATGTGAGTGCTGGAGAGCATGATTGTAGAGTTTAAAACGTAGAAATTTTGGAATAAGATTCTGTTGACAGCAGGAAGTGAGGAAATCAATGTCACACTGAACTTTGCGAACTTTACGTTCCAAATTTTCGATGAACCTGTAGAGTTTCAGTACTGGTATTCCATAACGTCGTCTAATAATATCTGCAACTGATCTATCCCTTGGAAAACGGAGTTTTGATAGAAAGAGTAAAACCAGCACTTGTACATAAAACATCCTTTATTTGTTATGAATACCGGTTTCGTAGTAACTGTCTCCATCATCAGGTCTATACAAAAACACAGAAAAAAAAATTAAAAATCACTAAATTACAATCGATCATTAGAATGAAGAAATGTTACACAAAGGTTACGTTGTATATATAATAAAAAAAAGAGTAATGTACAAGCATAAAAAAGGAAAGGAAGCAATATTCAAAAAAGTAAATACCTGCATCATGAAGGCATACAAACATACACACTAAAAATTTAAAAACACAGCATCTCCGTGGACCTCTCGTTGTTACTTAGGGAAGGTTTCAACTTTCAAGTGTAGAGACTTTCTACTATTGCCAGCTCCATGGGAGCCACTCGACTAGAGAGAATGGAAAATGAATCTAACCTTAGAGGTGATCACTATTTTCTGCGTGATCCCGTATGACACTGAATGGTGGTTTTGCTAAAAGCCTGTTTGTCCTAACTGATCTTCCCAAATGTTCAAACCATCGTACACGTGCTTGGCGCTTTGTTTTCCCCACGTAAATTGCATTACAGCAATTGCACTCTTTTTTTTTTTTAATTATATATACAATGTAACCTTTGTGTAACATTTCTTCATTCTAATGATCGATTGTAATTTAGTGATTTTTAATTTTTTTTCTTTTTGTGTTTTTTTATAGACCTGATGATGGAGACAGTTACTCCGAAACCGGTAGTCATAACAAAATAAAGGTTGTTATATATATATATATATATATATATATATATTATATATAATATATCTATATATAGATATATATATATATATATACTGTAGACATTTCTAAAAGGGGTTTGCAGTGTACCTTCTGGCCCTAGCTGCATCCCCTTTCTAATGTAAGACTTGACCTCCATTTTATTTTGCTTCACCTATATTTTCTGGACCTCTTCCTTGTTGTTCTACCACTCTATCTCTTTTCGTGGTTTTAAGCGATGGATAGCTGAAAGTACCCCCAAACATGGCTTGTCAGCCTAAATTTCATGAAATCAAGCCAAAGAGTGATGTTGTACCAACAAGCATTGTTGGATAGGCATAAATTCTGTAGTCAGTAACAGTAAACTGCACTGTATATAGGGCACTTAACAGGGATATACTATATCTCTCAGATGACCTAACCTAACCTAATTTAACCTAGGGTTCTTGGTCTTGCTATTTATATGCCAACCCATCATCCTACTACAAAGCAAAACTGTGCTGGATTATCTGGTTTACATTTCATTCACACAGTGACACAGTATAGCACTTGAAAGCCAAAGAGGGACACATACCTGAAAGTCGTGTTTTTTCAAATTTTGACTTTAGTAGTACCTTTGTCCCCTGTATGAAGGGATGTGTCTTGACTCGCAGACCACCAATGTGATGAGACAATCCATGCAACTCTCCTTCAACTGATGTTATTGCTGGCAAAAGCATTGAACTACATGCCTTTGATGACATGAAAACCTCTCCTCGGACTGTGGGTCGAGACCTGTTACTTAAAACTAATGACTTAATGGTAATTGATGATGTGTGTGACAGAGCAGCTCACCTTTGATACAGTTGTTGCTTATCTTTAAGCAAGTGTGCATATACACACAAACAGTTTCATCTTCCCACAAACATGGTACACCTGTGTATTGTAGTCATCGTTTTCAGCTATATGATTGTTGTGTAGCAAGCACATTTATTTAATTAATTAGTTCATTTTTTATTTATTAATTAATTAGTTCATTTAATTAATTAGTTCATTTATTTAATTATTTAATTAGTTCATTTTTAGATGTTGCGACTCCTCTTTCAGCAGTTTGCATGCTTGAGCAGTGTGTTCGCTTTTCTTGTGTGTGCAAAATGTCTACGTGTTTTATTTGTCCAGGTTAGATACATGACTACCCATCTTAGTGTTTACTCACTGGATGACTGTCATGATAGCTAATCTCACATATGCCCATCCTAACTGATTTTTACTGTTTACCAGTGGTATAGACCACTTTCATTGATATTTAGTTAATTATCTTTGGGCTGCATATACAGCCTGCCATGAGACATTCACTGCCCCATTTGTTGCTGATGCTAGGACATACAGTAATGGGTAATGCAAATGCCTCCCTCCAAAGCTTAAAAATTTTTGTATGAGTCACAGGACTTTGACTTTGCTGTGTTTTAGGAATGCACATCACCTCTGGCGCTTGTCTCTCATAACATAGTTGAGAACTAGTAACTTAAGTATTGTCATCAATAAATTGGAGGAATTAGTTTGCCTGACTGAGGAAAGGATCAGGAGATTGTCATCCTTGATCCTCCTGCCAAGTGGCAATCACTGATCACTCCCATGTTGCTAGAAACTAATTTTCACACAACTAATTCAGGTTGTGGTCACTATGACGGCAACTCTTGAGATCAGGTCATTGGAAACTCAGCTGGATATTTACCCATTCGTATCCTTGAACTTCATGTGGTGACAGGAGCCTATCACCTTTAGGTAGGAGTTCCACTGGTTTCTCCCTTTTTGTAAGAATGGTTATTTATTGAAAATTGTCCAAGGTCCTGGGTGCAATTGAAAAGTTTGATTTTACAGGACAAGTAGGTGCTTCAACTTCCTTGAGTTAAGGGCTGTTTTCATAAATTTTCAAACATTCAGTCAGTAATTAAAAGGTATAACAGATGTTACACCAGAGCTCGACAATGGTGGCATATTCAGGAAATCAGGATGGTTCCTCATCCGAGACTGTGTTGACAGGCAGCTGAGATACTGGTTTGGGCAGAGGCAAATGAGGTAGATTCTTCGCAGAGAGGCACGATGTTATAACATGACAGCCTCGTCAGTGGAAACTCGTATTTACTGTGGAGGGGCTGCTTCGTAGATTACAGTGCTCTTTAACATCTGTGGGGTATGCCACTGGCTACACCTGTAAGAGCCTTAATTACAAGCTGCCTTAGTAGTGTTCAGATCAGCTAGACCTAGCAGCAGCAGGATAGACATAGTGTTACATCGTGGGATGTTCTAATCATTCATGTCTTTTCCCCATTCATTCTCATCAGGCAGGTACCAAAGCTTTGTACTACCTTTGATGACACAAGGTCGTTCCATGCAGTTTCCCCATTGTTTCCAAATGCAGAGGCTAACTAGCAAGACCTCCGAGATTGAGTATTATGGACAATTGCAGCTGAAGCTATACCAAGTCTGACAGCAAACTGTGCCAGTTCAAGTGTATCATTTCTGTAGTGGCCAAGTGTAATAATTTCTTGCAGTTGTAACAAGGGATGTTGATAACTTCACCATACCCTTGACCTCTCTGACATTTTTACTCTTGTAAATTCAACACAAGAAGTTGTCTGTCTCCACATTCAGTGGATTTAAATCTGCCTCTAGTAATATTTTGAATGACATCTGCTCAATGTGGATTCCTCTGTGGTCCTGAGGTTGTATGAAGCTTCCACATAAGCCACCTACGGAAACTTCTTTACTGGAATTCACAATAAAGACTGGCTGTCTGGGTGGCTCTGTTTATATTTTCAAGGCAGGTAAACTAGATTTAAAATATATTTTGGGTTTATTGTTTGTTCCCAGCTTTCCTACTCCTATTACTCAAGGAATAGGAAAGGAGGTACACTGGCCATCAACTTAAGACAATAAAACCAATAAGCTCGAGTGTCGAAGTCTCAACAGAGCTGTGAATGAGAAATGAAGAGGAATTATGATATAGTAGGTGACGATGAACCCCAAACTTCTTGCAAATACTTACAAAATCATTTATGACCAACACCTTCCAAAAAGTAGCAAAAGTACACTACATTTCCAGGTACTTCCATGTTAAAACGCAACAATAAGCAGTGGTCAGACTGTGGACTCACATTCTCATTAGCTCTGCTTTGTCATCAGTTCTCATAACTATAGGTTCTCAAAATCACCTGCCTTACTCAGTAGAGACAGTGTTTTAATGACCGTTTCGTAACTTTGGCCTCTGAGGTCTCTGATTCTCCTCAAGTAAAACCATAGAGCCCTTAGTAGACAGGAATATTGAAACGTGTCATACATTAGTCTGGGTTTTTGGTGTTCCGAGTTAATGCAAAAACTCAGAAGACTAGTAACCCAGACTTATGTTTGCTACCTTTCAATATTCCTGTCTAGTAAGGGCTCAGGTTTTACATGAGGAGAATCAGAGGCCAAAGTTAGGAACCGGTTATGAAAAACAGTCTCCTACTGAGTAAGGAAGGTGATTTGAGAACCTATAGTTTACGAGACTGATGGCAAAGCAGAGATAATGAGAATGTGAGTCCACAGTCAGACCACTGCTATTGTTGCTCTGAAGTATAATCATATTTTTCTGTTTAACATGCAAGTACCTGAAGAAACATGCAAGTAACGGAGATGCAGTGTAACTTTGCTACTTTTTGGAAGGTGTTGCTCATTAATGATTTTGTATGCATTTGCAACTTACTTACTATATCTGTCGAGACTACGACACTCGAGCTTATTGGTTTTATGGTCTTATATTTGCAGGCCAATGTACCTCTTTCCCTACTCCATGAACATTGCTTTACAAATAATTAGGTGTTTGGTGTTTGGACAATTCTTACATAAGTTACCAGAAACTTGGTTCTGGACTTCTTATAGTACCCAAGTAACCTATTGGCTCTTGCAGGCATACACAAACACATTTAGACATTTAGCACCTTGGTTTCCCACTTAAAAATAAATTCTTAAGATGAATGGGGCTTTGATGGAATAAAGTGTTTTTTATAAAGTTGTTTCAAACATACCATTTATTATATATTGAGAGCTCTCCTTCCAGCTTCAGGAGTCTTGTTGACTCATATACTTTCAGTTTCCATTTTGAAGGTGGTTTGGTTTATACAGTTGAGAATTGAGAGGATAGCATATGTAAAAATTGTAAAAGGAATGTGTGCCCGTGACATTTCTCTTGATTGTCATCCTTTAGTATTTTCATCACAGCCCATTATATAGCAATCTTATGGTATGTTGGGCATGCTTTGCTTGATTTAACATCAGAGTTTTTTGTCATTTATGCTACTCATATCACATTTTCTCTGAGATTTTTGAAACAATGTTACCTTTAATCTTTAGCAACAACAGAGTTCAAGTTCCTCTTGTCAAAGCTATATCACGTCTTAGAACCCAAATCTACACGTCCAATTAAGTTCAGAGAACAGTACTAGTATCCCTCTCTGTTTTTGGTGCTTTGGTTATTGTGGTACCATGTTAAGATTGTATGCCAAATCCATTTAGTCTTCTCTTTCATCCAGGCCACCAAAATTTGTTTGTTGTGATTTATTTTTTTCTTGTTTGTTCAGACATTACTTCCTGTGGTACACAGCATATTTTGAAAGCTCTTGCCAGTATATTTAATGTAAATTCCTCGTTGGACGAGTTGGTTACATACTCGACTACCAATCTCAGGGACCGGGTTCAATTCCCCGCTCTCCCAATGTAGAATCAGTTATTTATTTCTGGTGATAGAAATTTCATCTTGCAAAGCTGGCCGGTAAGTGTAGATGTAGTACTACCATAGATTCTGAAAGTAAATTAAGAACGATTGTAAAGCTCTTAGATGTACTAGAGTCTGTTAATTTTGGATGCTGTAATTTTCCTTGATAACATTTTCAATAATCATTTCATATGTAGTGATGATAGTCCATGAGCAGGCAAGATTTGACTACCATATTGGGCGACTAATAACCACTATGTTTTTCATTAAGCTTGGTATATGGGTTGTATGAAAATATGATGGACATTGCAGAAGCCCAGCTTAATAGCATTTTGGCGGCCATCTTTAAAGATGGCTGCCCTAACAGTAAATTATTATGTATCTCCAAGAATGCTTCTTGTTCACTTTTAATTCAGTAGAAACAATGCCTAATTGTTATAAATTTTTTGTATATAACATAATGCATCAAATGGCATACTTTTGGGGTGGTTATCTGTTATTTATTTGTTTATATCCAGTAAAATATTGTGAAAAATGTGATTTTTCTCTAATTTTTTCATTATTTTGTGCGAATAGTTCCATTTTCATTATATTTTTCATATTTTGCTCATATTCAACCTCTGAATATTGTTATTTGTTGAAATATCAAATGGTCACCATGTATTTCTCTGTTCACAGCTTTGTCAAATTAAAAACTAGTGTCATATACATTTATACGTATATTGATATGTATAATATACCATTACCTATATATTTAAGGCTGTTTGGAGAGGCATTACATTTCTTCACCATATCTCGCGGGGTCTATCTGAGACCTGACAATTTGTCGTACGAATCAGTCATTAATGAAAATGTACTGTTAAAGAACAAACTCAGGCATATACCCAAAATGATGACTTTGATTGTTTAATAGTCAAGATTGCCCAGTTTTTACGCCATGAAAATAAAATGTGAATCCCAGAATAAACATGGCCTCCACACCCTCAAGAACTTGGTGAAGGATATTTGCCCATACCAGACAATCTCATGAAGTTTCTCTGCATCTTACTTTGTGGAAAAGAACAGGCACCCACCTTGCGTGTTAATAGGTTGTCATAGTCTATTGCTCAAGACATTATCTCTGGTGTGACTGTATGTAAGGTGCTTACACCCAAGCATGTCCTGCTTCCTTTGGTTGTAAAAACACTTACAGGAAATGTTGAGCTGATTAAAACATTGAATCGATTGGGACATTCATGTTCATATTCAGTTTTAGAAGAGATTGACACTGCACTCTGTCTTGAAAAGCTAGAGAACACAGATAACAATAGGCTCCCATTACCTTCAGATATCCATCCTGGTGTTCCTACAGTGCTAGCATTTGATAACATTGACAGACAAGAGGAGGTACTCAGTGGAGCAGGAACTTCACATCGTGTGAATGGAATAATTATAACAGGCCAAATCGATGACATGTGCCCCACCTAAACACAATTATCCATCAAGCAAAAAGGACAAGAAGAGAAACAATCAGATCCTCTGACATACCACTTCCAGTGTAATACTGCAGGCAAAAGGAATGGTCCAGCACCAGTAACACCAGCTGACCTTTCTGAAGTATTAAAGGATGCTGCTTGGAGGGCACAGCGGAGAAATATTCTATTTATAATAGAGCGGGCACAGGACCCAACAAATCAAACAGTAAGTTCGTGGACAGGCTTCAACATTTTAACCAGAGACAATATTCCAGTTGCATCAGACACAGTTGGGTACCTACCAACAATAAATGCTCCTGCAACAGAAATGACAACCGTACAGGAAATCCTCCATCAATCCATCACTATTCAGTCATCACTCCACCTAGACAGCATAGCAGTTGTCCTGGATCAAGCTTTGTTTGCTAAGGCAACAGAAATTGCATGGAAGTATCCAGAAAAATATGGAAAGATTGTATTAATGATGGGGAATTTCCACACAATATGCAATTTTATGTCTACAATTGGAAAAATGTATGGTGATGCAGGACTACGGGATTTAGCTGTGGAATCTGGAGTTTATTGCTGAGGGATCTATTAACAAATTGCTAGAAGGAAAACAATACAACAGAGCAGTACGTTTTCATAAGCTCATGTATGAAGCCTTAATGAGGCTTGCCTGGCATGCATTTCAGGAATGGCTAGAAGATAAACACCCTGATGCTCTACCATGTTTATCTGAAGCTAAAGGTGTACTAAATGACTGGATCAGAACATTTGTGCTTCAATTTATCAAGATGTATTGGAAAACAACTCTTGCAAAAGAGTCTTGTAGCTGTTCCATGAATATGTGTGACATGAAAAACAAGGGTCCGTTGGCATCATACTGGATGACATACATAGAAATGGTTGAGACACTTCTTGGGCTCTTGCGAGCTGACAGGGAAGGTGACTGGCTGCTTCATATAGCATGCATTCGGGAGGTAATTCCTTGGTGTTTTGCGATGGACAAAACCAACTATGCCAGATATCTCCCTGTGTACTATGCACAGATGACTCATTTGAAGGAGAATTTTCCACAGTTGTAAGCTCATTTTCTTAATGGTGGATTTTCAGTACAACTCAGTTCAACTAATCATTTGCACGCATTGCAGTAGACCAAATACTGAAGAAACTGTCAACAAGGACACCCAAACTGCTGGTGGTACACGTGGATTTAGTCTTAAACCTGGTACTGTGTCTCGCTATTATTTAACAGCAGAACACCGAGCTGCTGCTGTGAGGTAGTTACGGGAAAGAATATCCATCCATTGTTCAAGTCTAAGTCATCCAGACCTTGAATTAACTCGCATTATGAGAGATGAAGCCGACGTATCATCACTAGTAGATCTGCTTGAAAATAACTGGATCAATCCTTTCCAGCAAGACCCCTTAAATGTAGTCAGCCTTTCCACTGGAGCAGCTGCGCCCCCAGAGGTCTCCCAGGATTTATTGTCAGCAAAACAAAAGGGAGAGGAAGCGTTACCTAAAGTTTCAAGTACAGCGTCTACAGCAGAGGAGGGATTCTATGATACCATAAACAGAACTGAACCTGAAAACCTTCCACAACATGAAGAAAGGAAGAACTATCAAGGGAACAAAGACTGAAGTAATGCTCAAGGCAGATCGCCGGGTTTTTGGTAAACATGCTTCTGATAGCACAGAACCGTAAGTTGGACATGTTAGATGTTTTCAGTCACCCTCTTGGTCCTCTACCTTGGGAACTAGCTAATGCTGATGGCACTATGAAGAAAACAATAAGGCTGTTTTGGGGAAGCATTTGGAAGGAAAAGTAGTTTACATCCAACAGAAGAAATAAGTGAGTCTCATGCTACAATTATCGATGCCATGGCTCTCATTCAAAAGACCCAGGAGAGAATCATACTTTTGATGAGTTACCAGATAAAGTGCTTAGCCAGATCTTTATGCAAGCCAAAAAAGTAAAAGAATTGATATAGTGTTTGATATCTATAGAGACCAATCAATCAAGACTGCTGAACGGGAAAGCCGTGGACATGGTTCACAGATGGGTATAGCATTTAAGCAGATTAGAACAGGCCATAAGATAAAGAATTGGAGGAGGCTGCTCACTTGTACTGAAAGCAAGAACAACCTGACTGCATTCCTGGCTGAAAGCTGGAAAGATCCAGAGAAAAGAATGAAACTTCGAGAGAAAGTCATGTTTGTAACATTTGGAAACAAATGTCTGAAACTCACCCAGAATGACTGTCAAATAGTTGAAGAACTGGCATCAAGTCAAGAAGAAGCTGATACTCGTTTGCTTCTACATGCTAAGCAGGCAGGAGAAGAATTCAACTCACTGCTATTAATATCAGATGACACAGATGTTTTAATCATTTGTCTTGCTCTAAGCCATCTGATAGAGTCAAATATTCATAAGAAGGGGCACTAAACTGCGCATCAGACTGGTCGACACCAGCAAATTGAGTAGTGCTATTGGGGATGGTGTGAGAAATGCATTATTGGGCCTTCATGCATGGACTGGATGCGACACTATTAGTGCATTGGCTGGACAAGGCAAGCTGAAGGCATTAAAACTAATCATTCAAAACCAGAAATATCAAGTGGCTTTCTCTGAACTTGGTTCAAGTTGGCAGCTTTCTGGTGCAATATTTGAACTCATTGAAGAATTCATATGGAAATTGTATTCGCGCGACACAGTGTCTGAGAGTTAATCAACTAAGGTACGAAATGTTTCAGAGCCGCCAAGGGGATGTTGAATCAGGCAGTTACCATCTTGCCAGAACACTGTACCAGCACACACTTCGTGCTAATTAACCAGTCAGCCATTTGGAGGAATAGCCCCTTGAAAATTCTTCCCTTGTATTCCAAAATCCAAATGATGGCCATGGATGGACAATGAGTGAAGGGAATCTGCTGATTCAGTGGATGACGACTATGCCAGTCCCAGAAGTTGTCCTCAGTTTAATGTCCTGCAAATGTTCCAGACAGTGTCAACCAGCAAAATGCTCATGCATTATAAATGGACTTAAATGCACAGCAGCCTGTAAACTTACAGCATGTTCAAACATGGTTGATGAAGAAGAAGAAATGGAACTAGATTCTGAGGATTCCGAAAGTGATGAGGACTGAATATCAAATTGTGGATCAGGTACAAAAAGAGAACACCCATTTCATCATACGTAATGTGTGTTTTTAATATGCCATAATAAGTTTATAATATGTTGAATTTTACTCAAAACATAAAACAATTTACTAGGGACAGTATGTTTGCCATAATATATACAAGTATATATATAATTCAATGTTGTAGATGGAGGGGAATATCTGAATCAGATTGCACATGTCATTTGTATGTAAATATTTCATGTGGATTAGCAGATATTTTTACAAGGAGGTACTTAATAAGGCTAAGAGTCAAGTAATACTTAAGTAAGAACTAAACTTATGGACAAATACATGGAAAATGAAAAAAAAAAATTTGAAAAAATGCAAAAATTTTTGATTTTTTCTCATATTTTTTATGATTTAAAAATAAATTATGTTAAAAATTCACCCAAAAGTATGTATTTCTCCTTGATAATCTTGTATACTATATCAAACAATTAGATTTGGTCTGAAACAAAATTATGGAAGGCAGGAGGCAAATTTCTGACATCTGGCCAATTTTGGTAAAAACGGCGGCCATCTTTAAAGATGGCCGCCATAAGGGTATTTTTCATGTACCTCAGACACTAAGCTAACTAAAAAACACAATGGCTATTAGTCCCCCTTGGTGGTAGTCAAATCCAAAATTTGAGTGTCTGGCTCATGGACTATGAGTGATATTTGGTAACAGAACATTTTAGGTCTAGTACTAACAAAACAAACTGAGACAATAAGGAAGGCGACTTGGCTATTCAGAAATTTTAGCATCTGGCAGGGGTTCTGTACTTAGAATCCAAACCAAACTACTTTAATAATTTGTATGGAAACCTGGATTTGGGTTTAAGTAATGCACACATCTTAGACATAAGTTTATTTATATGTCATTAATTTACACCTACTTATGTGATAAATTTAGGCTTTTAGAAATAGTACTAGATAATGAGTAGACATACAGGACAAATGTGTCAGTTAATCCCACCTGGGTCCAAATGTAAATTCAGTTAATTTATAAATACTACAATGTCTATATATTTTGAACAAGGCTGTTCTAAACATTGCACTCTTACCCTCAAGGACTGATGCTTACACTTACAGGTGGATATTCAACCTTCAACTATGTTAGCAAGTTAGGTTTCCTCTCCGTTTTCTTGAACCCTCTAATTTATCAAAGCTTTAATACTGATGACTAAGAGCACCTCACTCAGCATCTTTGGATAGAATACTGATTGATGGTTATCTTGCTAACACAGTTAAGATTTGTTAACTGAGCTTTTGTTAGGAAAATAAAATATTGTTGAAACATTAATTGGGATTTAGTAGAGTTGAGATGAATTAAGAGTTAAAAAATTAACTCTACTCAATTTGTCACAATTTCCAAGTCCTTGCAACCAAATTTAGGCACTTGGTTATCATATGGAATGGAGGTACTCTTGAAAAAATTTCTTAAGTTAGTTACTTGGTAGTAAACGGGTGTCCCTATTTTAAACCATCGCATTGATGAATCTACAATTGCATTAAAAGAAAGAAGAAAAGGAAAAGAGTTTTACTTACATGCCTCAAATACTGATAACTATAATTTCAAGACTTGTGACAAATTGTTGAGTAAGCCACTGGCCCTTTACCAGCCAGGCCACTGCAGCAAATATTGCACTGATGGACTGTCTTTGTAGTGTGGTCCCTGGCTCACTTTTGGGCCCTTTACCATGGATCCTACTATAGTCTTCCCTTACATTAATATGGCCACTGACAAAAATATTCCAAACTTGTGCTTCATATACACTGTTGCACAAATCATGGTATAAAAATTAAATACTGTACTGTCTCAATTACCTTGTTACTTCCAGTACTTCACCGGCACCACAACACTCGCTACAATTTGTCCTCAACAAGCATTTGCATTTTCTTACATATGTAACATCATTGGTGAAATCTATGTACAGGTAACACTGGCAAAATTTTACCCTTGGTTAAATACCAGTTACAATACAAAGTAAATCATTTAAAAAAGTGCTGGTTTCAATTTCACACATACACAACTGTTGTATTTTACTGGTTGGGGACTTCCTTATCTATAAATCTCAAATGTACACTTAATCTTGGAGAATACAGTCATGCTGCCATTTTCACACTCATACATTTCAAGTGGAAACATTCTACACACGTCTTTATTAACATACATAACTATGGGTTGAGGGGACATAGCTTAAACCTTGTTAGAAATGCCTAAAATACCAAATTTGTAACTAATTTGTATTTTTCATAACTAACAAACCTGAGGTCTTAACATTAGGATTTACTAGCGCCAAGCTGGAAACGGTAGAATTAAAATTACACTTGTGAGATCCAGGGACTAATGGCATCTATACCAGGTCACGGGGCATGTATACCAGAATGCCCACGGCTACCTGTGACCCATCAGTTATATTTCTAACCCAGTTTAGACTGCTAGAGGGGTGGTTCGAGGTGGGCCTTTGGGTTTAACTGTTAAGACCTCACGTTTGTTAGTTATGAAAAATACAAATTAGTTACAAATGTGGTATTTGGTTCATACACGAAACAAACCTTCGGTCTTAACATTAGGATAGACTTACTATTGGAGGGAGGTAAGTCTCTACAATGACTGGAAGTTTGCCACCTTATCCATTTCCGAATATATAGGGAAATTCTAGAGAATGGGACAATGAACCTAGGACCAAAGATATAAGCGGATCTATTGGTTTCCTCCCACTGGGTGTAGATACCATTCTACTGTTTACTCTTGTCCCTTGCGACTGGATCGACCTTCACTTCACCCTCTTTCCTTATTATCCAGAGGGGTGTGTTGCTACTGAAAAGTATATCATCAGCTAAGATAGCTTCACAGTATGGCTGACCATCTCACCTGCATCTAGTCCGTTCCAGCACATGACGGTAACTCTCTTCATTAATTTGCCCGTAGTTAAAGGAGTAGGAAGAAACGTAGTAAAGAAAAAGACCAGTCATCCCATTCATTCTACTTTCATACCTTCATCTTAGACTAGACGCAAACTGACCCCCGCCAGGGGCACTGGATGAACTATATCACTTGTTGGGCCGCCACCACTGGACCCAAGGAAAAGGTGTCCAAGGATCTATGGGCAAACATCTTTCAAATAAAATGAGGTGAAAGTTGTTTGGCGCTTCCACACGCCAGCTTTCAGAATTTTATCCACAGACATGTTCTTCTTAAATGCTAGGGAAGCACTCACACCCCTGATGTCATGAGCTCTAGCTCCCACCTGGCTATCTGACCCTCTGTCTTCTGCAGTATAAGCATTTCTGATTGTCTCCCTTAGCCAAAATGATATTGTATTCTTGGACACTTCCTTCTTGTTCCGTCCTGTACTTACGAACAACCTCTGGCACCCCGGCCTGAGGTTTGCCTTGGTTCTCTTTTAAGTACTCCCTTAGTGCCCTGACGGGGCACAGGAGCATTTCAGCTTTGTCGTTGTTCTACAAAGTCTGCCAAGGAAGGTATGGTAAAGGAGTCGAATCTGCCGTCTACTATTGTTGGATTTTTGGGTCTTTGCCACGAATTCTGGGACAAAACTCACACACCATTGATCTCCAACCTTCTCGAGTGCTTTATGAGATATGAGAGGCCATGTAGCTCCCCCACCCTTTTGGTTGAAGCCCAGGGCCAATAAGAAGACTGTCTTCAGGGTCAGGCTCCTATCCGTGACTGCCTTAGTGGTTCGTAAGGGGGTTTTGTCAGACTACTCAGTACCTTGGTTCAGATCCCAATCTGGGGTTTTTTTTAGCTACCTTTGGTGGGCATGACTGTTCAAAGCTCCTCATCAGCATGGCCAACTCCCATGAAGACGATATGTCCACTCCTTTCATTCGTAAGACTGAGGCTCTTAGAGCAGCCCTGTACCCCTTCACTGCAGAATACAGACATATGTTTTTCTGTTCTGAGATATATCAGAAAGTCCGCTAACTGCTGAATAGTGGTACGAGTGGAGACACGTTCCCCTACGACACCAATCAGTATGCTGACCACTTCCCTTGGTATACTGTCGCAGATGATTTTCTGATATTACCTGCCATCTGAGTTGCTGCTTTCTGCGAAAACCCTCGCTCTCGGAGGAGATACTTGACAGTCTCCACCCGTGAAGCGATAGGGACTTCACCGACTGGTGGTACCTCTCCACGTGAGGCTGACACAGAAGGTTCGCTCCATGGAGGTAAAACTCTTCTTGGCACATCTACTAGGATGAGTTCCAGTAGGTCTGGCGAAACCACCACTCATGCTTTCGGGCCATAACGGGGCTACAGGGTCATCTTGAGGTTCTGAGACCGCATTACCCTGTTCAGAACCTGACGGATTAGACAAAATATGGAGGAAATGCGTACACGTCCAGATTGTCCCAGGGGTGTTGTAGCGCATCTTCTGCTGCTGCCTCTGCGTCCGGGACTACTGAACAATACACTTCCAACTTTTTGTTGTACCTGGTTGCGAATAGGTCTATGATCGGTCCTTCCCACAACATGAGCATCCTGTCCACTACCTGTTGGTGTAGGGACCACTCCGTTCCCAGAATCTGATCCCTGCGGCTCAACTTGTCGGCCACTATGTTTCTTTTTCCCGGAATATACCTGGCCTTGATGTCTACCAGGTTCTCTATAGCCCACTGGTGAAGTTGAACTGTCATCACATGTAACTGCCGAGAAACTAGGCCTCCTTGCTTGTTTATATAAGCTACTACTGTGGTGTTTGGCTGACATCAATACCACCGAGTGTCCCTTTACTCTCTCCCTGAATTCTTGTAGAGCCAGGAAAGCTGCTTTCAACTCCAGCACGTTTATATGGAGTTCTCTGTCCTTGCAACTCCATTTTGCTGACACCATCAACTCCTCCATATGGGCTCCCCAGCCTTCTAGTGATGCATCCGAGAACAGCAAGAGGTCTGGGGAGGATTGTTGAAGGGGGACACCCACTGTCAGATTGTCGTCGTCCACCCACCACAGCAAGTCTTTCCTCACTTCTGCCGACAAGGGAATTTGCTCGTACGGGTGATCTACTGTTGGTGACCAAAACTCCTTCATCCTCCATTGTAGGGACCGAAGGTGTAGCCTTCCATTGTGGTACTAGCTTCTCCAGGGAGGTTAGGATTCCCAGCACCACCTGCCACTGTCTTGCTGGCTGTGTCTGCTTTCCCAGAAAGGCATTCACCACTTGTTTGCATTTCTGTACTCTTTGGTCTGTCGGGAATACTTTGGCTTGTGTTGTGTCTATCATCATTCCCAGATATTCCAAACGTTGACTTGGATCCAGCTGCGACTTCTGCTGATTCACCACAATACCTAGGCTGTGACAAAGCTGCAGGAGGGTCGCCTGTCCCTGAGTAATTTCTCCCTGGACTTTGCTATCACCAGCCAATCGTCCAGATAATCTTATCAGACCTGATCCCCTGAGCTGTGCGCCCATGCCGACACGAGGGTGAACACTCTTGTAAAAACTTGAGGAGACGTTGTCAATCCGAAGCACAGGACCTTGAACTCGAAAGCTTTCCCTGCAAGACTGAAGCGGAGAAATTTCCTTGAAGACTGATGGACTGGTATCTGAAAGTATGCGTCCTTTAGATCGACTGTCAGCATAAAGTCTCCCGATTCTGACTGCTTGTAGAAACCGTTTTCGGAGTTCCATCTTGAAAATGGTTTTCCTTATAAACAGATTCAGCGTTGACAGGTCATTACTGTCCTCCACTCCCCGTTGGATTTGGGTACCAGGAAAATCCTGCTGTAGAAGCCTTTTGTCGGACTGCATACTTGTTGCACAGCTCCTTTTTCCATCATCTTCTTCACTTCGTCCTGCAGAATAGTGGCTACTGAGATCTGTGGGTATAAGTGACGTGGGGTAATGGGTTGATCTGTCAGGGGCGGGGTTACCTCCGAACGGAATCAAATACCCGATCCTGAGAACATCCACCACCCACTGCTCTGCCCCTAGTTCCTGCCACACCTTCCAGTGATTTGCCAGGCAACCCCCCACTGGTGTGGCCGAGTGATGGGAGGCGCCCATCCTATCTTCTTGAGCCTCTCCCCCTTCCCCTATTGCCCCTTCCTCTGTTGTTTCTATTGTGAAAAGGGCCGATGAGTTATCCTCTTTGGGGAAGAGGGTCTTGTGACTCTATTAGGGATGCTATGTCTCACTGGTTTCTTTCGAGACATCTGCTGTTGTCTTCCCTCCAAAGGAATAGTTTGTGACTGTTAGAGGGTTTTCCTAAACTGCCTGTTGCACCAACCTATCGTTAGTGTCCATCCTTCTTCTATCTATCGCTTCTTCCAGTAATGACCCTCTGGCAAACAGTAGTTGCGATTCCAAGATATCCCCATTCCTCATTGCTAACAGGGAATCCAAATCCACATTGCGGCTTAGTCTAGTCAATGCTGCATCTATCCTCATCAGCAGGATATTTGCCCAAACATTGGCACTTACGTTTGTCAGGTACGCAATCGCCTTGGACCCTGAACTGTAGTAATCTAATGAACAATGGTTCATCTACTACTTTCCTTGTTGCTTCCGAGGATGCAATTTTCGCCACTGCTGTTGACCAAAGGTCTAACCAGGACGCAGCCTGAAAGACAGAAGAAGCTGTTGCTTCTAACGTGGCAGCCTCTTGGTACGTCATCGAAGGGCACTCCATTTTAACCTGATCCAAGGTTAATCCAGGCCTTAACCTTACAACATTAGGGTTCATTTGTCTAGACAGCAAAGGGACCTCGGTGTCGTATAATATTTCCTTTGCTTTATCATTGGAGGGGGAATAAATTTAAATGATCTATTAGATCTTAAGGAATTATCCCTCCCTGCAATCTTTGCGTTACGTGTTGCCCAAGACCGGATTCCGCATGACTCAGAGCAAGGCAATTCATACGACACCTTGGTATCCCTCTTTAGTCCAAACGCCATGTCAATTCCAGGAGGAAGCATACTGGCCGGTGTTTCTGTCTTCTCCGAAAGGCTATTGAATGACGAATCAAATCAATAACCTCTGCATACGAGGCCAGAAACTCTTGGTTTTCTCCTTCCTCCGGCTCTAGTGTACCACTCTCCGTCACGAGAGATGTTGTCTCGCCTCTATCTTCTGACAGACGGCCCGGAATTCCACGGCGCCTGCCCCTCGGCCGCGGCCTCTTTGATCTTTGCTGGCCGCTGTTGGCTCGATCCCAGATAGTCAGCAGGGGAACGAGAACGTCTCACTCTTTCTCTGCTCACGGATCTAGAGCGAGAATCTCGTCTAGATCTCCAAGATGAAGGCTCCCTTAAGACAGAGGTAAGTTCGTCTTTATTAGCATTGGCATCGTTTTCGAGCGTCGGCGAGCCAGGCCTCGGCCTTCTATCCAGACGGACACTGCCTTCCACGAACGTATCGCCGAGGTTGCCAACTCTCTATTTTTTTGTACTTTTTAATAGGAGCCTTATCGTCCTTCGTACGTATTTTGAAACGGCCTTACGGGGCGAAACTGGGATCTGCATTCCATCCATCTGCTGCACCTTTCGCCGCCAACGTCGATTTTACAGAGGTATCGCAGTTTTTGCGATCCGAACTGGCAACTCCGCCTCGGCCGCTAGCTCGCCGGCCGTCACCTCTCTCGCTTGTTCGGACTCTGCGAACGGCTTCGTCTGGCAACCTTGTGCTTAATAGCCACTGATTTTCCGACCTTCTTGCTGTAACTTGGAAATGACAGTCTTCGTCCGAAGGAGAGGAAGAATTGATTCTTCTCCTCTTGGCCCGAGGATCCGCTAGGAACTCCCGAATCCTCCTCCAACGCTTGACTGGCGCTCGCCGTGACGTTATCGGACTTAGCGATGACGCCGAAATAGAGGAAGAAGACGAAGAAGGCGAATCACACTTTTTCTTTTTGTCTCTCTTATTCATTCTCTCCTCTATATCCTGTAACTTCTGCATTACAGTTTGCATTGACGGATCAGAAGGCGTATTAGCGTCTGGGTGCAGCGAAAAAGGCCGCCAGAATCGGTCTGTGACGTCATCACGCCTGCCATCTCAGAGTGTGACGTATGTTGTGACGTCATCGCTCTCGTAGGGAGAGACTGAGAGGTTTCTGCTGGTAACCGCACGTTTGCTGCCAAATTACCTCCCACGTCTGCATCGCTGTAAATACTGAGTGGGATGGAGAAGCAGCGGCATTAATTCCCATAAATTGCAAGCCCCGGGGGATGAGGAACATTCAGCGCTGCCGGCCCCTGCTGGAACCGTGACGTCATATAATGCGCAAGCAGACCATCCAAGGTTGGTACGCCTGGTAGGCCTAGCGCTGACCACGTACCATCTAACCTATGCGCTTGCGTAGCAGGAGCCTGGAACAAAGATGGCGGATCTCCCCCTCACTTGCTGGGAACAAAGGAGAGTGCAAATTATTCTAAAATTAAAATTACCCAGGCCCCTCCTGACGTTTCCGATACAGAACCGCTAGGAGAAAACCGAAGGGGTATGAGACAATTCAAAAGCAGGTGGAGAAACATATGGAGCAGCCTGGTTTATTACCGATACAAAAGAAGCCGGTAAGGTTTGGTCATCCAAAGATGGCGTCACCCCCTTTCTTTTGTATTGGCTTTTCCCATAGAACTTCTTCCACTGTTCCACCGACCAACCGCGACAAACAGAACACGGATTAGTAACCGTACATACGTTTTCCCTGCACCTACTACACGTTGGATGAGGATCAAGTCGACACCGAGGTTATGGAACCTAGAACAAGGGAAGCCACTGACTCCTGGGCATTTCCTTTGTCTCCTCTTCGAAGCGGTAGACGATCCCGATGTTGAGGCAAAATTCTCCATCATACCACGTATACACTCTTACCACACACTGATCACACTTGGAGAAAGAAAAGGAATGAAAAATAAAAATGAAAATGGATAAAGAACGGGCAAACTGAAAAACCGGCTTTAAATGAGATAGACAGTAACACGTCTTATCTTAAAGGCGGTAGGAAAAATAACTGATGGGTCACAGGTAGCCGTGGGCATTCTGGGTATACATGCCCCGTGACCTGGTATAGATGACCATTAGTCCCTGGATTCACACGTGTAATTTTAATTCTACCGGTTTCCAGCTTGGCGCTAGTAAATCCTAATGTTAAGACCGAAGGTTTGTTTCGTGTATGAACAAAAAATAATTTATACCAATTATAAACATGAACTCTCTATGAAACGTTTTAAATAACAAGGTTCAAAACACTCTTGAGCTGTGGCACTGATACTAGACCCAAAGAAACATGGCACTTGACTCAATTACAAATCTACGACTTAAACAAAATTAAAGAAGAGGGAATGCTAACAGATTTGTAGAGTAAACTACTAATTGTAATTGGATTCAAAAGTTAATCAGAACCATCTTTGTTTTTCAAAGGGCAGGTGGAATTCTGCCACAAGCCAAGAACTCCCCCCTCTGCCATAAATGATATGTCCATAATCAAGTATAAATCATGGTGACTCAACACCAAAATGCACAAACCTCTTGCTCATAAAAATTGAATGGCGCTTCAGAGCACTGGAGGAAACCACACTTGTAACTGACATCATTAGGCAAAAATATACACTACATTGTACAAACTGAGCTACACAAGTGGCATGAAAGCTCATGAAAAAGTTGCATGATGAATTTTCCATGAATGTTCAACCTTTTTCTGCACAATTAAAAGAAATGAAATTAGTTATCACCTACCTAGACCTAATATAACAAGTCTTCCATTTGCATATTTTTTTGTTTTTGTTAAAAGTACAATAATTTTGTTAGTGCCCTGAACCCCATTTAATATAATATCTATAAATTAGTGAATAACAGCTCAAAACTTACTACCATCCTGGAAGGTCTGAGTGTATTTCACCCACATTAATTGTTTAGTAACATAAAGAGACTCAAATTACAAAAATAGGTGGAAGACCTCATTGAAAAAGAAAAATTAAACCCACATCTATGATAAACTACACTAAAAAAATTAAAACACTCTAGTAAAAGATGAATATTCATATTCAAGATATTGCA
Source organism: Macrobrachium nipponense (assembly GCF_015104395.2). Taxonomy (NCBI): domain Eukaryota; kingdom Metazoa; phylum Arthropoda; class Malacostraca; order Decapoda; family Palaemonidae; genus Macrobrachium; species Macrobrachium nipponense. Next base: position 26,948,935 of record NC_061092.1, read on the forward strand.
TTGCAATGTTTCAGATAATATATCTCTCAAGAAATCTAAAGTCGTCACAACATGAGACCATTAATAATCAGACAGCTGGTAAAGAAGACACTTTCATGTTTCTCTTTCAGTGAATACATACCATTTCTGAACAACACAAGCTTGAGCACTAAATCAAAACGTGCTTGAAAGTACTGTACAGTGGTGAACATCCCTAAGTAATCATAAAATCATAACAAAAACATAATGCTGAAATATTGCAATTTGATTATCAGCATAATTTCTTTAAACATAAACATTGTAAATTACAATATTGAGCTCTACTGCTTGAGGTACAGTATTATTCAAAATAAATATAAATACTAAATTTAAATAACTTGCTCTTTATAAACAGCACCTAAACAAAATTTAAATAAAATTCACAATATACATTATATGAAATTAGCCTGATAATTCACTTTTCCTGATGACCAGTATTATCATCTTATTCCATGTCTACATCAAGAAGTCCGTTTTTCTTCTAAACTTTTGTTGTGATAACTCACAAAATTATATGAGTTGAAGCATCCATGATCAATTATTCACAGGGGCATTCCAATATCCAATATTGTTTAAACACTGACAGAAGGAGGCAAATCCTTGGACACTGTAACAAAATTCTTATTTTTATAAGTGAAATGAAGTTCAGCTACTTTTCAAAACTTGCCATACTTCTGGTATAGTGGGTCTATAGTCCAATCTTAGAACACTGTCACTGAGGCACTTGTTGATGAAAAATGAAATACCAATATGGATTTGAAGACTTACCCCTCTGCAAAAAAAAATTGCTAAAAAAATAAAATAAACGGTCTCTTGGAATAGTCAAGCTTTTACCAAGGTATTCACTACTTTAGATGGTCCTCATTCAAAATTTGTATTAAACATATTCAGGTCATCAAAAGTAGTACCACCTGACTGGTCAAGGATTTGAAGCATGTCTGTCAGTTCAGGTTGAGTGCCTGGAGCACTGCCACTGGAATGACCTGAACTTGCTCCTGGATGCCCAGAACTGATTGATGGCCCAGCATTTGCTCCTTCTGTTCCCAAGCTGTACTGCCACATGCCTATTTAGAAAAAAGAATATTGTCACTAAGAAATTTTTCAGTCAACCTTTAATTCCTTACAGTTTAAAAATTTGTAACATACTAACATAGTACACTGTACTCCATCATACTGTAAAGCTTATTTAGAGAAAAGACTATTGTCACTAACCTAGAACATTTTTCATTCACCCTCTAATCAATTACACTAAAAATTTGTACTATCATGCACAATAGTTCATTCCCTCCGCTGATCCAGGGAGTGAACACGAATCTGTGACTATGAAACCCCGAAGCAGTTGAACAAAACTAATTAAGCACCCAACAGATGTAACAAGTTTGTATTTAGTAGAAAGAGAGAAGCAGTGAAAAAATATTAATAATAGGACAGAGATAAAGGCAAAAAAAATTATGAGAGAGAGAGAGAGAGAGAGAGAGAGAGAGAGAGAGATAGAGAGAGAGAGAGAGAGAGAGAGAGAGAGAGAGAGAGAGAGAGAGTCAGAGTTTCTGGGTAAGTGGTAGCCAAATAGACATAACTAGTGAATATTTTTTCCATTATGTATTGTTTGACGGTTTTGTTGCCAGCATGAGGTTCCAGCAACAAAAATGTGCTGTGAATTGAATAGTCTTTACCTGTCCAATGTTATTATTCTTAATGTAGAGTAGAATGCCAGTCATGAAAACTAGTAATCCACAAACAATGTTATGGTGTGGACACTTTTAAATATGTAAACCTTAACACAGCTATAAGACCTTCTTTTTCTTTGCATGAGAAGGTTGCACAGCAGTTGACACTAAGGCGGAATATTGAAAGGAAATCCAAAAAAAGTAGAAGAAAATAGACCCTGATTAAAATTAGTTGAGCTAAAAGCTGCAGCCTAAGATTGGTCACATACTATGCAACCTAAACTCACCAATACAAAGTAGCAGATAGTGGTGCCTCTAATCCTCATAAGATGGAACTAGTCAAGGAATAGAAGAGGAAGGACCACTGCTGTTGACTTTCCTACAATAGCTTAACTGCTGGTAATTGCTTTTAAAATATGTCAATCAAAATTGTCAGCAATAATTAACTCGTTTACACATCGGCATTAGCAATAACTACATCGGCACTCCAAAAACTACTTTGCTCCTTGAAACACACCAATCTGAGTTAAGTTATTTTCTACTACAATGCATCGTGAAAACAATGATGATTAAGACAGACATTGAGTAAAATTAATAATATCTGGTATTTGTATTTGCCCTGGTGGTAAAATGAATCCAATAAGATGAGGCTTGTTCCCTATGGTGTTAATCTTGAAAAGAACTCAAAAGGTTCTCTCTCCTCTCTCTCTCTCTCTCTCTCTCTCTCTCTCTCGTCTCTCTCTCTCTCTCTCTCTCTCTCCTATTATTAATATTTTTTCTTTACTTCTCTCTTCCTATGTTTCTACTACATACAAACTTGTTACATTGGTGAAAATATCTTAATAATTCATATTGTGTTAATATTTCAATAAAAATTACATATACGTAGCTTGTATTGATCTTGTGGACAGTCGTGTCTGTTGATAGGATAGGATAATCTATAGGAAATGCTACTTTATGAATACTGACTTCCTATGCACTTTTATTCTCATATTTATTTTGCATACTTTCTTAACCGCACATTTTATACTCAAACCCAGTATATCTTCAACAACAAAAACTTTATGCTCACCCCTGTAATTAACAAAATTGGTTTTAGAGGACTTACTCTATGCTCAAGAAAAAATACTTGCTTCCCACTCCTACTTCCTTGCCCCTGATGGTGTGACATCTGCTATGTGCTTAATTACAGTGCATTTACTTTTCTAAGATCTCTCTGGTGGGGCCAGGTAGAAAAGGGAGAGTTGTCATATCTACAGGTTTGTAAGTCCCATTAAATGCTTCCCAAAGATATAGTCCTCTTAAGAGGATTCGCTTTAGACCTTGGGAGTCGAGGGAAAGGATTTGCTTCTTCCCTGTTAACTTTTTAAAAATTTTATTTTATTTTCATTCCCTATTCTATTTAGCTATTCCTTCTTTCTCTTTCTATAATTATAGATACGCTGAATGGCCTGTTGGCTCCGGTGTTTGGACTTGAGACATAAATTTATAAGTCAATCAGTCTATTATGCCCTTAGAAAAGAAAACCACTCATTCCTTCTTTGCATTAAAATTTTTGTTTTTATCAAAAATCATCAAAAGTCAGTCACAGGACTCACTTTCTCTTTTCTTTTTTGAAACACTGAAGATTCCACAATATTTCCCGCATCTCTTGCTTCCTTATTAAGTCTATGAATAGTCATTTCTGACACTTAAGTCGCTTCAGATGTTCTCTGGATAGCCTTCGAAACATCAGTAACAGGACCTTCATAATGGTTTTATAAAATGAAGTATTTCAGGAAATTATTGACTATTCCTTGGCCTTAGGTGGGGGTGAAGATGTTTACGGGAGTCACTTGGGCTGGGCTGTTCATACTTATCACAGTGGGTGATCGAGAGCGAGTATCCTTTAATGATATTGACCATGACCTTTTAAATCCTCTTAAAAGTCATAGGTCCCCTAAACTCAGATCTGGCATTGCCGGCGAAAAAAATATGCCATATCTTCATTTTCACTGATGAAACTGAGCTTTTAACGAAGAATATACGAAATAAGATATATCCAAAATATCTGATGCAAACAAAGAAACCACATTTCAAGAAATGAAAATATACGAAATAAGATATATCCAAAATATCTGATGCAAACAAAGAACCACATTTCAAGAAATGAAAACTATTTCAATAAAACTCCATGAAGTTAATATGATTACCATAACATGAAAATTGACAACGTATGATGTCTGTACAAGCCGCACCACAGCGATCTTAGAAAAGTAAACGCACTACAGTTACTTGTTCAACTGCTTCGGGGTTTCAAAGTCGCGGATTCATGTTCACACTCTGGATCAGCGAAGGGAACGAACTATTGCAGTCTGTTACTACCATAACAGACTGCAGCATCACATTGTAAGTTGACAACTATGCCTATATTCAATGAATAGATTACCATTGGCATGAAAAAGAAAACAATGACCTTTGAAGGAAATATAACATCTCCAAGATTACTTACCAGGTGTTGCTGAAGCTGCTGAGGTATATGGTGGGAGGGAACGGCTGGCAGAACTGAGGGGTGTGTGTACGATGGTGTAGAAGGCGAGCGTGACGGACTCATTATACTTGCAGGGTAAGTATAGCCATCAGTGCCCTGAAAAATTATAAAATAGATTAAACAATTTAAGCCAAAGACCAAGCACTAGGATCTATAAGGTCATTCAGGACTAATAGAACTGAGAGCAAAATACAAGTGTAACTGGAGGAAAACCTTGCAATATGAAATTATTGTTACAAGAGGGTTGAGGAACAGAAGATAGTAGAAAGAGAATATTAATGGAGGTATAGTAAAAGGAATGAAAGGGGGGGTCGCAGCTAGGGGCTGAAGGGACGCTGCAAAGAAGCTTAAGTCATGCCTACAGTGCACCGCAGGTGGTGCACTGACAGCACTACCCCCCCTTACGAGGCCTAAAAGATTGTATAAAATCCCATGCTGTCCAAATGCGTTGTAAAGCAAAAATGATATTGTAATGATACAATTAAGTTTGTTCATACTTACCTGGCAGATATATATATAGCTGTATTTTCTGAAGTCCGACAGAATTTTAAAAACTTACGACACACGCAGTAGGGAGTCAGGTGGTTAGTACCCATTCCCGCCGCTGGGCGGAGGCGGGTATCAGGAATCATTCCCATTTTTCCTATTCATAATTTTTATTTCCACTGTCTCCTGAGGGGAGGTGGGTGGGTACTTGATTATATATATCTGCCAGGTAAGTATGAACAAACTTAATGTATCATTACAATATCATTTTGTTCATGAAACTTACCTGTCAGATATATATATAGCTGAATCCCACCTTTGGTGGTGGGAGTAGACAGAATAGAAGATTTTAGGAAACATATATATGCAGATAATTGATATCTTGATTCCTTACCTGTTAGCATAGCTGACTTCGTGGTTACTGCCGCGTTAATTCTGCTTGTCTACTAGAGTTTGCCAGCGAGGTAGAGACCTATATAGCTGGTGCACTCCAGATGATCTGTCACACAGTGGCGAGACCTACGTACGTGACTAGACCACTATTGGACCATACCATGAGGGCTAAGAAGTAAAATAAAATATATATATAAAAATATATATCACCACCTGACCCACCTAGCCAAAGTTAAGGTGTGTTAACTAAGGCTTAAGAGTTAAGAAGTCACCGTTGTCGGCGACTCAACTACTAAATTAAGAGCTCTTCCTAACCATTTTCTACAGGATAGGATGAGTGGTACTTCTTGCCCCCAAGATTGGTGTCTGCAGACACGTATGGCCCTAGCGAGCAGCAGATCTCATATGCCATCTTCACATCTCGCAGGGAGTGTGAATTGAACACAGAGTTGCTTCGCTAAAACAGGTACTCAGGATGTTGCTGAGTGCCATGCTCTGTTGAAATGCTTCCGAGGCCGCGCCCTCACCTCGTGAGCATTCAAATCCAAAGATTTCAAATCTTTGTGCAAACACAAAGAAGGAGCTTTTTTGAAAGACCTCCTTAACAATAAAGCCAGGGTGTTCTTCGATATGGGCAAGTCTGGTCTTTTCGAACACTGCAGATTGTCCGTACGACTTCGACTTTCTTGAGTTTTATGTAGATAAAACTTGAGAGACCTGACAGGGCCAGGACTCTCTCTGGCTCCTGCCACTAACTTGTGCCATCCTTGCTTCCAAGCTCCTGGCCCCAAGGACAAAACGGGTTTCCATTCTTAGGCCATAACGAAAAGCTTAGAGAGCACACCGCCTTGTGTTCTCTAAAGCCAAAACTTGTGACGATGGCTTAAAAAATCTCACTAACCCTCTTTGTCGTATCTAGGGGTGGTTAGAAAAATGCCTTCCTGATCACATGCAAGAAGTTAACAGGTAGGAGATGTTTCGAATGCTTTGACATCAAGAACTTCAGGACTATGTCTAAGTTTCCATATTGAAAGCTTCGATCTGGACATGCACAGTCAGTCCGTCTGTACTAACGTCAGGTGGGGACCGACCAGTTGACCAGTCAGACGAATCAAGGACAGCAAGGCTGTACCCTGAAGACCATAAGGCACTATTCTTCGCTGAAGGATGAGTGTTTGGACTGCCTGGGCGATTCAAGCTAAGCAAACCTTGGGGGGTGTATCAACGCAACCCAACGTCGTTAGCGAATCAACTCCTGAGCCACTCCTGACTCGAGCTTCTGGTGCCAGGAGAAAGGAGCGAGGAGCAAAAAGGCGATTCAGTCCCGAAGGACGAATGCCTGACAGTCCAACCTGGTCTCATGTTAAACGATCATCGGGGGTGTATAAACGCAACCGACTTCGTCAACAAGAAACTCAGGGCTACTATATGTCTCCTGATCTCGACAGCAGTGTCTGACTCCGAGAAAACAGGTGAGACAAAAAGTTAGATGGTGAGCGAGTTTCGAGATTTCACAGAACTCAAAGATCGTGAAGGGCTTTGTGTTTGACAAACGCAAATCTCTGAGCCCAAAGGCCGTCAACAACATATTTGCGTATTCCTTTAATAGTTGTGACTGCCAGCTTATCCCATTCTTCAGACGAAAAGGAAGACGGTAATCTTATTCCTGTCAACATCTCGATAGTCTGAAACTAGTCAGACTCAGAGCGGAGAGGTTATAGGTACCTTTCGAGTTAGAGTAGACCGACTCTCTCGGAAAAGGGTCCTTGGAAAGTGAACTAGGAAGTATGTGACCTCTGTGAATCAGGATCTGAAGGCCAACATGGGTCGATCAGCGTCATTGTCGCTCCCTGTGACGTCATAAATCCTCTTATTACATTTCCTAAGCGATTGAAAAAGGGGAAAAAAGACTAAACATCCATCCCCGTTCAATATCATAGGATGGCGTTTAATGGTACCGATCCCGGATCGAGAATAAGGGAGCAGAGAAGAAGAAGCCTCTTCGTCCTCAACATATCGAAGAGAAGAATGAAAGGGCGTCCCTAAAGTCTCCACAACTCTCAACTTACTTCTAAAGAAATATTCCACTCGGAAGTCAATAGTTGCTGCCGTCGATCGAGACGATTCGTACGGACTTTTGCAATCCTGTAACGAAACCTCTAGAGGATCGTTACATTCTACGCCTGTGTTATAATAGGCTCTTTCTCGTAAACTCGAACAGGGACCGAGAGAAGATACTTCTTAAGATATGAGAGAGCTGTGGAATATCAGAGTTGATTCGGACCACTGGTTCCCAAAAACTGTTTCGAGGACTGGAGGGACTACCGAATCGCTTTACTTCTTTCAGATTAAGATCCAGGAACATTTGCAAACCCTATCCAGATATCCGGCACCTTCTTTCTATCACCTCAGGTGATAGACGCACTGAGAGATGTTCAGAATCATTCCTAGATCTTGAATAATATTTCAGTTTCCGGTCGGAAAAAACTGTGATCTTAATTGCAGTCTATTCGGGGAAACAAAACTTCTTCAGGAAGGAAATGGTCCCCCAGCAAGCACCATCCTCCCTCCCCGAGTATGCTTACTTCCCTAATAAGGCTGCGCTTTGCCTAAGCAGGAGAGCATATAAAAGTGCAATGTTGCGGAGGTAGACTCGTAGTTCTATTACCGTGCTGGTAACGAGCACCGAAAGGATTAAGAGATAACTCTGTTGAACATAGTAAGGCAAAACGAATGCAACGTTTATTCTTCCATTCACGTAAGAAATCCCTTCAATCTTAGGCTAAAGTCCGTGATTGTAGGACAGAGATACAGTAGTCAGTCAATCCCGCAGGAGAGACGTAAACGCCAGCACAGAGATACGGTTAGTCAGCCAATCCCGCAAGAGAGAGAGACGTAACCTACCTCTCATGACAGCGCACGATCTGTTACTGGTGGCTCAGTTGGACTGGAGGACAGAGACAGCGTGACAGCAGCAGCCAGCAGCTTACGAATGTCGTCTCTTAACTTTATGTCTGGGTTGCCAGCTACCCTATTCTACGAAGAAATAGGTCCGTTATTTTTTGAGCAGATAGACTCTCAAGCTGGTATATTTAGGCGAAACAGAAAACGCTAAATATAGATGCGTTTGTGTCGTCCAGAACACTACCATACAACGGTAAAAGATAAATCGGAAACTCCTGGAAGGCTGCAGGGAGTAACGATTAAATGTCCTTAAAATAGACAATAGACCTCTCGGTTGCCATTCGAAGAGGTAACTACAGCAAGCGTATATGACTTGAACCAACCAGAAATAAAATAACGCAAAGCAAAATGATATTGTTATGATACAATAAAGTTTGTTTCATGAACAAAACTTAAGAGAATCGAAGCAGTCAGCTCAAGCTCTTATGTTATTGGACATAAGCGTTCATTGACGTAGTCTACAAGTCTATTTCTTGTACGAGGTCTGCGAATGACGAATGAGAGCTCTTCCGAATCTTGTCAATAAGAGCTTATTCGCTTACGCAATATCAAGTTAATGAGATGTTTGTCAATGAGAACTAATCCATTTACGGGAGACAAAGAGATATTTTGTCAATGAGGGGATACCCACACTTACTTGACAAAACGATAGTATATGTCAATGGGGGAAAGTCACTGAATTGACAAAACGTAATCCAGGAAGTCGAGCATTTTATTTTTACCGCATTCCCGTCTCAAACGAGGAAGGGGCAAGAATCCGGTTAAGAGACTAGGCTTACGGCAGGGTGAACGACGATGTTCAATTCGGCAGCGTAGTCCCGACTAGAAACTAACAAAACCTATCATCTGAAAAACCCTTTCAGATGGGCTAAAAAGCTTGCAAAATTATCCTGGGAAGAGGAAGAAATTCTCCAACCAGCTTCCTCTCCCGTATCACAACTAAAGCCTGCTAAAGCTTAAAATTTATTGGCAGTATGGCAAAAGAAGTCCTATCTTGCGCTTTCCTGAAGAGCGTCCTTTTGATGAGTACCTTTGCAAGAATCCTACTGAACATTGCCGAGAGTCCTGACGTGCAGGACATCGAGCCTTTACCTAACCCCGTAACTGTAGTAGTAGTAGTAGTTATGGGTCGAGGCAATGCCTTTGCAACGGCGCCTCTTAGTCTTGGGTATTTTTTGTTTTTGTTTGTTTATTTGTTTAGCTCTTTCCTTTTTTTCTCTCACTGCCTTATCGCAAAGTCTTGACTGCGGTAGAGAAAACGAGATCTTCCCTAGAGCTTTCCTTAACTCCATCCACCTTTGCGAAAAGCAATAAAATATTGACAGAGATCTCTTGAATTCACGAAACCCGAGGTCTTGCTGGGTTTCGAAGACGAAGTTGTCTGTTCACTTTAAGCTTCCTCCGAAGCACTGCTTACTTCACATTCTTTGCATGTGAGGTATAAGGTATCACCGAGGTAGAGGTAAAAATTCTTGAGGCCCAAATCGTAAACAAGAGCTTGAAGAGTTCAATAGAAACGTTCAGCCAGACGACACACCTGGCTTGTCATGGCGCTGGCGCGTCGCGGGTTGGCGGCTGTCCACTGGCGAGCAGTGAGCACGCTCGGCGTCCACTGGCGCGCGCGGAGTGCGCTCGGCGGTCCTTGGACTGGCGCGCGCGGGATTGTGGCTCGGCGTCCACTGGTGCGCGCTTGGCGTGCACTGCGGCGCGCCTGGCGTCCATCCGAAACGTCCCGTCCAAGCCGAGCGTCAAAAGAAGCGTGCAGAAAAGCGTCACGCTCCTGACAGGCGTCAAAACAAGCGAGATACATCTCGGAGAGAAATCCGACTGCACGAAACAGTCTCAGGAGAAGGGTCGATCGTGCGAGAATACGAGGGGCGACTGGCGAGGGAACGCCTTCTTATTCTCACAGTAACAAAACTCGGACGTCCGCTCTCAAAAGCGCTTACGCGTCCTGCTACTAAGACTTCCATTTCATATTTCTCGGTGGAAAGACGTACACGTGATCAGGCGACGTTCGCCTTCTTACTTCTCACTGGAACGCATAACGAGAGAGAGAGAGAGGACGTGAAGCGTCCTCCTCTACAAAGCTTCTATTTAGAGGGCGCGAGTCCTTCCGAAAGCTCCAACCCCTGCGCGGGGAGGACGCTTCGGAGGACGAGAAGCAATCCTTCAGGATTCGTGCACGTGCACGCACTTAGGCAGTCTGGGGATTTTCATCAGAAAACTGCGAAGGCCACGCCAGATCGGTGGGGGTTCCTCGTAACCCTCCTTCGGCTTTCGACATGCTCTCTCCCGGGCGTCCTGGGTAGTCAAGCAGGTCCCGGCCTAGAGCCTAGAGGCGGAAATAAGGGCCGATCTGACGCACCCTCCACTACACAAGGGGCACTGTCCCACTGCACTTAGCCACTTCGCTATTGCTCTCTAAAGCAAGCACTTTCGATTCTAAGATACGAATCGAAAGAGTATTAGAGAAAGTGCAATAACCTCTACAGACACTGTTTAGGGCCCGAAGGCAACATTACAGGGTTATGAGAAACAATAACAGAAGTAGCACTCTTCACAACAATGAAGGAGAGCGATCACCTCTCGCAGACAAATTCATAACCCGTAGGCCATACTACAGGGTTAGGCAAAAAAAAAAGTCTACAGGAAGGTTAGCAGGTTCACTACCCTGACTTTGTTTACTGATTAATTGCGTACATACGAATCATAACGTCTTCCTTACGGAATAGACAGTCTCCCACAACTCCTCACATGACAAATCTCAACCAAGAAGCAAGACTCATTACCCTCGTGCATACCAAGTGCGGATCTACCGAAGCTTTCGGTAGCCACACCCTATCTTTGCAGACACACCCTCTGAAACTAGCCTAACTAGATTCAGATATCTTATGCAAAAATGAATCAAATTCAAATCAATTTAAGATAGCGTATGTCTAGCCACAAATCCAGTAAATAAATTAAAAGACAATAGGATACTTAGCGGCAATGAAGTTTCCAAAATCTAAGCGGAGGTCTGGAAACAGGTGTTTCCAGCACCGGCGACAGAAAAATTATGAATAGAAAATGGGAATGATTCCTGATACCCGCCTCCCAGCGGCGGGAATGGGTACTAACCACCTGACTCCCACTGCGTGTGTCGTAAGTTTTTTAAAATTCTGTCGGACTTCAGAAAATAGCATCTATATATTTCTGCCAGGTAAGTTTCATGAACAAAGTTGAGATTTTTCACCT
>NC_061092.1:26960729-27018229 GCF_015104395.2 Macrobrachium nipponense
TTGAGATTTTTCACCTGAAATGGGACATACCATGACATACTCGTGCACAACATAAGTGAAGAGGCAAATAAAAACCATACCTGTCTAATATGTGGGTTACTACTCCAAGCAGTCGGTTGTGCACTTGGAGGGGGAGATGAGGACTTTGTGATGCGCGACAGACTGGATGAGGCCTGAGATGAAAGAGGGGTACCCTGTGGGGTGCTTGGTGAATAACTTGCTAAAGGTGATGCACCTGCTTCATAACCACTGTAAGCCCCCTGGGCACTACTAGGGCGGCCAGAACCTGCAAATTTAAAGTGAATTAGGTCAAGTATACCTCAAGTTTATATCACAATGGGGTTTGCATTGTCTACAGTATACACAAAGAAAACACCTGCAAAGAAATAAAAGGAGAGAAAGGTAATTTTTATTTTAAAACCTAAAGACAACATTAGATTATACTTCAACTCCTAAACCATATTATAAGTAGTACATTATTAACACTACAACAATAAGGTAAAATTGATTCTAATCCTGTAAAGGGAGATCATCATTGTTTACACAACTCTTAATTTTCCCTTTACTGTGTTAGGTGTGAAAGAAGTGTCTTAAATGTCAAATTTGGTCCAGGCCTTCTCTCTAAAATTTTCTGGACATTGTTCTTTGGTTTTGTCCTTTGAAGTTTAATTAAGTGCTCATCTCCCATATTAATTATCCTCCTTCAATCTTCAATAATACATCCTACATCACCAAAATCCAATCCAGCCTAAATTGGTCGATTTCAGGTTCCCATGCATCTGCCAATAGGGAAGAAGAGGCCTTATATAAAAGTTATTAGATTTTCCATTTGCAAACCCATGGTATGGGATTTAGGATCTGCCAGTCCAAACACTCTAAACTGTGTACTGTTAAACAATCATACATAATCCAACTATGCATAAAATGTTGAAATTATTCTGTTACAGATAATAAAATAAGAAACCTTTAAGGTTTTTTAACCATAATTATTAAATTATAAAAACATAAATAAATCATTAAAAGTATTGTACAAGGAGAAGTGGTACTAAGCTAGTAATGAATTGCACCTTTGCTCAAACGTGTGAGGTTCTAATTGCACAATATCCCCAAGGAGACTGTTCCTCAGTCCAACAGGAGGAATAAAGGACCTCCAGTACTAGAAGTTCGACAGTGAGGCACATCAATTCTGTATGTCAATTATGCATACTGGTGCCGCTTGTTCAGCAAATCTGGTTGCTCACAGCAAGGAAAGAGGATCATGCTTAATGAATGATCCTCTTAATGAGCTCTTTGTTTGCTAAAAACAACCTGTCAATATAAAGGAAAGAAATTATGTGTGCATACTTACTGTGGATGTGAGACTGGATCATATGTGGATACAACTCGCGCTGCCTTTGTAACGAATACTCCAACCCAGGCTGGTGAGTTGTATATTGACTGCTAACAGAGCTGATTTCTTGCTGTTCTGATCCACTGCCGCTCATCTCGCTACCACTTTGTACTGACCTGTGCATTTAAGAAATTCCATGAATCATACGAATTGTGCAATACTGTATCAGTGCCACAGATGATAATTACTACATATGACAAAACTATGCCAACTTAAACAATTTAAAAATGTATTACCAATGATTACAAGTAAATGTTAATAAAGTCTCAACTGAATGACACTTATATTTTAATTTTCCCTATCTCATTATCTACCTAAGGGTGCATAGAACCTCAACAAACTCACTAAGTATTGAGTACGAGGATGCCATAAAGCAGCATACTCAACAGTTCATGACTGACAATGTGAAACCAAACTTCTTGTTTAAGTTGCATGTTATACTATTTTTGTCATTTTTCTCCCAGTTTTGAAAAACATATGCTACATTGTGTAATATATGTTACAAAGCTATGTCCATATCATAAGATTAACCATTAAAACTAAAACAGAAGTACTGTACTTACTTAGCAGCAGTGTTTGTGCAAACAATGTACTCAATGTCATCAGTGTAAGGGTTAAGAAATGCAAATGCTGATGTGCGTAACCAGACCCATTCCCTGTTCTTTCCACGGAAGCGATACATTACAGACATCACCTGCCCTTTCAACTTCAACACTGATGAATGGAAATAAAAAAATATATTTTAATGAAAATGCAACATAATTTTTAGGCATTATTTGTCAACAAGATTTCAGGATTGCTTGCCATATGTGAATAAATTACTACATTTATTCTGAGATATAATTCTGTACCTTGGTCAAAGCTTTCCTTCATGTGTGTTTGATCCTCTGGGTGGAAGAATTCAAAACAGGGTTTAGCTAATAACTCTTGAGGGGAATAACCAAGGACTGTCATCACACGCTGGTCAACAAAAGTGAACTTCCCATCCATTGCATGACGGGATATAAATTCTGAAAAATGAGAGGTAATTAACAACAGAATGCATATTGGTGTGTAAGGTGAATGAGAGTATACAAGAAGCCTTAGAATTTCCACTTAAAATTTACTGTACGGCAATTAACCTAGTCTGGCACCAACTGTTGGGAACTAAAGCCCATTACAAAAGTTCTTTACAAATCAACCCTCTGACTGCAGGATGAAGCTATAAAAATCACTACTAAGTACTTTGGTCTTGGCTATCTAAAACATAGCCAAATCATTTAAATAAATGGACTGACCAGTCTGGTGATACTCTAAACAACAGGATGTTAAGGTTCATATTTTACACTTGGTGAAAAATGACCACCAGCTGGAAGGATCTTTCAAGATCCAAATTTTCTTATATGCCAACACATACAAGACAGGAAATGTTTGAAATGATGGTGAAAATAATTATAACCAACTGGGAAACTAAGGAAAAGGTGTTTAAAGACAGACAAATAGTGGTTAATTCCTAACAATTTGTTTGGCCTGAAGGAGAAATAAAAAAACAAAACAGTTGCAGCCTTCATTTTGAGGTAGCAGCAAAAATGCCATGGATGTTATAATTTTTGACAGATTATCAAGAAAAGCAATTGTGTGGACATTACAAAAGGACAAAGTGCTAACAAGACCCAAAGTTAGTGATATTACTATTGTTCCCCAACACAAGAGATCTCATGAATACAGCAGCAAATATACAGGTATTGGGATATATTGGTGGGCAAGACATTGTTCCAATAGTGAACAATAAAAAATTCAAGGAAAAAGACAACCAGTATACATATGACTTGAATTGAATATAGAATTTATGCCAAAGGCCAAGCTTTGCGACCTATGAGGTCATTCAGCACTGAAAGGAAAATTGAGAGTGAAAAGGCTTTGAAACATAACAAGAGGAAAACTTGCAGTAAGAGGGATGGAAGAAAATTTGAATGGAGGTACTGTAGAGTAAAAGAAACGAAGGGGGTTGCAGCTAAGGATGAAATGGACGCTGCAAAGAACCTTAAGTGACAGCGCTAACCCCGACATAGACAGGTCGGATGGAAAATCAGGTCAAATCATCAGTCCTGAGATATTAACGATGATGACGATAAGAGCACATTACATAATATAATTACAAGAGAGTACATTAGAAGCTCGGAAGTTACAAGTTTCCGGCGTAGGTTAACAGGTCAACCGCTTCCCATGGAAGTTGTTGTGCAAAGTTATCATAAACATAAAAAATGTTGACAAAGCTTTGAGCTAGATCAGGCTACTGCAGACAGCGCATAGCGTAATCTAGGTCTGCTTTGGTCACGTAAAACCCTCCTAATGCCATGACCCCAGGTCACTGGTTTATATATAATGTAATCCTTACACATATACACCTACATGTATTAATGACATTTTAATTAACCTACCACTCTGTGAATTTGATCCCATGAGATCAGAAGTGTCAGGAGTGGAAGTAACCTGTAGACGTCCAATGGCCACCAAGCAGCAATGGGATGAGCCATGAGCTTCTTCTTCTCCACGGTCCATCTAATGAAACAATAACAATTAGAAAGGTCTTACATAATCAGAAGTCTACACAACATACCTAAAATTTAAGAAAAGTTTACTTGTTAAAAAACAGCTTAATAGGGATGCCTCCTTTCTGAGGGTTTTGGTAGTCTTGGAAGTAACATTTACTACTTAAATTTATACAGATTAATCTACCTCTATATCTAACTTGGAAAAAGCAAAATGGAAGCTATAAACTAATTTTTCTCTCCCTCGTTAAATAGTTACACAAACATTTCTACTAAAACCAGTCAACTTTGTGTGGAAATGTAACTGCTTGAATAACTTAAAAAAAAAAATTTACTTCATAAAAACATACTTCACTTCTACATTAAAAAATATCCAGCAAAATAAGATGCCTCATACCTGAACTCCAGTTGGGGGCCAATTTTTTATATAACCAGTGCAGTGAACCACTGCATAATTATGGCCATCAGTGGCAGGACCTAAGGAATTTCTTTGTCTAAGGCGATTCAAATGACCAGTATTCATGTTGTCTGCTGTGACGGCGCCTACTTTCATTCTGCAAATGAATCCTCGTCTGGATCCCATACAAAGCCTCATGGATGCTGTAATGTTTGAAATGGCTTGTGAGAGAATGTATTGCTGCAATTTAATCATTCTAGCATAACCAAAATTCTTCTTTCTTACCAAACCCATAAGAAAATTTAATGAAATGGAACACAAAATTTAGGCCAAACACCAAGCGTTGGGTCCTGAGGTCATTCAATGCTAAAAGGGAAATTGAAAGTAAAAATGTTTCAAAGGTGTAACAAGAGGAAAACCTTGCAGTTACACTATGAAACAACTTTTAGTAGAGGGTGGAAAGTAAGATAGAAAAGAAAAAGAATTTGAATGGAGGTATGATAGAAGGAATGAAGCAGTTACAGCTAAGGGGTAAAGGGGCACGCAAAGGTTTTTATTTTCGAGAGATTTCATTTGTATGTGAATACAAGAATAAAAAATATGAATTTTAAAGTTTAGGTAAGAAGTCCAAAATATTATAAAAGTTACTTTGCAAGTAACTACCACCCAATACACTGCTAATCCTTAAAATACACTTAAAATTATGAGGGATTTAAAAATGCCCAAGAATATGCATGGAATAAAAAATTAAAATCCAGTACCATAACAATGCTTAAACATCAAAATATATTTCAAGCTATCAAACTAAATCTGAAATATTTGAAAGGTAACAATGAAATCAGTAGTATTGTATTCTTTTTCACTCTTTACTGTATAAATCAGTAATCTAAAATAAGAAGGAATATGGAATTTATGCCAAATCCCAATGCAGGGACCTATGAGGTCATTCAGTGCTGAAAGGGAAACTGACAGTAAACAGTTGTTAGGAGAGGTTGGAAAGTCTCATGGAAAAGAGAATATGAACAGAGGTATAGTAAAAGGAAAGAGGTTGCAGCTAGGGGCCAAAGGGATACTGCAAGGAACCTCAAGTAATACCTACAGTACACCATGTGAGATGCACGGCCAGCACTAACCCCCCTATCAGGATTGATCTAAAATTACTCATGAATTTGACTCACATTGATGGCCTTCCTTTTTGACAGTGCCTGTCTTGAGATCTAGGATACGTCCCTGATTTGCAGGTTCTTGTGTACTTAACTGCTCTCTTACTTTCTCTACATCTTCAGGATGAACATGTTCATACATACTAGAGCCAAACCATTCACTCTGCAAGAGAGAATAAGAGAATGTAATGCATACACAATAAAAGTTACAATAACAATAACATTTAATTTACACATAAAACAATAAAAATATATGAGTAAATAATTCTACCATCTCTTTAAACTGTGAATACATGCAAGAAAGTTACTGCTTAATGTGCATAGACAGTATATTTTATAATAACAAACATATATTTCAGTGGACAATAAGTACAGTATCAGTTTATTTTACATTGAGAGAATAAGGTAAACTAAATTTTTCAAATAAACAGGAATGACTCCAGCTTTGTAGTAAAGCTTAATAATGTGCATAATAAAAGGCAGTATCAATTTCATGTGGCTAACCTGTGGTTGATTAAGAACTGGCGTTACAGAATCAGAAGCATAAATAATACGACCGGTGTCACATGCAACCACAAAGAGGAAGCCATCTGCAGCTTCAAGAATGAGGTGTTTTAGTTCTTGGTCTGTGAGGAAGGAGGGCTTGTAGGTTCCATCTGTATTTGTATTCCCCGTGCCTGTCAAAAAATAAATAGGGAAAAAAATGAGAAGCACTGTAGAACAACAATGGTCATTCCCTAAAATCAAGAAACATTAATCAATTAACCATATATTCCTTGATATAGAATGTTCATAGAGTAAATATTCCATAAGGCTTTACTGTGTAATAAAATCATAAAGTTTTCTCTGAACTTTTAATCACTTTTTAAATTCTTGAATAATTTTTGTAAAATTAAAAACAGTATTCACATGCTAATACTGCTTCCTAAAACCATGGTTCCATACTTATTAGTACTGTACAATTTTTTTTTTTAATTATGATAACAAAAATAAAGAAAACTGACTTGGCAACCACAAGATTCCTGTGATCTACATTAAAAGCAAATGTATGAATGAATAGTGCTGTAAACTCCAGTTGTGCAGGCAACTAAACCAACATGCTTTTCACTTCTCTGGTTTCACAGAAAATTCCATTACTATTATCAATTTCATATAATAAAAAAAAAAAACAAAACAAAAAAAAAAAAAAAAAAAAAAAAAAAAAAAAAAAAAAAATCACAGTACTGGTGGTAAAAAAAAAAAAAAATGAAAGCAAAAACAAGAGAAGAGACCAAATAAAAAAAGATGATAAAAACTGAATATGCAAATGGAAAAGATATCAAGTTCCAATCACTGAGCAAATCCATATTCAATGTCATAGGTCACCAAAGGATAACCAATCAAGGATATGCACTCCAAAGCTCTTCTAAGAAGCCTCACCTCTAGTACACAAGTCAATACTGTACCTTAATTAGTGTATTTTTTTTTAGACAAAAACAACTTCAAGCCTTGGCATTTATTTATACATTTTTAATAAACACAAAGAAGAAAAGCTTCAAGGGAAAAATCTGTACCTCTACAAAAAAGGAAGCTACTCAACTACAGCTAAATCAAAGCAGCGTGCATGCAAAGCAACAAATTTATGTAGTGTCTACATAAGTGGTCCATGAAGGAAAGCAATCTTACACTCTCCAAGTACCTTTGCAGTAAAATACACGTGATTAGGTATTCATAATTTTTTTAATGGAAAACTTTCGGACTACGTAATTTCCAACAAACTATATATACAAAATGCTGCATGTGACATGAGAAAAGTGCTCCTTACCTGATTTTAAATAAATATTCTGTACTGTAAGTGATTGGAGTTCTGGATTAAATACAGCCCTTTTGTGTTATAGTACTGTATTAGATTAAAAAATGCCCAACTGAATATTTATCAGTAGTGTACATAAATCCAAGTCAAGGGACTTTTTAGTAACACTTGTGGCTAAACCACAATAAGTGCCTAACTTATACAAGAACTGGAAAACAGGGTAGGGCAAAACCACATACCTGTAGATGAAAACACTAATACAGTAACAAATTCAAATTTGAAATTCTTAAACTCTAGGGCATAACTATGAGCATCCAACTGAGGAAGGGTTGTTTACAACTCTTTAACCCTACAATGAGGCACTGACAGCAAAGGGCTTGGGACTGACAAACCAATCCAAGAGGGACAGCACTGTGCTACGTACACTACGGGGATTCACCGCTTACCCATTCCACTCCCGTTGGCAATCTCCATACCTGGAAAACACACTTCCAGTCATGCTTGGGTTACCACAAAGGGTGCTAGTGACTTAGGTACGTTTCTATGATACTGGCACTTAAATGAATCAGAAGCTTTTTAGGTGGAAAAATAACAAAAAAATAAAAGTTATGAAAGCCCATTTTTTGTTTCAAAACCTGTAGAGTACTTGCATGCATTCTGACTAGTGAAAGTGTTTAAAAGTGGATCTTTTTTTAAAGGCTTAGAAAGGATGAAGTCAAAAGTTATGAATGAGAATCCTATGAAACAAAACTAAGGTTTCTATTTTCTCTACCAAACTATAGTCCACTTTGTTACATTCAGTAAAACACATTAAACAAAATGGGACTGAAATCATCTGCTTTCCATTTTACACACACTAATCTTGAGTCACAGGGAAGTTTTCCATGGACATGCATTTTGATAAATCTAGTAACTGGAACCTGCCTATATTTGACACAAGTGAATACTGTACTTAACATGGGAACAAAGTACTATACAGTACAGGCAGTCCCTGGGTTACGTCAGGTTCAAGTTACGTCATTCCGAACTTGTGGCACTATTACCCAAATAATGGGGCTGTAAGTGCTAATTGTTTCCACTATATAATTATGATGCTTCGGATTACGGCACGCAGCCGGGGATGGAACCCCCATCATAAACCAGGGACTGCCTGTATTACATTATGCTTAATGCATAATATAATCTAAAGATACCTGTAACCATTTACAATATTTGTTGTCTACCCTTCAGGTGTGAAAGTATTTTATGCATCTTGTCACTGATGCCTTTCCATTTCTATGACCACAATTACACCACTGCAACACATATTTCAAAGAAATTTTATTTTTAATATAAACCCAAAAAATTAAGACAAAATGACTTATGTGCTTCACTTGGCCTAGTTTAACCACTGATATTATACAATATTTTGAATTACACTACAAACAAATTTCTTCTTTGCTATTATGCTTCACAGCCAAGTCTTTGTTACAAACTGGTCAAACTTCAAGCAATAAGCTATTATACATTAAAAAAAAAAACTCTTATATATAAATGCATACACTGTTAGTAGACCCTGAACTTTTAAGAGCTCTTTCAGCAGCGGCATAAGAATTATGCACAGCAAGACGGCATAAGAATTATGCACAGCAAGAAGTATGACATACTTAATCAAGAGTACAGTACAGTTTAAAGTAGCCTACAAGATTATTCAATACAGTCACCTATAGCACTGTATAATGATTTTATAGAGAAAAAGGTCTTGTACAATTGTCCTTGGGAAAAAAAAAGGTATTTCATGATTGTCCTTGAAGTTTATCTGAATTATTCATAATATGAAACTTTAAAACAACAATCTACTACACCAAAAACTTTTCTGAGAAAATCAAGTAAAATACCATCAGTGTGTACTTTTAAGTTGTAATATTAGTTCACCTCTGAAGTCCACATAAACTGCTTTCAGAAAAATGGGTTCACCAGTTGGATGAGAAGCTATGTCAACAAAAATAATCATTAATCAAAATGCACTTTTATTTTAATGGAAAACCTCGCAATTTCTTATGCAACAATGCTGTTGCATTTTAAACCATACAGTCCTCTTATCATGTACTGTTTAGTTCACAAGTATGGTTACCATCAATATAGCACAATAATCTGGGCCTTTAACCAAAGTTTACTGAGATATCCAAATTGTACAGCATATTTGTAAACATAAAGGGACTACTACAAACAAAAACACACATCTCCAAAGCATAAGAAGAGCAAACATTTTCTTAAGACGAACTTTCTATACTGATTGTTCAAGTAGCATATAAATGCATAACTGCCAACAGTCCAAAATACTGAGGCAACAAATCAACCCATAAAAATGTTCAATTATAAGCCATTTAAGATATCAAATTCCTTAAAGAGGTTAATGTGACTCTGTAAACACTAATTTTGTTTACCTATTGATGTGCTGAAGTTTCTTCCCAATACCAGAACTGGTTTTCTCTTTAATGACAAATTATTTAAGTGCGTCTAAGTTGGGGGTATGTCATACAAGTGAATATCATCTCTACACATTACATGTATATGAATATACATATGCATACAATCTAATACATATAACCTATACACATTACATGTAATATATATGAATACACATATATAATCTACACATAATGCATGTACATATATATATATATATGTATGTACTATATATATAGTGTTGGTCATGTTAGGGTACAAAATTATGATATAAAATACCAACATTTGAGGAAACTTTTTTAAGAGTAATAAAACTGATAACCCTTTCAATGACAACTGCAAGGTTCCATGTTCATACTGATTTTTCCATAACTACTATAGAGGGTAGTCAGTCCAAAGCCTTGTGCATGATAGAACCCTATTAAACTGAGCAGAGTTTCAGTTGCAAATATAAACTCCGCGTCAATGATTCAACATTTTCTACTAAAACGCAGAGCAAGCTATGATGACAGTAAAAGGATACTCCCCACGTGTTTAACTACTTTTCATGCAAAGATGGCTTTATGCAGATCAGACTGACATGTTCATACTGAGAGCAAATCAATAACTAAACAGGAAACTGATGGTAACAACACATCCTTTCGATATCCCCTTTTCTCGTGTACCTATTTGCTTCAACTTTTCCCGTTCAATATAAAGACACCACTGAGGAGAAATACAAGAGTGATTTTTAGCATCTCCGCGGAGCAGAAGGGTGCGGGGTTACAAAGAGAGATGAGAGGGAGAGAGGTGGAGAATGAGGTGGGTGGGTGGGAAGGAAGAGGGGGATGTAAGGGGAGGGGTTTGTGGCGGTGGTAAGGGTTTTTAACCCATATCAGTGGGGGAAGGCGGCGCCGTATGAAGCTTGCATATCAACGACCCTGCGTGGGAAACCACCGTAGGCTGGACAGCAGTGACCCTTCCATTTCGATTGCACCTTCAAAACTTCATTTGGGGGAAAAAATATGTCCAGGGGAAGAAAAGAAAAAGAATAAAAAAAACCCTTAAACCTCCTCCTTCCAGGCAATAATGCATACCAGGGAATTGCTGTTTAAAATTCCTTCAGTATGAATACTTTAAAATGTGCGTTTATTCGTTAGAATTCCAAGTTAACTGACCATGAAAAGTCATACAAGTTACAAAAAAAATTCTACGCAAGGTTCAGTTCACTATGACAAATTTTATATAAACCTAGTAAAATATAAAATTTCAATTAAAAGTCCAACAAAAGGGTTACCTAAAAACCTTTTGTTCCTGCATAAACAGCAGACGTATTAAAAAAAATACGCTGAAAAGGGATAATCTTATAAGAATCCTAATATGCATTAATTCAACAGTTCGTACACAACGCTACACATCGGATCGCAGCACAGGTAGTGGGGACGGGAGTACAGACTACGTCAAAAGGAGTCTCACCGCAGACTGTGAACGATCTTTCTACCATTGTCATTTTATCGATCAATTTCATAAGCAAACTAAACTCTCTCCCTCGTGATTGTAACAAAAAATGAATCATTACAAGTAAAAGACTTTCATAATTTGTCATCTTTATACAATTCTCCTTATCCTTCACGGGCGTTCATACGCACTGCACAACTTCTGCGCCACCCTGTGTCAGTCACGACTTAGGAGGAAGCAAGGCTGCTGGTGCTGCGGGCAACAACACTACTCTCCTTGGTCGTTACAGTTAACTTATAAAACGATGTCTTTCTCCTTCAACACATTAAAGACGCGGCTCTCTACGCACGGCGTTGGCCAGTAAAGGAAATGAGATTTAAATAAGCTTTGTCATTCGTTTGCTCTATGAATCTCAAGCCGAGCTTAAGAAGGAGGTGGCTGTTATTCAGCTTACGACTGATGACGCGAGATGATTCGATTTTGAACGACGAGTAACACCAACGGCTCTTAACTTATTTACACAATAACGACTTATGAAGCACATATACTTACAACTTACGAAGCACTGAGAGTAAAGGGAATAAAAAGTCGATTAATTTAATGCACAGAGTAAAAGAGGAAGCCTCTACACCTTTAATATTTCGTTGCATAACGTTGGCGTAGCTGATAATTTCTTTGAGCAAATCTTGCACACACGTATGTATGTATAAGGAGTCTCCGGTTCGTAAATCTTGGGTGAACCACTCAGCAGGAAAATTCCAAATCACTACCTGTTCAAACGCTTACAGAATGACTATCAGTATCACATCAAAACCACCGACACATACATACTTCCTGGATATCCCAATCAATACCTTTGATTCTTATATATCTCTAGACTTATCTCACTTTCTCTCTCCCAAACACTTCAGAATTTTGCACTTCATTAACTTGTATTACTCCAATCTTTCCACATGGCCAAACCATGTGTATCAATAATATATGTATATATATAAAAAACTGAAATGAACACAAAACATATTTCACCAAGACTAAGATAATCAAGTGACGTCCATCAGCAACTATGTATATGGCGTACATACACAAGGGAAATTGGTAATAATATTAATTTTTTTATATGAACTATATAACAAAGAAATATCTAATACATCAATATCAAATTTAAATATAAGCACTGGAAACATTAATCTTCAATCTTTCTAGTTGTATGCCCAGTTTTATTCTCATATTACCTCCAAATACTCTATGAATAAAATAACAACGGGGTTGCTTTGATATGAAAAGTAATTAGCCATCTCACAACGATATTGCAAAAACCAGGTAAATATTACAAAAGAAAACGAAGTATGAGGTATTGTACTATACCAGGTATTGCACTACCCGTTGGAAATCACGCTTGATTACGAATACATATTGTGGGTTATAAAGCTTGATACGGGTACGTATTGTAGGAAATCGAGCTTGACCAGGGATACATACTGTAGGAAAGAAAGCTTGAGTGCGGTTACATAACTGATCTAGACCATATCATATGCGAGACAATTCGAGTTCACGCAGATTAGACCGAAGCGAAGGCTTCGATCTTAAGTTGCAAACGAGGGAGATGAAGGAATTGGGGGAAGACGGGGAGGGAGGCATGGAGGGTGTAGTTAATGTCCGAGGAAAGGGGGGGGGTGAGGAAGGGGGGGGGTGGTTGAGGAAGGGAGGGGGGAAGACCGGACTGGAGATGCGAGAAGCAATGGGAAACGTTGGAGTCTGACAATCTGTTTTGGTGTCGGTCTGTATATATACGTATATATGTGTGAGCGTATGTGCGCGTTACTTCGAGTGATGAACTGAAGGCGAATGACATACAACTAACCACAGTATTGAAGAAGTTCTCTCTCTCTCCACCTACACCCCTTCCCCACCCTCCCCCTCCTCCATTTTCCACACACCATACTGATGCTCAAGAAGTCGTTGCACAGACGTCCCACAATCGCTATTATTCACTTGATCTTATCATTACCCTCACCGACAACTTAAACTGGTGTTTTTTTTGTTTTTCTTTTTTACTTCTTCTTAAGTCTTCCCTCTGTGATGATGTGGTTAACATTATGAAACGCAAAATTAATGGGACTTAATTTACGTTATGAGATAAGGATATACAAGTATGTAAATGTTTCTTTCCTTGGGTGGCTAAAAATGG
The DNA here is from genome assembly GCF_015104395.2 of Macrobrachium nipponense. Classification (NCBI taxonomy): domain Eukaryota; kingdom Metazoa; phylum Arthropoda; class Malacostraca; order Decapoda; family Palaemonidae; genus Macrobrachium; species Macrobrachium nipponense. The sequence continues at coordinate 26,974,076 of NC_061092.1, forward strand.
AAAACCGTACATGGTGAGAAGGATTATAATGTTCGTGGCAACAAATTCTCACCCTTATTTTCTATTTTCTCTAACAATTATATTATATATATATATATATATATATATATATATATATATGTTATATAATGGTTAGATGTTGAACTTGTTACCACGAACATTATAATCCTTCTCACCATGTACGATATATTATATATATATATATATATATATATATATATATATATATATATATATATATATATATACACACACACAAAATTCACTTACGCACTCGAATTAATATTTAAAGTTACAAAATATACCCACTCAAACCCCAATTAAGTGAGGGACCAACAATTTGGGGTAAAAACAAAACAGTGTCCAAATTAAGAACAAAAAATTGACCATTTTCCTTCATCCAAGTTCCCCGCGAGAATAAAGACAGTGGTCGCCTGATTTCCATAACGATTACCTCCTTATCCGCGTCAAGATTTTTTTTTTTTTTTTTTTTTTTTTTACCTGCCTTGGTTTCTCTCGCCTTCCTTCTGTCAACTTTTGGCGGGATGCCCCTGTCCATGATTTTAATTATACACATACATACCTACATACACACACATACGCATATATATATATATATATATATATATATATATATATATGTGTGTGTGTGTGTGTGTGTTGTAATTTCACATTTTCTTTAATCTCAATTATCATTCCGAGCATTACTGGTAATTAATAATTTACTAAAATTTTAATTTATCAATTTTGTTAACTTATATATATTTTTAAAATACCTGATATATTCTGCCTGTATTTCCCGTTACCTTCGGTTAATTCTGTCAATTTTACATTAATATTCTTTGGTAGCTTGAATTTCGAGTCAGTGGTCCTTTTGTGGGCTTCTTCCATATGAATACGGTTAATCTTCTGCATAATAATAATTAATAATAATAATAATAATAATAATAATAATAATAATAATAATAATAATAATAATAATAATAATAATAATAATAATAATAATAATAATCGGGCCGTTCGATCACTAAAATAGAGGGCCGTTTAACAGTACCTTTCCCGTTCAGGCGAAGAGAAGGAACGCATCAAAGACATAAATTCCTCCCATACACTTTCCATTCGGGTCTTGACTCATATACTTAACAATAATAATACATTTCCCGAAACCTCTTTCGATAAAGAGATAGGGCCATCTCTCTCTCTCTCTCTCTCTCTCTCTCTCTCTCTCTCTCTCTCTCTCTCTCTCTCTCTCTCTCTCTCTTTCGGCCTCGAATAAAAAAGGAGACCCTTCAATCAAGCTCTCTTAAATTTCCGATAGCCAACTGTTGTAATCGGGTTTTTAAGTATCCCTTCACATGATATATTACTCATTATTATGAGCCCGACCTTCACTCTGCCTTCCCCACCCCCTTCCCCTACCCCTTACACACAACAGAGGAACCCACGGCCCTAGGTCTTCCCCTTCCTCCCCCCCTCCCCACCCACCAACTCCACTATATAAAATACGTCTGGGTTTTTGAGTTATCTATCCACATTACCCCGACGAACGAACTTTTGATGGGTATGTCAATCGTATCGCCAAAAATTCGGATTCAGATCTGTCCTTTGTGAAATGTGTGGCTTGGAGAGAGAGAGAGAGAGAGAGAGAGAGAGAGAGAGAGAGAGAGAGAGAGAGAGAGAGAGAGAGAGAGAGAGACTGGACCTTGTGGGGTATATGTGAAGACATGGCTTACTGGACGTAGGACAGAGGTGAGAGATGGATAGATAGATCTCCAAGAGATTTAATGATTTTGAAGAGGTGCTTTAGTGATCAGCGATACCCTAAAAAAAAATTAAATAAATAAAAAATAAAATAACCCAAAAGTAGCTTGGATAAAAAATCCACCCAAAAACAGACCGGGAAATAGATAAAAACATCCATAACGGACTGGAAAACACAAAAAATTAAAATAAATAATAATACTGAAAAATGTAAAAAAGAAAAAAGAAAAGTCTGGAAATCACAACAATCACCCAGACTGAAAACCAACCAAAATAAACCGTGAAATAAAAAATAAAACACCCAAACCACGCTGGAAAATAAAAACACAATGAAATAAAAACCACTCAAAACGCACTGGATAAAACAAAAATAAGACTGCAAAATATAAGACTGGATAAAAACAGTGTAGATCAATTACTGCATAAAGCTCCACACTTCAAAAACTAACACAGGGTGACAAAATCGAACTGAATGAACCAGTCAACAAGAACTTGCTAAAGTTTTGGTCGCCACGTAAAACCCAACAGGAAAGAGGGTTCCAAAAGCCAGTGCTGAAAATGAAGACCTCAGTAACCGTGACACTGAGCCAGCACGGGCTCTTGCTCTTCAGAGCAGAAAGCAAGGACACGATACGGAGTCCATCTTTTGAGGATTATTATTATTATTATTATTATTATTATTATTATCATTCAGAAGACGATCCCTATTTTGAATTATTATTATTGTTGTTGTTATTATTATTATTATTATAATTAGGAAGATGACCACTATTCATATGGAACAAGCCCACTAAAGGGGCCACCGACTTGAAATTCAAGCTTCCAAAGAAATTAAATAATAGTGTTAATTTGAAAGAACTAACAGAATGCAACAGGAAATACAAGACGAAGAGACCAGTTATCAGAAAGGGAAAAAATTTAATTAATAAATACAAAATTCTAAAAATACAACCGAATCGAATCACCGCTCAAAGTACATGACAGGGGCTTAAATAACACAGAGCAAACTCACGAGTGATGAAAGTTGAATAAGGTCTAGTTTTTGTCAATTCAAACTAAACACCTTTTGTTTCCGCATTTTTAAAACCTGATGTCAATCATTATAAATTCTCCTCGCCAAAAAACAAAAAACAAAAAAACTCGCTCTTCAGGTCTACACAGAGAGAGAGAGAGAGAGAGAGAGAGAGAGAGAGAGAGAGAGAGAGAGAGAGAGAATTTAAAGCAGTTTTCACTTTTTCATCACTTCATCGTATAATTTTACATTATTAACATTATTACTACCATTATTACTTTTTGTAATAAGATTTCTTGCTTCGCATGAAGTAAGGCCGTGTACCCAAAGTCATATGCATGATCAAGAGGAAAAAAAAACCCAACAGCACGATTAAAAATAAGTGAACTTACGAGTTTTTTTTTTATATAGTGAACCGCTTCCATGAATGAAGAAAAAAAATCTTCCTCGTAAAAGTTGTTGCAATGCAACTGCGCAGTTTTTTTTTGTCAGTGTAGCAATCAATTCGAAGTATCCTCATTCAAGCTGAATTTCATGGATATAGTTAGACAAAGCAGCTCTCTAATAAGAGTTCAGTTTTAGTTTTCTCTTTTTTAAGAAAGCTTCAAGCTTACTCGGGAACGGAATTCTTGCCTCTTGTGTACTCTATATATAACATCCGAGACATTATATTACGTGGCGTTACTGTGTAATTATTACATTCCCTTCAGTCATCTTGAATTATTATATAACCTTAGAGAGAGAGAGAGAGAGAGAGAGAGAGAGAGAGAGAGAGAGAGAGAGAGAGAGAGCCTTTTTTACATACTCACTATTAAGACAAAGGACGCAAGTAACTACAGAAACAGGAGAGAGAGAGAGAGAGAGAGAGAGAGAGAGAGAGAGAGAGAGAGAGAGAGAGAGCATAATTTGCCCAAGCGCCAAACTGTATATTTCCTAATGAAATATCACACATTAACTGAAGGGCACTAGTTCTACCCCGCAGTATATACCGAAGACTTATTTTCTGCCCTTCTGGTCATGCATAGTACTTTAATGCATGACTTAAGATGCAGTGCAGTAATCAGGGTGCCGGAGATAGGAGCCACTCCCACCCCGGAGAGAGAGAGAGAGAGAGAGAGAGAGAGAGAGAGAGAGAGAGAGAGAGAGAGAGAGAGAGATGCTCTTCTGATACTTTAAAATTCTATATTAAACTTCACCGAACTATAAAAGCAAATCTCTGGAGTTTGACCACGACTGATCAATTTGAGAGAGAGAGAGAGAGAGAGAGAGAGAGAGAGAGAGAGAGAGAGAGAGAGATTCCTAGAAGGCAAGAGAGAAGACGGAAGGAGGGGGGGCACTACCCCTCTATCATACCTTCCAGGAAGTGAGAGCAGAGAGAGAGAGAGACCCGTACGAAGTGACGTCGAAGAAGTGTGCCAGTAATGAGGTGGGTGGGGGGGGAGACTTTTTCGAAGTGAAACAGTAGAGGTGGAGGTAACAGCCACAGCAGCAGGTGGTGGCCCTTGGTGGCAACTGTGGTGTGTGTGTAGGTCAGGTCGGGGAAAGTGGAAGAGTATAAGGCCGATGGCGACCACGACCACGCCAAATTCCTCCTCCTCCTCCTCCTCCTACTAATCTGACCCCGCCTAAAGCCATCTACTTCACACACACACACACTTATAGACATACACATATATACTACTACTATTACTAATACTATCAAGTTGTAAGTGTAACATCTTTCTCCTTGTAACCATTATAAGTAACACTTTCCAAGGTACCCCAAATATTAACTATCCAGAGAAAAGCCCAAATATTTAGTATCTACAGGTAAGAGCAAAAAAATTAACTATCCACAGGAATGCACAAATATTTACTATCCCGAGAAATGCCCAAAATAAAGTTCGCCCAAATCACAGAAAGGCCTAAAGCATTTCCTACCCTTTGAAACGACCAAATATTTCCTATCCAGAAAAAAAAGCAAGGTGTCATTTCACCTAATTTGACCTGGTGTAATCTTTTTCAAGGCCCTAGTCTGCAGTCTGAAATAATTTCCCAACGTTAACGTCATTTAACATTGACAGTTTTATACCTTAACCTTCAGTTAGTACCTTTAAATTCTCTCTCTCTCTCTCTCTCTCTCTCTCTCTCGCTCCTCCTCTTCCTCTCTCTCTCTCTCCTCTCTCTCTCTCTCTCTCTTCTCTATATATATAATAATATATATAGATATCTTATATATAGTATATGATATATATAATGTGTTAGAACAAGAAAATTATGACGCTAACGTTCTAAATCGCTTTGAAACATAGCATCAGAAGTTGAACACGTATCTCAGCTGTTTTCCACAAAATAATGATAATAAAAAAACTCTTACTGCTCCAATTTCAAATTTATATACTTACATATACACACACATATATAATAAATGTTTGTGTGTTCATATAATACACCAGTATGTGAATGAGTATCACCCAGATTACATATATCCATTCCGTGCATAACCTAGATCGCGTGTCCCTGAGCTAAAAATAAAAATAAAAAAGCACAAACGTCTGCTCCAAATTTACGAAACCGAATCAAATCGTGTTTGCACTTTCACATATGCAAATATCTAACAAAGAGAGTACACTTTATCATAAACAAACTCGTGACTGGTCCTCCTAGCCATCAACTAAAACAACGCTACCCAGCCTTTTTCTTCCTTTCACCCCAACTCGTAAATATCTGCACCTCTATTGGAGAGAGAGAGAGAGAGAGAGAGAGAGAGAGAGAGAGAGAGAGAGAGAGAGAGAGAATTTTAGCGTCTAGTTATTGGTTTATCGTTTATTTCATTCATTTTTTACACATCATTTCAAACCTGTTGTCATTCGCTCTCCTTCCCTTGTCTCCTCCCCTTCCCTTCCCTTCCCTTAAGCTCTGTAAACGCTGAATTTCAGAAGGGTCTTATAAGAGTCTTATAAGAAGTTCACCTGGTCGAGTGTCGTTCTGAACCTAATTATTACCCACTAAAAGGCTAACGGTGTCAAGGAATTAATTGCCTCACGGTGAATTGTACTTTGTAAATTAAAGAATCTGGAATCTAAACCACCCCGTCTTATTGAAGCCTAACACGAGTAGGTGCGAGATATATATATATATACAGTGAAGTTGTGTGACTATTCAGCGATATAGTATATATATATACTATATATATATATATATATCTATATATATATATATATATATATATATATCTATATATATATAAATACTCACCTACTGGGAATCGACAACGAATGTAAAATAAACACAATAAACCCGCAAATTAATACTGACGGCATTCAAGATATATAAATAAAATTCATATGACTACAGAAAGGGGTAAACCCCCATAAAAATAAAAATCAAATATCGTCCTTCCGATTGCAAATGCTGGGTCCATGCGGAGTACTTTCTGATCCCATAAGGCAGCGAGCGATTCCCAAATCTGACCATACCAAGGACATCCCCCCACCCCCCCAAATACGGTGAGTCCCAGCCCAAGATCCCAGCCGGTCAAAAGTTATCATTACCATACCGGGGATACCCAGGACAACGTAGTACATTTAATATATGCATATTCCTGCACAAAGTAAGCATAAGTTAATATATAAAATATTTTCAATATTTTTTTTATTGCTTTAAATTCAATACAAAGTAAAATTGGTGAAAGTCACAACTTTGTTCTGGAGTTGAAAAAAATATTCATTTTTACATTGTGTCACTTGACCCCCTAGGGATTTCTCCTGGAATCCCAGGGGTCCGTGGGCCCCAGTTTGGGAACCACTGCCACAAGGGAAGGACAAAGACCTCAAGACTGGTCTTTTGTGGGTCATCCCAAAGTCCCTTATCCCAAGCCTTCTGAATTTTCATTTTTCAGCTGGCAATTTTTTGCCAAACTGCCACCTTTCATTGCTTTATTTAAGCTTAATGGTCGTGTTTTAAGCAAACTCGAGAGTTATTGTGTTCCAAAATAATTAATTTCAATTGTTTTAAAACTTCCTATATATCTGGATTGTTTTAAAACTTATTATATACCTGGAGTTCCAAGTATAGCGATATTACTGTAGCTGTTTTTCTGCGTATCACCATCTTTATGCTTATAGGACACTAGAAATGAGAGAGGAGAGGAGAGAGGCAGGAGAGAGGAGAAAGAGATGAGATAGAAGAGGAGAGGAGAGGAGAGATAGAGAGAGAGAGAGAGAGAGAGAGAGAGAGAGCAAGGAATCCCGTCTATAAAAACTCAACTCGAAATCCTGAAAGAACACTTGCCCACAATCACACTAGTCGATCCCCAGAAGCGTCAGAGGCCGAGGGAAAAAAAGGCTATATATAAAAAGTGGAACATTAGTCTACAGGTTAAAAAAAAAAAAAAAAAAAAAAAAAAAAAAAAAAAAAAAAAAAAAAAAAAAAAAAAAACACCGCGAGGTTCTGAATTCAGCTCTACTGCAATGCATCCTCCACGAAACGAGATACAGTCTCTGCACCCCGCCTAAAGGGATAGTATATCCTGTGCTGTATGTTGTAATTCGCTCAGAGGGATAACATTCTGTACTGTTATATTCGCTTAAAGGGATAACAAAATCTGCTTAAAGGGATAACATATTCTGTGCTGTGTGTACTTCTCTTTAAGGGATAAAAATTCTGTGCTGTATGCAATATGCTTAAAGGTGTAACATTCTGTGCTGTTAGTCGCTTATAAGGATAACATTCTTTGCTGTAATTTTCTTAAAGGGATAAGATTCTGTTATGTTTATTCGTTTAAATAATTAACTTTCTGTGTAAGGGATAACATTCTGTTATGTTTATTTGTTTAAATAATTAACTTTCTGTGCTGTCATTCGTTTAGAAGGATATCATTTTGAGATGTAATTAGCTTACCGGGATAACATATTCTGTGTTGCATATCGTATAAGGAGGTAGCATACTCAATGCAATAATTCGCTTAGAGGAAAAGCGGCAATTTTTTGAATTTCTACTGAGAAGATTATTAAAAAAGTTGTTCGTTTATTCTCGTACATAAAGAAAAAAAGACGTCATAAGTCGCTGAAAAACTGACCAAGGGAGACACCACTACTTAAAATAAGGATTATACTCTCAGAAACTGACCAAGGGAAACATCAATGCTCAAAGTAGGAAAGTTACTCTCTCAGAAACTGACCAAGGGAGACACCACTACTTAAAATAAGGACTATACTTTCAGAAACTGACCAAGGGAAACATCAATGCTTAAAATAAGGATGATATTCTCAGAAACAGACCAAGGGAAACGCTTACTACTATTAAAATAAAGATAATTACGATGCTATTTTTCGCCAAGTCTCTTATTTCACACGAGTTTCCATCACTAAAATTTTATTTATTAACAGATAAATGAAGAGGTACGAGGAACCTGCAAGAGGCAAAGTTGCGAAGATGTCTCACTCTGATCTATCCATATTTTTTTATAACTTTTTCTCCCTCCCTTTGAGGAGGTAACGAGGGTTATTGGTCTTTCTTCTTCTCCTTCATCCATATCCTTTTTTTTCTTTTTTTTTGTGGGGAGGTAAGGAGGAGGAATCCTCCTCCTCCTCCTCCTCCTCCCTCATTGCCATTCTTAAGAAGAGCAACTTCCTGAGCGTGGACACTCATCTGTGACTGCCTCGATAGTGTATTCTCACGCCTGCCTCTCTCTCTCTCTCTCTCTCTCTCTCTCTCTCTCTCTCTCTCTCTCTCTCGGGGGAAGGAGGGAGGGAACCAACCTTTTGTCAAGAGCAAGCCGTATTCGACGCTATTGTTTTTATTCACACGTCTTCACGGTCATTCACTGAACTCGCTCCTGCGTGATTGCAATGAATTAAAAAACACACATAAGCCAATTTGCAGTCCCATCCTTCCTGACAATAACAACAATCACAACGAGAACAAGAACAAGAGAGCAGCAGATGTTGCTAGCAGGACAGCAAGAGCAAGAAGCGGTGGATCTGCCCTGTTCGGTGCTCGAGATGGATTCCGACGGGAAAAGGCGGGAGGGGGTCGTTACTCTGGTCCATTTTAGATTTAAATAATTGTTTCAACAAGAGATGAACATTTATTTTAGAATACAGTAGAGATATAAATATAAATATATATACTACATATACAGATAGAATTTATACATATATAAAATATTTATATGTAATTATAAATACATAAATATATATAGTAAGTGTATGTATGTAGTATTTGTGTGGTATATATATATATATATATATATATATATATACTATATATATATACGTATGTATGTATAAGCAATCACAAACGCACTTACCAGTCACGCATAATTCCGCCCGAAACGCATAAGGCATCAGGGCATTCAAAACAAACACAATGTATTAACATGTCTAAAAGGATATTTTTCCTCTCTACTTACTAATTGATTTAATTATTCTTTTTAATAAGTGATCTCTTCTTCCTGTATTTCCCATTACCTTCTGTTACTTCTTCCTAATGATCACCCTAATATTATTTGGAGGCTTGAATTTCAAGTCAGTGGCCCCTTTTGTGGGTTTGTTCCATCTGAATAAGGTCAATCTTCTGAGTATAATAATAATAATAATAATAATAATAATAATAATAATAAATGCCATATCAACAAGTGGACAAGCATCCCAAGCCTAGCCTCTCTCTCTCTCTCTCTCTCTCTCTCTCTCTCTCTCTCTCTCTCTCTCTCTCTCTCTCTCTCTCTCTCTCTCTCTGTTCACTATTGCCTCTCACTTTTGTTGCAGGTAAGAAAATAGAAAAAAAATAATAATAAAGGAATCGTTATATAATAAAAAAAAAAACCATCACATCTACTCCCTAATGTTCATTATAATATTTTATGAAGTTATTGTCGCTATTAAGTAAGTCTGTACAATCCACCGAGTAGAAATAATACATTCTCACGGGGGATTGTATATTTAGTGTGATATCTGTCAGAGAGAGAGAGAGAGAGAGAGAGAGAGAGAGAGAGAGAGAGAGAGAGAGAGAGAGAGAGAGAGAATTTCCATAAATTTGGTTACATTTAGGGGTTATAAAACGCATATAAAAAACATAAGTACGCATGTAAAACATCCATATATTACAAATTCAAAACTGGTAATCTTTAATTCCAAAAAAGAAAAAAACAAAGTCTATAATATTCATCACCCCTAATTTTCTAGTCCGAAGATCAAAGCTTCAATAAACAACAAAGAATTTTTTTTAGCTTTGCGAGGGACAAATACAAAATCATGCGTTCCCTCCTCCTATTACCATTCTCATTCTCCTCCTCCTCCTCCCCCTCCTCCTATTCCCATTCTGACATTAGGTTTTAAACTGGGCATATTTAACATCCTCTGTTAAGCTTAATGAAGATCTTCACGAGAGCCTTAACATAACAGGCCACTACTACTGTTGCAGGCCGAGTAATAACGAAAGCTACAATGATCCCATTAGGGTCATTAGTCCGCTGCAGAGAATGCATTCATTGCTCTCTCTCTCTCTCTCTCTCTCTCTCTCTCTCTCTCTCTCTCTCTCTCTCAAACACAAATCGTAGTCTAAGCTTGGTTAATAAAGTTATCAAGCGGCTCTCTCTCTCTCTCTCTCTCTCTCTCTCTCTCTCTCTCCACATACACACACTCACACCCCACAAATCGTAGAATATAAGCGTGGTTATTCAGGTTATCAAGCAGTTGGTTATGCTCTCTCTCTCTCTCTCTCTCTCTCTCTCTCTCTCTCTCTCTCTCACACACACATACACACACACACATGCACCCACGAAGTACAAATAACTAAGTGCCAGTGATATACTTTCAGTGCCCCGTACTTGACGGCACTACATTTTTTAGATCTCGACAGAAACTACAGTGAACTACTCTTTTTATCTACAGGTGTCATAGCCTACAGTTTTTACACAGGGCTTGGTTTCAGAAGAAAGCTCTCCCCAAAAAGGAAGCTCTTCCCAGAGAGGTAGCTCCCTTTTAAAGGAATTTCCCAAAAGGAAAATCTCCCTAAAGAGGAAGTTCTCCTTAAAAGGAAGCTCTCCCCAAAAAAGAAGCTCTCCTTAAAAAGAAACTCCCCAAAAAGGAAGTTCTCCTTAAAAGGAAACTCTCCCTAAAAAGGAAGCTCTCCTTAAAAGGAAGTTCTCCTTAAAAGGGAGCTCTCCTTAAAAGGAAGCTCTCCTTAAAAGGAAACTCTCCCTAAAAAGGAAGCTCTCCTTAAAAGGAAGTTCTCCTTAAAAGGGAGCTCTCCCTAAAAAGGAAGATCCCAAAAAAAGGGACTCTCCTTAACAGGAAGTTCTCAAAAGAAAGCTCTCCTTAACAGGAAGCCCTCCCCAAAAAGGAAGCTCTCGGATGCTGTCGATCAGATGACGCAGTGTCAAGTGAAGTGAGAAGTGTAATTCGGTGCCTTTGAAAGATGCTCAGTGCTCGGAACGATTTGAAACATGAGTGTGAAATTGTGAAAACAACAGGATCACTGTGGTTTACCTTGTGCCAAAATCTTAGCATTCCGGCTAACCTGTCGCTGGGTTGGTTCACTTGGTTGACATGGAATCTATTCCATTAAGAACTAACACTAATTAACGACAGAGAGAGTCTTAAGGTCCTTCTTATAATAAATAAATCATATTCTCTAGAACCACAAGTCACTTGTCCGCGCTTACAGCCTAAGGTATCAACATTCTCATGTCTCTAAATCTATGCTACACATGAAAAATATTCTCTATATTCACATATAAGGAATCAAGATATGTTTGGGCTGAAAGTGTGCGTTAGGATTTTCTAAATGTGCAGGAAATTTCGTTTTATAATATTTTCGAAATGTCTGGCAAATATTTGGGCATCAAAGCTGAGCCAAATCTAGATGAACGAACGTGTTAAAGACATGTCTTGATTCCTTAACACTAACATAACGTGTATAAACTGGACTCTGGAGGAAGATGAAGGGATTTCACGACCACATTTCAAAGATGTCACATGACGGGGACCAAGAACATTTATGTATAACTTGTAACTGATGGCAACAGACTTGCACACTCTAAAAGCTAAAAGCTGACTCTTCTTGAAATTTTAAGTTATCTGAACTTGTTTTTAAATAACTTGGGAGGGTCATGAAAACACTAATGATTTATAAGGAAAAAAAATGCTCCCTTGTCAAATGATCCAAAATGAACGCATGAACTGAACTGGTATGACGGAGAAAGAAAGAAAAAAAAACCTGGTGACCCAAAGTCGACATGACGCATCTTTGAAATACAATTTAAAAAATCATAAATAAATAAAAACAGCTCGAGAGGGCAGCGGGAAAATCATAGGAAGCTATACTTTTGCTGTGTGATTGAAGGACTTTTGTTATCAAGTACTGAGAGCAAGCATATTATATATGTAAATATATATATGTATATATATACATACATACAAATACATATATATATATATATATATATATATATATATATATATATATATATGAGGACTAATTTCTACAAGTGTGAAATGAAAGTCCCCCATCCAACCACCCTAAATAAGGAAAGACCAACTCTTTATAACTGAAGCACTGTCATTTTCAAATGAGCTACCTGGCACCTGCAAACTAACATTAACATGAAATTAGCCAAAATTCCTTAACAGACGGAAAAATCAAAGTGAGAAAACGAGAGAAACATTGAAGTGTATCGCAAACTTAAAAAATAAACAAAATAGATAAAAAGACATAACATGTGAAAGTGGAATTAGACGAAATATAAAAAATAAAATAATACTTTATGGAAGAAGATTAAATAAAATAAAAAAATTGCAGAACAGATAAACAGAGAACAGCTTGAAAATAAAGACAAAGGGTAGTAACAAAGGTCTAAAAGATCCAGAAAGAAAAAAGAAACGTAAGAGGGAGTATTAATTTACTAACCGCGTAGAGCCTTCATGTGCGCTACGGCCATGCGTAGGATCGTCAGCTTGTCGGGCTTGCGCGCCAACGCCGAGCAGGTGGGGACCATATCGCTGAGCTCAGCGATATACGCCGTCATCTTGTTGCGCCTCCGTCTCTCGATCTCGCAGTGGTTTTCCCTGGGGGGGGCAGCACAAGAAATCAGTAAGACTTTCAGTTGAAAACGATGCTTTGCCTAAACTAGGATTCTAAAAAAAGAGAGCTTTATCAAAAAGAGTAAATAAATATACACTGGAGATCTAGATTAAATTTAAAAAAAATGTAAATATATCTACTCATAATCTGGCATTCACCTCAAATCCCACGAAACTTTTTATGAGACTCTTGTTAAAACAACTCTCAACTTAGGTTCAACTACGCATCCATACACTAAAAAAAAAAGTAAATAAATCTATTCACACGTTGGCATTCACTTCTAGAGCATGTTTCAAATCCTTCCAAAACTTTTATGAGATTCCTCTGGTCAACTAATCCTCAACTCGGAAACTTGGTTAATACTAGGCATCTATTTGAAAAACAGTAAATATATCTATTCACGTAAAATAAATTAGTAAATATATCTATTCATATGCTAGCATTCACTTCTAGAAGCATTTTATATAAACTTATTTCGAAATGGATCATAAGGATTAAAAGGGTTCCTATCCCGAAAACTTAGGAGTGATACTGGATCACCTATCTCATCTACTGTAAGTCTGTCTATGGTTATACTAAAATCCAGCTATGTAACACTCCCTGTTCATCTACAGTCAGATTTGTAAATATCATTTATCTGTTAACTGGGTAATTTACTCAGCAGAAATCTTTCAACCAAAATAAATAAAAACAACGATGAACATTTGCTATACCTGACGAAAATGAACCTGATTAAAATAATTAATTAGATATCATATAATAAGTTTTTTTATATGAATGCACTTATACTTAATAATGGCTTTCCATTTCAAATGCTCTCCATCCAAGCCTCTATTCCAATTGGAGCCAATACAAGCAATGAAAATTTAATAAAATCAACACTAATTTTCATCCAAATACATTTACTAATATCAAACACTTTCATTCAAATACTTACTATTCTTTATCGTTATCCTTTTTATAAAACATAGGAAACAAATAACTTAAAATTACAGATAATTACACATCTGAATTATGAGTTTGAGCACATTAGCACTATCATTGAAAAAGGGTATATGAATAGAATCCATCTTCTGGACAAGCGTATAAAAACAACATTTTATTCCCTAATAAAGAATTGTAATGAACTGATTGAAAATCACTTCTTCATTTCATGACACCAGATAAGCAGGGGCAGGGGGCGGAAACATCAATTGGTTCTTTCTAAACACAGTTACAAAACAGAGGAGCTTTAAACATTCAAGGGTACAACATCAACTGGTTCTTTCTAAACATAAAGAAAAAAAAGGAGCTTCTAAACATTCAAGGGTACAAGAACATCAACAACAATAATACATCAAGATCATCATCATACAAAAAAGGGGAACTAAACTAAAACGTAAAAACATAAAACAAAAAACACAAGAATGAATGTTTTCAATGCAATCGCTTCTTACTATAATGAACAGCATTCACAATAGGAGGAAGACCCATTAACATCGAATCTTAAAACAATTACATGCAATACCAATTGTACTGAACCCATCCACGGAACAATCTCGTCCCTCCTACGAACTACTTTTAAAGATTGTAACCATAACAATCCATGCACCTTCACCAACATCAAATTCCCTTTTCCTTGCCCGAGTTGGGATGCAATTTCACCATGCATGAAGGGTCCACAGAAAATCTATTTTCATAACTGACTCATTGCTCTCTGTTAACTTAATACCAGATACTGCATGCATAATAAACCGATCACCACCTTCACCTTAACAGTCTTTAAAACCGTACATCTAGATGTTGCGACGCCAGTTTTAGTAGTCACTATCAATCAGACAACCGAGACCATAAACACATAGCCCCGATATTCCCTTATGCCATACAAATGAAAGAAACTTCAAATTGGGTTGGGTGAGGAAGAGAGAATACACTTCACTCTTGTGCAATATATTTGGCAGAACACTCAATATATAATAAATATATAATAAGGAAGAGAGCTATATGAAAGGTACACACCACCCATCATCTACTCCATAATTTTCAAGACGAGAGAGAGAGAGAGAGAGAGAGAGAGAGAGAGAGAGAGAGAGAGAGAGAGAGAGAGAGAGACTAGCTGATTAACAAGCCATATCCCACACCTGTTGAAAAAACTACTGCCAGTCTTGGAATCTCAATGAGACTATTTTAATTACACATTCTTCTCCCCCCCCCACCCCACCCTCTTTCCTCACCCCTTCCCCCTAACCACAGAGAATCTTGTACTGATATTTTTAATAATAATGGCTAGTTTATATTATTATCCTTTCTTGATGGAACGCTTTCTTGCATATTTAAGACAAATGACCACGAGCTTTCGTGAAATTAAAGAGGAGTGTCTATTATTTAGTCTTTCTGAAAAGAAATACTTCCCTCTTGAAAATAATAACCTTTAATATGAATGTTCAGGAGTAACATAAATAAAGAAATAAATAAACCCTATATTTCTTTCAGAAAACTTTCAGAAACCTTCCATCTTGGATTTGAAAATAATGCAATTCCCTAACAAAAACCGGAATGAGAAACAGATATGAAAAAAAAACTGGTCTATAAATATATATTTCCAGAAACCTTCCATCTTGGATTTGAGACTAACGAAATTCCCTCATACACAGACAGACAATTATCTCTGACAGCTCCAGATCACAACCTTTCGGAGTGATTTATGAAGCCAGACGACCCTTCCAGCGAACAAAAGACCGAAAAAAAGTCATGAAGTAATTATCAAAGCGTGCTTGGAAAACGCACTCATAAGCTTGGTCTCTTTTTCACTTGAAGAAGAAGTCCTTCTATTGGGGAAAAACTCTCTATCACGAGAGTATATATAATGTTCTAAAGGGTCCACAATAATACAAAGTGTAAAAAGTCCGTGTATAATTTTGAAGACTTTACAGAAAGCATTCGAACCCTTCCCTGAAGATGAACCCAGGGAAGGGTTCGAAAGCTTTCTGTAAAGTCTTCAAAATTATACACGGACTTTTTACACTTTGTATTATTGTGGACCCTTTAGAACAAGTCCTTCCATATTATTAATATTGTTATTCAGAAAATGAACCCAAACCTTATTCATATGGAACAAGCCCACCACAGGAGCCATTGACTTAAAATTCAAGAAATTCAGGCGTCCAAGGAATACGGGGTTCATTAGAAAAAAGTAAGAGGAGGCAAAGGGGAAATAACAAAACGTAGAGAAGAGGAGAGGACTCCTACAAAGAAGTGAGGGGTTTCAGCAACCTCTCACCTCTGAAGGGGGTGACCACCCCATCCACTTACATTTCAATCTACTTGGCTCTTATTGGACGGAACCAGTTTACAAACTACGAACACTTTCTCTTCCAAAACCTGAAAAATCTATCGGGGATAGAACCACTGTCCTACAGCTCGAAAAACTGAAGGTGGTGACCCTTATAGTTAAACCTACTTGGCTCTCATTACACGAACCATTTTATAAACTTGGTTCTCATTACATGAACCATTTTATAAACTCTCAATAAACGAACCATTTTATAAAATAGGCTCTCATTACCCGAACCATTTTTTAAACTTGAATCTCATTACACGAAAAATTTTATAAACTTGGCTCTCATTACACGAACCATTTTATGAACTTGGCTCTCACTACACGAACCATTTTATAAGCTAAGTCCATATTCTCTAACAAGACTTGAAAAATCAGTCACGGGGAAACTACCTGTCAACAAACTGAATCGATCACACACCAAACTACATTCTATACATTCTATCGTGCATTACTAGGAAACATCAACTACAGCAACATAACACATCCACGCACATCCATCAAAGAAACCATGCAAACGAAGAGAAAGAAAGAGAGAGAAAGAGCGAAGGAAAAGGAAAACACCAACAATGGGAATCACGAAACACAAAAACACACCCCCAAAAGGGACATTTCTAAGATTCCAAAGAATTACCGCAAGAAATGCATCACAGTTACAAGATCCCTCTCCCCCTTTTTTCTGGACTACAATTGGACTAGACAAATTTGGGGGGAGGGGGGGGGAGTGAGAAAAGGGTTTAGAAGTAGGTTTACGAGGTTTCGGAGGAGAGAGAGAGGGTGGGGGGAGGAGGAAGTAGGGCTTCAGGAAGGGAGCGAAGGGGAGGGAAGAGGGAGACCTTAAATTACAGGTAAATCAACATAAAGAGAGGAACACACCTGCGTTCGACCTCGCAGTGGTTCTCCCTGGTGGGGAAGAGACAAAAAAAACAAACACAACATTACTATTATAACAGTGATGTTACCAAACTCCCCCATATTACAGAATTAACCACCAACAACTTCTATGATCATAAAAGAATATTCCATAACAAAAAATCAATGGTCACATATTCAACCAGGTTAATAAAAAGGTCTACAATAAAATGTCTAAATGTATACAGTTATTGTTTGATAACAGTTTAAGGTCTTCAAGCCTTGAAATGTGTCTGCCTTGAGGCGGTAAGAAAAAAAACATTACTAAATGTGAGTGTTTGGCTTGAGGGTGTAAAAAAAAAAAACTCACTAAATGTATTTATGTGTTTGTATATATATATATATATATATATATATATATATATATATATATATAAAAATTATATATCTTTCTATTGATGAAGTATGTCTGCTTTGAGGTTATAGAAAAACTCACTAAATGTATTTATGTATATAAAGATAGTTCGATGAAATGTATATTTATATAAAAAATATACATACATACATACATATAAATAAATAAAAATATATATATATATATATATATATATATATATATATACACACACACATATATGTATATATGTGTATATACTGATGAGGTGTGTTCGCCTTAATGATGAAAAAACTCCCTAAATGTATATATATATTGACTTTTTTGGACACTAGCATACGAATTTCACTTCACAAGACATTAATCACAAGACATTAATCGGGAGGACCCTGTACTACTCTTATCATCCTCAGAAACTTATGGGTGGTACATGTTGCTTATTCTACGGAAGAGAGGAAGGAAAAGGATTTCAGATAATTGGGGGAATGAGTGAAACTCAGAACTAATAGAGAAAGGAGCGTTAAAAACGACAGACAAAATCTGTAAATGGTTCTTTTTATTTTCTTCTAACAGCAAAATCTTTCGAATGAAGACCACATTCTTTGGAAGCTTTCATCTCAAGCCATTAGAGATCACTTATTCAAATAGAAGAAACAAATTAATTAATAAATAAAGTAACGAAAATATAGGTAGATTATTAAAAAACGAATAATGGTATTAAGGTACTAATACATTACATCTTTTTTTTTGAATTTTCAAAGTTCCAAGGTAAAAAAAAAAAAAAAAAAAAAAAAAAAAAAAAAAGCCATGGCCAATTTCACGCCCAAACAATCAAATCAATCAGTTTCTCTATCAATCTTAAAATGTCAACCAACTAGCTTTAATCATATTAACAGCAAGGCTTAATTAACCCAACCCCTTAACACCCCTCACGTATAAAAAGTTTTAGGAAATATAAAGAATTAATTAACTAGAAAGAATTTACTACCAAGCTAAATTAGAAAGTCGTAGTACATACATTTTAGTTCTTGAATAAAAATGATAAAAAGTACATGATATTTCTACTGGGAAACAATTCTGCAAAATTACCCTGTACTTAACTGAGTACTTCAAAGGCGAAAAAAGTAACGGAAAATGAACCGGCCATTTTCTCTGAAAACACACACACACACAAGGTACGAACGAAATAGGGGGAAAATTACGTCATTACTCAGTAACAATTACGAGCGGAGTCCCATTTATTCCAATTACATAACATTATTATTATTATTATTATTATTATTATTATTATTATTCAGAAGATAAACCTTTATTCATATGGAGGAAAGCTGCAGGGGCTTGAATTTCAATTCAAGCTTCATTCGAAAGAAGTTACAGAAGATAATAGGAAATACAGAAAGAAGAAATCAGATACTAGAAAAGGAAAAAAAGGGATAAGTGAATAAATTCATAGATAAATAGATAAAATTATAAATAAGTTATTCAAAATAAAAGAACCGTTTTTAGTAGTAAAGCACTGCATCTTCGCTTGAGCTATAGAGGTTCTGATTGCACAATATCCTCACAGGGAGTCCGACGGTGTAAAGGAAGGACTAAGGAATGTAGAATTTAGGGCAAAGGCAAAGCGCTGACACCTATAAGGTCATTCTGCGCTGAAAGAGAATCGACAGTATGAAAGGTGTAATGCAAGGAAAACCTCACAGTTGCACTGTGAACAAACTATATAGGTTAGGAGAGTGTGGAAAGTAAAAGGAATAAAGAGGTTTAGGAGCCGAAGGGACGTTGCAAAGAACCTTAAAGTGAAGCCTACAGAGGTCCGACGGGGTGAGGAACAAAATAACAAATAAATAATACATGTTTTCTTCAAGTCAATCCTGCCAACCTTTCAACTGCTCAGAAGCAATTTGGCAAAGTCTGAAAGCTAAATATGGGCGCTACTACGACTAATGAAAGACTTGCTATATTGGCACTTTTCCAGTAAGGACAATTTCTTAAGTTTCATCTCGTGTACGTAAAGAACTCGGTACTTCGTCGGTACTTCGTGTACTGTCTACAGACATTTACCCACATTAGGTAAAAAAATATGTATGTATGTATGTATGTATGTATGTATGTATGTATGTATGTATGTATGTATGTATGTATGTATATATATAATATATATATATATATATATAAAATGCTGACACCATTTTACATATGTATATAATTTCTTTTATTACATGTCTATATATCATTTCTTTAAAACCAGTTAGTGCTTCTTAAACGAGAGCTATAATAACAAGGGTCAAACTACAAGGAATAACGACAGTCATATCACGGTTGCCAGCCACATAAACTTCACGATTAAGTTAAAAGCAAACGAATAGAAAGAATTCGGATTCGCGTGGAGGGGAACCATCCCCTTCCCATCCCAACCCCCTTCACCTTACCAATCGTCAGCTGAATGAATTCACTACCCGTCATGACAATAATGAGAACCCACCAATAAAAACGAATTCCGCGCAGACGCAATAAACACGAAACGTTAATGGAGTGAAGCGTTAAACATCAACCCGAAGTATATATAGGACCCACATGAAAGAAGGAAAGAAAAAGAAAAAAGAAAACAAAGTTGGTGTGTCCTGGGTACATCGTACGCGACGCGCACGTGTTTGTGACAAACCTCCCTTCACGAATGAAGACATATAATGGTCCTGAATAGCTTGTTGAGACGAAGCTAATGCGCCAATTTCACTGAAGCTTAATTCTGCATTCCTTCTCCCCTCGGCCAAACCCCCACCGTGTTACGCCGTAATTTCATGCTCGTCGACAGCGCGAATATCTATAAATCACGGATTTTTAATAGACGCGGCGAAACCGCTGTTCCTGTCCATGTTTGTTGCGGCTTTGGGGGCAATTATGCTAAAAATATAATAAAACGTCTTAGAAAAAAGCGTCTTACTATAATAAAACGCACACACAAAGCTAATATTGCCAAATAGTGCGGTTTTCAAAATTACTGGAGACATTAAGTGTACGTGATGAATAATGTTAATGGTATATCTCGTTAGATATAACAAAACATCTTACTAAGAAAAAATTAAAATCAAAAGACAAACACACGCACAAAACGGAAGATTGCTGAATAATTGGATTTTCAAAATTGCTGGAGACATGAAGTGTAATACGTGATGAATAATGTTAACGCTAAATCCTTAGGTATAATAAAAGTCTTACGAGAGAGAGAGAGAGAGAGAGAGAGGAGAGAGAGAGAGAGAGAGGAGAGAGAGAGAACACACACACACACACACACACAAAACGGAATTACAGAATAGTCGGGCTTTCGAAATTATTGGAGACATTAAGTACGATAAGCGCTGTTAATAAAAAGGCAGAGGATCAATGCTGAAGACATCCAAGTATAATGAGAGATGAATAATATTAGAAAAACCGCAGAAGATTAAAACTAACAACATAATTATAACTGCGTTCGTAAATCGGTCTCCAGTAAAGACTAGTTTTTTTTCTGACAATTACAAGGCTTAACAAAAGTTGCATGCTTAGCAAAAACAATAATGAGATAACGCAGAGGATATTAGTCCCATGGGAGGAAATCTACCAACATATTTACGACAGAAAATTACATGAGTGGAGAGCAGCGCCCCAAAAAAAGTAAATAAATGAAAAAACTGTTAGGTAAAAATTAGGAAAACTTTACGTCAGTTATTATTAGATGATTACGCGGCGAGGAAAAACACATTTTAATATTTCCCCCCTATTAATATTTATTATTTGGGTATTTTCCTTTGATAAGAAACGCGATTAGGGAATGCTTCGTCGACGAGAGATAATGCTACACGCTTCCACGTCCTAAGTGATGGTATAATAGGTCGTTCAGTAAGGAACGAATACAAAATTATATAAAATAATACACTCTCATACTGAAAGAACCAATAATGGCTAAAGAAATATATATTTTGCACGGAAACGGACCTTTCTAATATTATGAAAATCATAGACATCCAGTGATCCTTCAAGGGAAAGCTAATTTATGGCTAATGAAATTCAGTCAAAAATTTCTTTCATCAACTATCTGTGACCTGGTGTCAAAGACAGGAAGTAAAACCAAATTAATAAAGAGAATGAAAACGTCTCCATATAAGACGAAGGGAAACTGATATTTCCGCCATGACGGACAATTTGAGCTATGGACTTATATATATATATAGATATATATATATATGTATATATATATATATATAATATATATATATATATATATTATATATATATATATAGTATATATCTATATACTATATATATATAATATGTATATATATATATATATATATTATATATATATCTATATATATATATGTATACTATATATATCACGGTACTTCGACCGAGGTCTCCCGAAGTTTTTTCGGAAATACAGGTATTCTTCCCATTAAAAATTGGAGAGAGAGAGAGAGAGAGAGAGAGAGGAAGGAGAGATAGAGAGAGAGAGAGAGAGAGAGAGAGAGAGAGAGAGAGAGAGAGAGAGAGAGAGACTTTTTTTTCCCAAGCCCGCCAATAACCAACACCCTGTTGCTATTAGCGCCCATAACTCGGCAGAAACACCGGCATTGCACCTGTCCGCCGGGAGGCCAATTACATCCTCGTTTCATGACGGGTTCCTGTAATTAGAGGTCGGATCACAGCGATGAGAATCTCATTTATGGAGCCTTAATAATTCATTACATTAACCATGAAACCCTGTCGCTCGCGCACACTCTCTCTCTCTCTCTCTCTCTCTCTCTCTCTCTCTCTCTCTCTCTCTCTCTCTCCACACACACGCATAAATCGTAGTCAAAACATGTCTTAGTTTATTAAATGCTCTCTCTCTCTCTTCTCTCTCTCTCTCTCTCTCTCTCTCTCTCTCTCTCTCACACACTCAGACACACACAGAGAAATCGTAGAATTTAAGTGATTTAAGTTAATAAATACTCTCTCTCTCACATCGTAGAATCTAAGAGTACTTAAAAGTTATCTGGCGGTTTTCTCTCTCTCTCTCTCTCTCTCTCTCTCTCTCTCTCTCTCTCTCTCTCAGGAGACCGGAAAAATCATCATCAGAAGAGTACGTCCTCCCCACCGTCTCAGTACTTACTCAACCCGGCGAGAGCATGCAATAGTTTTCGTGGCGAAACGCCTTAATATTAGGGACTATTCTCGCCCTCTTTACGCTGGATAAATATTTGGCGTTAAGTCGCTTACACGGTATTTATGAAGGTGGGCCCCTGAAGACGTAAGTGTGTGTGTGAGAGAGAGAGAGAGAGAGAGCCGCTTAATAACTTGAACCACGCTTACATTCTACGATTTTTGTAAGTACTGCGTTACGGCCGATGGTATGAGAGACGCATATTAATGCCCCCATCTACTGGACACTGGCCTACCTCCAAGTGATTGCTTGTTTTTATTCTCTATAATTTAATTTCATTCAACTTTTAATTATCAGTGTTTCGAGGAACTTATATGGATGTTTAACTTCTACTTTAACTGTGGAAATTACGGTTAAATGTAGTGATTCAATTCTGCTTTCGCTGTGGTGGGGAACACCTGGTTGATAATAATAAAATAATGATAATAGTTCAACCTGAAGCGCCTGTGTTTGTAATTAGTCAGTCAGTCAGTCTCTCTCTCTCTCTCTCAATAATCCCAATAATGAGTTTTTTTATTTAGCATTATTTTCATTTGCCACAGTCAATAGTTTGCTCACACGCACATAAATATCCAATTCAATATAAAAACTTTACATGTAAAGTATATATATTAGTATATATATATATATATATATATATATATTATATATATTATATATATATATTATTATATTATATATATATATTATATATATATATATATATATATATATATATATATATTATATATATATATATACACACACACACACACACGTTAGACTGTAGACCAACACGGATAAACTGTTCAAAAGGGGCACCGCACCTGCCATTAGTTGTCGTAGGCTTAAACAAAGGGTTATACGTAATATAAATAATCTGTTTTACGCCGTTATTAACTATACACACACACACACACTCGCATGGCTTATGGGTAGACATGCGTTTAACCACATAGCCTTGTCTGTATAATCATCGTGAGAACCGGCATGGCATCATTATTTTATTCATAAATCACTTAAGGGCGATTTCATGCGACTCTGCAGATGAGACTGACCTCTCTCTCTCTCTCGTCTCTCCTCTGCCACCCTTCGTAGGAAATCACGTCTTAGTAGACGCTTAATCCTTTTTGATAACGCCCCATTAACGGTTTTATAATGTAGCGTTTTGTGGGGAGCTTGTCTTTACCTCTGATTCTCCCCCGCCCCTCTCCCAATCCCCCTCCCCAACCCCGTTATCCCTTCCCATCCCCAAACCCTACAATCTAAACAGTGTACTAACAAGCATCCATGATCGAGACGAAATATGTTATATTCAAGTTTGTTCCCCGACAGTCGAGTTAATCATTCTACCTCCGAGTCCCCACTACCCCCCTTCCTGCTACCCCATCACCCCCCCCCCCCCCCCCCACACACAACACACCAGTGCACTTACAAGTAGCCATGATCAAGACAAAATGTGTTCTTTTCAGGTTCGGTTCCCGACAGTCGGGTTAATCATTACTGAGGTGAATAAGAGAAAATTACGTAATATTAAAGTTTGCTTCCCGAAACTCAAGTTAATAACCCCTGAGGTGTGTAATCTCAAGATACGGCAATTTCCCGAAGTCGATGGAAGGAAGTAAGCACCATACATTAACCGACTACTGCTATATACACCAATCTTTATCCGGCCCCCACCCTCACTCGTGAGGTTATAATTTTGTCTTGTAGGCGTTCGAAAGAAGAAAGGTGGGAGGAAGTGTCCCCCGATTATGATGCTGTTCTTTCAGACAACTCCCCTTAATTGGGCTGTAGTATACATAACGTCAATGGTGTGACAGAGGAGGAGGAGGAGGAGGAGGAGGTTACAATGAGTGTCTGTTTAATAACTTATTCGCGTCGTCGTTGGTTAAAACAATGGATATTATTAAAGCAATTATTTCCTATCCAATCTATTTCCCGCTCAAGAACTGGACTGTATATACCACTTCATACTGAAATGACGTTTGTTGACGATTCGGGAATACTTTTAATTTGAATTGGAAAATAAAATTGAAGCTAAAGGCCAATCGCTGGGACCTATGAGAGTCATTTAGCGCTCTATGAGAAATTGAGAGTATAGAAGGTTTTATAGGTGCAACTGAAGGACAGCTTCGTAGTTGCATTGTGCAACAATTGTTAGAAGAGGGTGGAAAGCAAGATGGACGATAATATGAATGGAGGCACAGTAAAAGGAATGAAAGTGGTTACAGCCAAGGGACAAAGACACGCTGTAGACAACTTCTAAGTAATGCCCACAGTTCTGTGAGTGAGGCGACTGACGGCACTAACCCCATGCGGGAGAAATAATTTCTACTGGCAAACTTTCAAGAACACACGTTGATATTGGCACATATTACTGAAGTCATCGACCTTGACAAAATAACAATAACTCTTTTCATCATTAATTCTGGACTGACATTTGCCACTCCACTCATGACACAGCAAAGCTTAAACTGCAAAGCTTACGCGCAATTGCAATAAACTTAAAATGAGGGAAAAAACCACAAATTCTCTCTCTCTCTCTCTTCTCTCTCTCTCTCTACACACACACACACACACACACCACCACACACATATATATATATATATATATATATATATATATATATTATATATATATATATATATTTATGTATATAGATTTTTATGTATATATACATATATATATATATATATATATATATATATATATATATATATATATATATATATATATATATATATATATTTGTGTGTATGTGTGTTTTCTCAATGAAAATCACCTCATCATCTTCATAATTATGAAATAACAAAACTGGATTAGTTTTATTATTAAGACATAAAAAATTTTTATAAAATTAACTGAAAAGCACTGCTGGAATAAGATATAGAAACAGCACTGCGCTAAAATAAAAGGTATTTTTTTTTTTTTTTTTTTTTGTTGCTCCTAAGTCTCCCTCATATTTTATCAGGAATGATTTTCGCTGACAGATTGGAGAACGCTGATATTGAACTGGGAAGTGGCGAGATGATCGATATCGTAAATGAAAACGTCGCCGTGAATTCAAACTCCACTTAAACAGTCTATCTGAGGACGTTGCACAATTGAAACGTCGTAAGTTCACAAGAAGATGCAACGCATTATTACCCTAAAACAATTCTTGTACCTTAAACATTTTGACATTTTTATCGATTTAGTTATTTAATAATTTGTGAATCTATTTTTTTTTTCTTTTCTAATTACTGATCTCTTCTTCCCGTGTTTCATATTACCTTCCTTCTGCTACTTCTTTCAAATGAACACCATAACATTCTTTGGAAGATTCAATTTCAAGTCAAAGGGTCCTGTGGTTGCCCTTGTTCTATATGAACAGGGTTCATCTGAATAATAAAAATAAAAATAAAATAATAATAATAATAATAATAATAATAATAATAATAATAATAATTACGAGGAAACGCTGCTTAAATACACCGATAATACATAAAGACGTTATGCGTTTTTATGTATTATCCCAGCGGCTAAACAGGCAACGGAATTAACAGCTGGAAATATTATTAAAAAATGGAAAAAAACTGCATGATGACCTTTTAATCCCCACGACAGTTCAATTAACGATTGAGAATTACTGTCAAGCCGCTAATACATACATTTTCGACATCTTGACGTGAACTGATACGAGGAATAAAGATTATCGATGCGTTTTTTACGGTTCGCTGATTTTCTGAGGGGAAAAATATATTAATACCAGCGATTTATTTATTTATTTCTTATTAATCATAATCTCAAACTAGTGAAAATTAAGAAATTCTTGGCTGAAGTAAAACCATGTTCAAAATATAGCAGAAATGGAATTTCAAGTGGAAGGTTATTTATTTAAAAAAAGAAAGAAAAAACTATCATGCTATACTAAACGGATGTCAAAAAAGATTATTTTGACACCCAGTAAAAAAAAAATCAGAGCCTCGTTCAAATTAATATAGA
The DNA here is from genome assembly GCF_015104395.2 of Macrobrachium nipponense. Classification (NCBI taxonomy): domain Eukaryota; kingdom Metazoa; phylum Arthropoda; class Malacostraca; order Decapoda; family Palaemonidae; genus Macrobrachium; species Macrobrachium nipponense. The sequence continues at coordinate 27,000,625 of NC_061092.1, forward strand.
AAAGGAATTTCGATTGAAAAAAAATACTATTTAAAAAAACTATCAAAAAAATTATTTGAAAAACTATCCTACCATATTCAAAGTGAAAATAAAAAAATATTAGGAAACCGAGCATTATTCAAAATAGAACAGAAAAGGAATATAAATTTAAAGGAAATTTATTTTAAAAAACTATCACGCCATACCAAAAAGGAAAAAAAAAAAACTATCGAGACATCCTCAAAATACAACAGAAAAGGAATTTCAAGAGAAAAAAATTAATTTAAAAACTATTAAGCCATACTAGTAATGAAAACCAATAAAAAAAAAATATTAGGCTACCGAGTAAAAAAAAAAAATCGAGCCTTTTTAAAAACAGAAAAGGAATTTCAAATGAAAAAAATATATAAAACCTAATAAACCATAATTAATCAAGATATGAATTATTTTACTATTAAAAAAACTATCGAGCCTTGTTCACAACAAAAAAGGAATTGCAAGTGGAAAATAAAACTATTAAGCCACAAAAAAAAAAAAACAACAACAACAACAAAACAACAGATGCAACAGATTTCTTTCGTCTACTTCTATTCCATTTTTCGTTTTCTATTTTTTTATCGTATCATTTTACTCCATCTCGCTATTTTTTTCCTCATTCCTCGAAAGCTTCAAGAAATAGCAACAACAACAACAACAACAACAACAAGAGACAAAAAACCGATTTCTTCCGTGTTCTTCAATTTCGTTTTTTTTTTCATATTTTATTTCTATTCTCTTTCGCTCCTTTTTTTCTCATTCCTCGACTTTTCCAAAGGTAATTCTTTGCCTTTCTCGACCAGTTTTATGGCTTCGCTTGATTACCGCCGTGGAGGTGCGGCGCAGGCGCAATGCAACACACACACAAAGAGCTAAGTTCGCTTTCGTGATTACAGGGTCCTCTCTCTCTAAACGACATTTTCCGGACGGGGGGGAGGGAGGGGGGGATGAATTGCTCCCGCTCTTTATATCGAACTTGAACATACGCAGACCTGTCTCCCCCCAAATTATACGGTCGCGAATTAAGGATTAAATGCTTTTTATTTTCTTTTTTTAATACCACGTCATATTCGCGTCCGGTAGTAAATTGAAAAAGCGATTCGCTCTCAGCTGGCTAGTCGATTTGGAACGATACTTGTTCTTGACAGGAAGGAAAATACACAAAACACACACAGAAGTTCACAAACATACACAGAAGTATTTAACACACAATCATGTGTGGAACAGAAATAAATTCTTTCCACTGAAAGAACTGGGTTCGATCCCAATGGGTCAGAAATGTGTACGTATATATATGTATGTGTATGTATTATATATATATATATATATATATATATATATATAATATATTATATATATTATATATAATATATATATATAATATATATATATGTGTGTGTGTCTATATGTATATATATATATATATAATATATATATATATATATATATATATATAATATATATATATACACACATACACACACAATCAGAAGAGCATTTAGAACATACAATTTTAATGAAGATAAATTTTTCCAAAGACTTCTCAGACTTTTCAGTATTACGAAATTAAAATTTATATATTTCACTTAAGTACTTTATATAACAGGAGACAGTCCAAACAGCGCAAATCCAAAATAATTTACATAAATAATTTCCCTAATAAAAAAAGAAGACACATGCAATGACAAACTAAACAACCCCCCCCCCCCCAATTAGGAGGGCAGGGCAGGGGAGGAGGTGTCCATTTTTCGAACAACAGCATAAAAAAGGGGGAAGGGGGAAGGGCACATATCAGGGACCACCCTGGGCAATAAAAGGACACTTTATAAGGCAATGAAATGCTAAAACTCTGAGTTATCGGAGAGGTAGTTTAAGGGTACGGAATTTCCTCGCTAAACTCGCGCTGAGAGAGAGAGAGAGGAGAGGAGAGGAGAAAGACCGAGAGAGAGAGAGAGAGAGAGAGAGAGAGAGAGAGAGAGAATTTTGAAAACTATTTCCAATCAAAAGCCTTAACAAAATGCGTTACCGCTTTAACCACGCGAAATATTACAGTACGCGACAGTATTCCCTCAAAGAGAAATTGTACCTTACCGTAAGATATTCTTTTATATTGATTCAAGCAACAGGTCCCATCCCCCCCATAAAAACTTCCCTAGTAGTTTCATTGGCCATCATAGTCTCTAATGCATTAGGGAACCAAATCAACCATGGAGAGTAAAATACGTACTGTGCCTAAAAATGTACCTATGTGAGTACGTAAAAATGTACCTGTGTGAGTGAACGACAGACAGACAGGCATACATACGTATATATATACTTTGTTCTCATCTGGGAAACACCATGAAATTACACTGATTTTTTTTTTTTACCAAAACTACGAGTCGACTTTTTAAATCCTACTTGAAATGTTACCTATATCAGAAATGATGGCAAGGGCATAACTAAGATATCAACATTACGTAAATAATTTCCTTTGTTCAACATTAAATATTACCTGAAAAACAACTACAAAATAACATTCACCAATTACACAACTATCTTCGTTGAGTTAAGAGGATTTCTCACATCAATCAACACTTTCTCCTAAGCCAAGGTAATTTCTTCCCATCAAAACACGTCAACGGAGAATACAGAGAAGTAACGAATATTAAAAATAAAAATAAAATGAAGCATACATATAAATAAAATTAATAATACACAAAAATAAAATAAATAATAAAAAAATAAAAAAACAAAAGTACACAAAAATATAACGCAGTAGGAAAAAAATTCCGACGTGACTACCGACCCTGCGTGAACAATGTCGAAAGCATTATGGTCATATGCATACCAAGTCATGCCCTAGCTGGGTGTGGTCAGACTCGTGACAAACTCCGAGGATTTCCATTCGTATACTAAGGGTGTGGCTGACGATGAAAGGAAATCTACGTGGAGAGGAAAGCCTTCCCTGGGTACAAGTTCATTAATAAAATAAAACTAAAGTTACAGAGATGAAATGTTTTTTTTTTTTTTTTTATCACGTGTTGAATGTTTAGAACATTCTCAGGGTCAAAATGAGTCACTGCAGTACGTACCACATGTCACAAACATGTCAACAACTTATACGCATGTCAGTAAATTATTGCACATACATTATAAACACGTTGCATACCAGTCACTGACATGGTGGTAGTCCTATTGTCAGGGAGGAATGTGATTCCCTACACTGAATAAAACATGTCACAAACATGTCAACAACATATTACACACACATTGCCAATATGCTGATTGGGTACCATCATCTCCATGGTCCTACGCTCATGGACAAAATATGATTCATTGCATTGCATAAAACGTAACAAATATGTCTAAAACTTATCACGCACACTTTCTTGTTGCACACATTCTACATAAATGTTGAGTACAAGTCACTGACATACTGGTATCCCTAACTAGTGCTTCGTAGGTTTTATCCAGCTTTTGCCCGAGATTCGTCTTCTACTTACGGTCGTCAACTTGTTTTTAACTTGTTTATAAGTTGGCGATAATTTGCCGACACGTGTTTACGCCATGTCTGACTACAGTAGGAGGGTAACAAGATAATACAGGTATCAAGTCTTCATATATTAACAACAATACTACAGTGTATGACTTAGGCATCAGACCACGGGATATGATAATTAATTGTATAATTGAATTCAATATGTAATAGAATTCATTATATCAAACAGTGCTTTGCGAAAGTGATAATCGTCGTAATGCGACAAGATTATTTAATACAGTGTATAGTTTAATTTTATTACTCCTGATACACATTAAATTTAATATCATGCAAATTTTATGTGCCACTCTGAAGTTCAGTAACTAAGCTGTCTAGATCAGAATTTCAATGAGGTGTCAGTGACCTTCATTAGCGTTGGTTGTATAGGCCCGCAGTCAAACACGATATTGGACCCCCCCTTTCCTCCTGGACCCTTGAAAACCCCCCCCCCCCCTCTCCCACCCAGAAGCCCCGCTACCGTCAGCGGGGCTAGAGAGTGCTCCAGAAAATGAGGAAAATGGCCCTCGAATGTCGATCTGTAATTGTAATGGAGTGCACGCTGTGTTTTCCCCCCCCCCCCCCCCCCCCCCCCTATATATATATATATATATATATATATATATATATATATATATATATATATAGTATATATATATACGTATAATAGCGGATATTTGTTATAGGATATAAATACAAATTTATCTATCACTTATTACTCTCTAGAAAGGCCGAATGAATCTGATATATTTATGCTACTTCACCAGTCTGATTCATTTTCGAGAAAAAGTCGAGACTAATTGTGTATAGTATATAAATATACACAAACAAACAAACACACACACATATATATATATATTATATATATATATATATATATATATATATATATATATGAATATATATATATATATATATATATATTATAAATTATGGAACCTATCAACATTGTACTTTAAGACCTCCACAGAGAGAGAGAGAGAGAGAGAGAAGAGAGAGGAGAGAGAGAGAGAGAGAGAGAGAGAGAGAGAGAGAGAGAAAATGCGTTTAGGATCTGCTCTGTGTTAGCGTATATATGAAGTACGTTCTACTTCGAACGAGAGAGAGAGAGAGAGAGAGAGAGAGGAGAGAGAGAGAGAGAGAGAGAGAGAGAGGGCAGGGCTGGCCATTGACTACAGGTCACGACACAGGGCCGCTGGACCTGCCATAAACCCCTTTACGACTTCCCATCCTTACGGCACCATCGACACGCTTAACCACATACACACATTATAATCCTTATACAATAAAAAAAAAAGATGAACTCTGCTACAGATTCCCCTTCTCTCTCTCTCTCTCTCTCTCTCTCTCTCTCTCTCCTCTCTCTCTCTCTCTTTCATTCCACACATACGCACACAAGTAGACGACCTGTGATCGAATCTGAAGATAGTCTTTCCTAAAATCAAGTGTGACTCTTTGACCCAATATACTATACATGAATAAATAATGTATATGTAAATTATGTACATTTAAGGGAGGCCCGCGCTCCCTAACAATCCTAAAATAACTGCCCTACATAACAAATCCGCGCCCAGAATCGTAGCAAGAGCTGCGTCCATCTCTGCCACGTCCCAAGAAGAGGAACGTACTCTTATGTCTTAGATACCGACGAGAGCGCCTCCGCAAGCAACTCTGCCCAAATCACAAGATCAACATGAAGAAGCAGAAGCAGAAGCAGAATCCGAGGCCTCAAAAAAAGTCATTATCAATTCCTGCCAGGCTTTGGTCTGAAGGCCGATAGCTCTTCCATGACCAGAATTCTCTTAACTGAAGGAACCACCGTTTCAAAACCTCCGAATCTCAATGACGGAGATCTGCGTCATTAACTGCATAGTAATCTAAACGGCATCAGCGGCACGAGGGAGGAAAATTCACATGTTCGCAGGTGTAAGTGTATGTGTGTAAGTAGATATGTGTGAGTGTATATGTATGTATGTATGTATGTATGTATGTTATGTATGTATATATTATATAATTAATATATATAATATATTATATTAATAATATATTATATGATATAATTATCACATTATAAATTTACACTAGTAATTAGTACTGTGCACAGAATTAACATCAGTAAGGGTAAGGCCCTTACGAGGAGAGAGAGAGAGAGAGAGAGAGAGAGAGAGAGAGAGAGAGAGAGAGAGAGAGAGAGAGAGAGAGATTACATCCAAATTCCAAGGTACATGAAACAGAAAGCAAGGCCAGTCTACTTAAAACAAGACTAATAAATAAAGAAATAAATAAACAAATAAATAAAGAACGGAAGATCCCACCATGTGACCTGACCTGACCTGACCTATCTGTCTTGACTGTCTGTCCGTCCCTAAAGCAGACGAATGACAATGGTAGAAACGCTGTTAACGACTTAATGGTGTCTTTGAACCCACCCACCGGGACACCGAAAATCGAGCATTCTCGACCTGCTCTCAAAACGATTATTCCGAGTAATTACAAGACCCACTCACTATGTACTTCAATTGACACAATGACTCTCACTAGACATCAGAGTATCCTTTAAATGAGGGTTCAAAACTAATCGCAGAACCTCTGTAGCGAGGGCGAATCAACCTTGACCCAAAAAGGTCAGGAGGTCAACAGTAGGTTTTTTTTATATATAAATGCTGCAGAAGCGTAAAGATCTAATGATTATTATTACAGTTTACACTAACAGATTCCTTTAGGAAGCATTTGTATACTTAAATTTACAGATACTCATCTATGTAGGCATATCTCAATATCTCATAAGCAATTACTTTTTAAAATTGTCCATCCTTAAGTTGTTTTCCTCCACTGTTTTCAAAGAAGAATTAAAAGCTACAAGAAAAGATGAATCATTAAAAAAACTAGAAAAGTTATCACTGTCATACACTTCTGAAAACTGAAAAGTGACTTATCACAAACACATAATACACAACACATACAAAAAAGCGGAGGACTGTATCCCTGTATTCTCACAAACCAGCACCTCATGTCTCCAGAATCAAACCGTGAGGGAACAGTAAGTCTCGAAGAGACTAAACCCCCTCCCATACCCACCCACCCCCAAAAAATTCTTTGAAGTGTCGTCGTTTGATACAGGTACAGGAAACAGCCAGCAACTGAAATCGTCGACATATCGTTGGATAGTAGATTCACATCACCCGTGCATATGATATTTTGAAAGACGTATCCCTCAGGAGAAGTGGAACATAGATCCTACCCATGTGAACTCTCGAGAGACTGAGAGTTTCCAGCCGTTTGATTGGCTTATCAACAGCCAATCAGGAGCGTCGTAAAGGACTGGCCTAAACATCATATGCACGGTTGACGTGAATCTACTATAGCTTGCAGTCCCGTAAACAACGATCATGACGATTTTGAAAATAATGAGCAAGACGAAGACGATTAGACCTCACTTTGCTCCAAATAAGATAATTACCTTCGCTACACCATTGTGGAAGTACGAAGAGAGTCAGAGCCCCAAATGAAAGATTGGCAATGAAATACATTCGCCGCTGCAAGGGAAATTATCGGTAAAAAGGTTTGAAAAGCGTAGCTGGAGGAAAACCTCGCAGTTCCACTGTGAAAGAGAATATGGACGAAGGTACAGTCAAAGGAACGAAAGAGATTGGCAGCTAGGGGTCGATGGGACGCTGCAAAGAACCTTGAGTAATGCTTACAATGCACCACCTGGGATGCACTTACAGCACTAACCGCCTACGAGGTCATTCGTATAGACGACAGAGGTCTGAGGGGATGCTAAGGCGATGTTGCATCCAGGCGAGACCTGCGTGAGAACCAACACCCCCTACCCCCCAACCCCCACCCCCATCAAACACCAACACACCTAGCAAAAAGCCGTTCCTTCAGGATATGAGAGGGAATCACTTAGAAACATCCTTAAAGGTCAGTAAATGATCTTCCAAATGGGACGTCTACTTTAACTAGTCCAATCCTGAAACAAGGCTATAACTAATTCCAAAATCCAAATAATATCCAAAAAGGCCAGGTTGTGGTCACCTCTCTCTCTCTCTCTCTCTCTCTCTCTCTCTCTCTCTCTCTCTCTCTCTCTCACTCCTTGAGGGAAAGAATCGTAGAGTAACAATAAACAGACTCTCTCTCTCTCTTTCTCTCCTCTCTCTCTCTTCTCTCTTTTCTCTCCTCTCTAATCTCTCAAGTATTTATAACACTAAAAAATAACCTTCTCAAGTATTGTAACAATAAAAAAATAACCTTTAAGGAAGAAATGAAAAGCTAATCCGGGCTACTATTAACAAGCTGCTGGTGACACCTCGAACAAGAGAGAGAGAAACTTATCCATTCTGACCCGACAGTTCACAACCTGACGTAAGTCCAGATTCGGACGAACTGGTCCAAACCGACAGGTCAGTGGCATTCCGGATCCAAAGACCAAACCGAGTGTTTGTGCGTGCGTGCGTGCACACGAGAGTGGTGTACATATGATGCGAGACAACCCCGGAGGGTGATGGGGTCTAAGGCAAAATTTCCTCCAGACGAACCATCCTTCTACGAAAAGCGAGATATCATCGTTTCTTCGGGCAATATTTCTGAGAGAGAGAGAGAGAGAGAGAGAGAGAGAGAGACTACCAAAACCTACAACAACTCCGCAGTCTAGGGGAGGGAGAAACAGACGGCCTCATACCAGAGACTCCAATAATTCTCCAAAGCCACCAACAACTCCCCGGAGTCAAGGAGAGAGAGAGAGAGAGAGAGAGAGAGAGAGAGAGACAATACCAGACTCCAACAACTCTCCGGAGTCAAGGGGAGGGAGAGAGACGGCCTTCAACAATACCAGAGACTACAACACCACTGCAGAGACAAGAGGAGGGAGGGAGACGGCCTCCAACAACTCCTTCAAGTCAAAGGGAGTGAGAGAGATGGCCTCTAACCATACCAGAGACTCCAACAACTCCACTGAGTCAATGGGAGAGAGAGAGACGGTCTCCAATAACTCTGCGGAGTGAAGGGGAAGGAGAGAGACGGCGTCTAACTATACCAGAGATTCCAACAACTCCATGGAGACAGGGGGAGTGAGAGGGAGGGTCTCCAACAATACCAGAGACTTCAATAACTCTGTCGAGTCAAAGGGAGTGAAAGAGACGGCCTCCAACCTTACCAGAGACTCCAACAACTCTGTGGAGTGAAGAGGAGGTCGAGAGATATCGTCCACGGTCCAACGATACCAGAGATTCCAACAACTCCATGGAGTTGAGGGGAGTGAGTAGTAGATGCTGAAAGAATAGGAGGCAGTGGAACGGATCCTCAAGGCGAAAATATTCAAAACATGGACTGTAATTTACCCCAACATGAAAAAAGTGATAAAACACATAAGAATAAACTGACGTACGACAACACTACTTGCAAATCTGCAATTTGCAAATAAATCTCCACACTATATTCGTACCCTGGGCCCTTTTCATGACGTACACAGACGAAAACGTAAATCATGCGAGCGAAAAGGAAAAAAAAAATGCTCTGCGAAATGGCAATGGTGCTAAATTGGTTTTGCAGTCAAATGATACGGTGGGGTTGCGGATACCAGTTTTTGCTTTTTGTGTGCCATCCGTAATCAATATTAACGCACGCAGAGAGAGAGAGAGAGAGAGAGAGAGAGAGAGAGAGAGAGAGAGAGAGAGAGAGAGAGCTATATACATTACTACGAATGAAAGGAACACTTTGGAAATCTCTCTCTCTCTCTCTCTCTCTCTCTCTCTCTCTCTCTCTCTCTCTCTCTCTCTCAAAATACTTCATAGGCATCAAATTACAACTTAATATAATGAAAAGGAATCAGGGCTTTATAAAATACAATGTTTGACGATGAATAAATATTATTTTTACGAAACAACAGTACCTGAGAGTTAATAAAATGTACAGATTTTGTTTTTGTGAAGCAGCCAGGATTCGCTATAAAACTTTATGGATTTTTTTTTTATTCAAATATGAAGATTGCCATTTGAGCATTAACACAAACCAAATTACTGTTTCAGAGTCGCGAAATATTCGCAGTTTTTATATGTATTCTATATGACCATTTTATTAAAACAACATCATACCTTCAAGTATTAAACATCAATGGAAACAACACCTATCAGTCAAACATCTGAAATGTTGCAAACATTTTTGTAATAAAAGACAATTTAAAAACATAAGCGCAACATCTGAACAGAACAAAAGCACATCAATGAATACTCAACGTTGCTCTCCAGAACTTCGACATTTCAAGCGAAGGTGCAACGCATTTCTGCCCAAAAACGATTTTCCTTCGATTTCAATCATCTATTTTATTTTCTCCTTTCTAATAATTAATCTCTTCTTTCGGTATTTCCTATTGCCTTCGATTTCCTCTTTTAAATGAACACCATATTCATTGGAAGCTTGAATTTCAAGTCGATGGCGCTCGTGGTGGAATTGTTCCATATGAATAGGGTTCATCTTCCAAAAATAATAATAATAATAATAATAATAAAATAATAATAATAATAATAATAATAATAATAAAAGACCCCTTCCTGTATATCCTATGACCTTCCGTTACTTCTTTCAAATGAAAACCACATTCTTTGGAACATCGAATTTCCAGTCGATGGCCTCTGTGGCGGGCTTGTTCCATATGAATAGGGTTCATATTTTAAAAAAATAATCATAATTACACATCACTGGAAATCAACCGAACGATACAAACCAATCCCACACGACCTTTTACGGACTGCTCTATGAGCAAGAGCCCGCGCTGGCATAAAGCCAGCTCAATCCAAAACAACGACAACCAAACGACCTTTGCAGAGTCGTCAAAGCAATATCGAAATGGCCGCCCTGTTGCATCATCAATATTGAGAAGAGAGGAGGACAGGGCCTTTCGATAAATGAGTCTTTCCACCTCGATAAAATATGAGAACGTCTCGTAAAGCGCTCTCGTAAATACTCTCATAAAACACACCGGGGAGCGAAGTAATATGTATATTTATAGGTGGATGTGTATAACGTTGCTTGGGGAAGAATACAGATGAGTGGAGGCAATGAAAAGGCGGGGTGATGGACCAAATGGAAAGATTAAAAGGGAGAGATAATAATATTAATAATAACAATAATAATGATAATATACAACGGAACAAATTATATGCAACACAAAATCCTCTAGTCTGACAAACAAAAGAGAGAGAGAGAGAGAGAGAGAGAGAGAGAGAGAGAGAGAGAGAGAGAGAGAGAGAGAGAGAGAGAGTAATAATGGTAAATTGTTCGAACAATTATAAACACTCCTTTTTTGCAAATCGAAATCAAGGAGAGAGAGAGAGAGAGAGAGGAGAGAGAGAGAGAGAGAGAGAGAGAGAGAGATTTAAAAAAACCAAACGTCGAGAAAACTAACCCATTTTAAGAACACTCCAAGTGAAGTGGGCATTCAACCATCGTACTGACCCCGGTGCATAGGGGCTGTCAAAACAAGGATCTCTCTTTGTTTACTGCCTGCTTTTTTCTTTTTTTTTTTTTTACATTAACTTTTTTTTATCATTGACTCTAAGTTGACCAATATTTTCCCCACAATTTCCGAAGTAAGTGACTTTCAAGAGTATGACATTTCCGATAAGTAACACAGTAACAGACACTTTAAGAGTATCACCTTAAAAGAAAAGTAACAATAGACAATTTAAGAGCATCACCTTTAAAGAAAAGTAACAAAGTAACAGACACATCAAGAATATGACTTTCCGATAAGTAACAAAGTAACAGACACTTTAAGAGTATCACCTTTAAAGAAAAGTAACAAAGTAACAGACACTCTAAGAGTATAACCTTTCCGATAAGTAACAAAGTAACACACTTCAAGAGTATGACCTTTCCAATAAGTAACAAAGTAAAAAGTAACAGAAACTTTAAGAGTATGACTTTCCGGAAAGTACAAAAAGCCGCTAAGTTGAGGCGTTCATGTACAAAAAGGCTGAGCTGCAATTTAAAAAAAATCCCAGATGCACGAAAAATCCGAATTACAATATCAGATCTATCCGGATTATAATTACATGACTATAACTAAATAGACTATAACTAAATAGCTGTAGAAACTCTCTCTCTCTCTCTCCATTCCTTCTCCTGGTTCTTATTTCCATCATTCCTCTGACTCTCTCTCTCTCTCTCTCTGATTCACTCTTTCGAAAACTACGAAAACTAGTTGGAACGGCAGAAGCTGCAATCACTACTAGCAATGGAGAACAATGATTCAACAGGAAATTAAAAGCACACGAACCATTCAATAGCTATTGAATAGCTGGAGAAGTGTAATGGCACTGAGAGAGAGAGAGAGAGAGAGAGAGAGAGAGAGAGAGAGAGAGGAGAGAGTAAAAAAGGGAGGAGAGGGGGGGGGGGGTTAATGGATGACAGGGAAGAAGGGGGGGAGACCAGAGATTTGGGAGGGGTTGGGGCAAAGGGGGGGCGGGGGGTAGCACTTTTTCAAATGCCGCTCGCCGGCAGATGACAAAAGGCACAGCAGAGTTGCCCAGGGGGCAATTCCAACCTCCCCCCCTCCCCTCCCCCCACAAACGCGTCCATGGATTAAATGATAAACTGCCCAAAAGATGATTATATCCTCCCCCCATACCCCCATCCCGCAATCATAACAGTCAATTATTACTTTAATTAATTATTACTCAAAGGATGATCCCTATTCATATGGAACGAGCCTACACGGGCTATTGGCTTAATATTCAAGCCTCCAAAGAATATTATGGTGTTCATTAGGAAGAATTAACAGAAGAGAACAGGAAATACAGAAAGAGATCAGTTACTAGATAAAACAGCTAAATTAACAAATACATAATAAAAAAAATAAATATATAAGTACAATATTAAAATACATAACTATAAACGAATCTTCGTCTTCAAGCTCTATTATTTCATTTGCAATCTTGTGTGTCTATTTCTGCTCCAGCTGCTGGTACCGAGGTTGGTACTAGAAGCACCTGGTCATTTTCTCATTTCGACCGGTGTCCCTCAAGGCTCTGTGCTTCTGCCTCTCTTATTCTTCTATGCATAAAATCACTCTCAATCTCGTTCAATCCTGCGCAATGTTTATTTCATGACGACCTCGTTAATATCTATGGACAGGGTGGACTGAGCATAATTCGTCTCAAGAAGCCGGCAAATTGTCAAAACTCATCTCATCAATAGTATAGTTAATTTGACGCAACAAGTATTAGAAGGATCTCACCTTAATTTAAAATTTGGGAGCGTACACTACTGCGTCGTTTTCTTACCCGCGAAGCTTCAACATTGATGCTAAGTTTATGGTACTGATGAGGCTTTCCCTGAACCATTCTTCTTGACATGACGGAATCATAGTTCCATCATAGTCACGCTCAAGGGGTAATTCGAAGGAAATGCTACCAACTGACTCACCGCTGGCCCGGGAAGTTTGGTGAAATTCGCAGAGACGTTAGGCGGCACCCTGCCCAGGAAAAATCTCAAGAACAGAAGTACTTAGGTTCCAACTTCTTTCAAGACTTATGTTTGTTTGTTTGTATGGTGTTTTTACGTTGCATGAAACCAGTGGTTATTCAGCAACGTGACCAACGGCTTTACGTGACTTCCGAACCACGTCGAGAGTGAACTTCGATCACCAGAAATACACATCTCTCACTCCTCAATGGAATGGCCGAGAATCGAACCCGCGACCACCGAGGTGAGAAGCATTCAAGGCTTATGTGTGGATCAATTGGTAGCGCCCTGACCTTTCATTTGAGAGACTGGGGTTCGATCTTGACGTGAGTCAGAACTTTATATTCCATTTATTCCAAGACCAAATTTTTAAAGCCATCTTGTATTCCCTTCAACCGTACCTTAAGGTCGTTATATACTCAGGTTCTTCTGTAAGTACTTCTTTGGTCACTGCTCACGAAAGTTTTCAAACACATCGCAACGGCGTCCTATATGAAGTCTTATTGCATTCTCGTAGACTGTAAGTGGACTTTCCAACCTCGACAGCGAAAATACAACGTTGCAGAGTCTTTGATAACCCTCATTTATACAAGATATAACCTCATGTGTCATCCAACGTTCTCTGAATCGACCTGCATTTGTTTAAAAGGTATGTTCACTAGCGTAAAGAGAGAGAGAGAGAGAGAGAGAGAGACTTGACGCACTCTCATTCCTACCCACCCGTACCCGACGTTTATATATATGGATATTAAGGGCACCAAGCCCGATCATCACCAGAAATCCAATCACAACTGAAACTTCCATTCAGGTTCTCGTTGTAATGACACAACTAATCGAAACATTTCTTGAATTATGACGTCACGACTTCCATAAGGGTTATTATGCGCTTCGACTCTCAGAAATTCCCATGATACAACTTGGTAAACTGCCTGATCATTTTTGGGCAATCAACTGGGAATGAAAGCTTGATACCCCTATCAATGCCATGCTCAGCTTTTGTTCTAAAAACCCCTAATTATAGACTTGACAATAATTAAGGTAGTCGTGTAATTATACCTGAAGACTGGTGTTCAAAATTTTTCACGCTGGTCATTAAAACATATTTCACTTGCAATTTAAACATTTAACAAAAAGGTCAACTTTACTCTTATCAAACCAAATTATTAAAAAGAAAAACAAAATCAGACTAACAATATTGGCCATTTTCATGAATGACCAAGAACAAGCCATAATAACAAGGCCAAGAAAAAAATCGTATCGCAAAATAATTTGGTGCCTATGATTTTCTTATCAGAATACCCCTAAAAAATTAATATATACCCAATAAAAAAATTGGAGAGAGAGAGAGAGAGAGAGAGAGAGAGAGAGAGAGATATGGTGACTCGTGAAAAAGGAATACCCAAATAAAAAAATATATGAGAGAGAGAGAGAGAGAGACCTTCGAAATCAAAATAAAAATCGAAAGTCAAGATGACTCATAACGTCATCACCATTAATATTTTCCCCTTCCCAACCCCACCCCAAACCCAGTGCTTCCATGCCCCCTGATCAACCTCCCCCACCCGCCTCCCCGGGGGGACCCATCCCACCCAATGTGCTTTGGAGGGAGGCCGTGGGTATTCCTAAATAATCCTCACGTCCCTTTCAACATTCCGTCGCTTTACGGGTCGTCAGGCGCTAAACAAAGTGTGTGATCCGCCCTTTATGCAAACAGTAATTAACCGCTTCAGATACCACCCCCACCCCCCTTGGAGAAGAAGGGATGGGGGGCAGGATGGGGAAGGCAATAAAATGACTCCAGACTGGGAATCGGATCTTTCCTGTACAAAGATAGCAATGGAACGAATCCGAGTTACTAATGAGCTATTTATCCTCAGTTTTGAGCTTCCAATAAACCCAACTGAATGGAGTTTTCCTGTTGTAATTTTCAATGCACGGACAACTTGAAACATTTACTAAGGCCTGACCCAAGTTAAGGAAACATGGAACGAGTTTAAGAATGTGTGTAATGTTTTTACACACAACTTACCTCTATATATCCTTGCAGCAGACCCTTGATGTTATGACGCAACTACGTCACAAAATTGAGAGAGAGAGAGAGAGAGAGAGAGAGAGAGAGAGAGAGAGAGAGAGAGAGAGAGAGAGAGAGAGAGGCCAAAAGGGAAAAGTTGTCTGAGCACATATATATATACAAACGTTACGTATGAAAAACCAAGGATATTAAATAAGTCTATAATAAGATGCGGAAAAACCAAAAAAAATTAAAAAAAAAAACTATTCCCAAAAGTCGAGAATAACATCAGAGACGATGAATGAAATTAATCTAACACAACAGGAAGGAACCGTATCGCTCTTTGGGGAAGGACAAGTTACGGACCGCAAAGTAAATTAAATAAAAAAAAACAAAAAATAATAAAAAAAATACAAGTAATGAAAGAGCTGATAACTGCAATATCGAACCTCGAAATACAATCTTACACCGCGACCCTATAATAGCACAAATCTGTTAATTGCAACAATGAACCCTCAATAATAAATAATAATTAATAATAAAATAATAATAATAATAATAATAATAATAATTAAGTACATATGATTATTATTATTATTATTTTTTTTTATTATTATTATTATTATTATTATTATTATATTCTGTTAAAGAGAATGGCAGAATTAAGCGAGTTGATTTTATGCGTTTTTTTTTTTATTTATTTATTTATTTATTTATTTATTTATTTTTTTTTTTTTTACAATCTGCTTCTCTGGCTCAGCGATGTTTCCGAGTAACTGACCAATATTATATTGGGAATTTCTATAAAAATGCTGAAGGTGATCTTAACAGGATCACCTTCAGCATTTTTATAATTTTTTAGAAATTCCCAATATGAATATTGGCCAGTTACTTAGAAACATCGCCGAGCCAGAGAAGCGGATTGGAAGAAAAATAGAAAAAAGAACAATATATAAAATCAACTCGCTTAATACTGCCATCCTCTTTCACAGAATTTGACTAAAAGAGGGCATTTTATCAAAATTTATTATTATTATTATTATTATTATTATTATTATTATTATTATTATTCAGAGGAAAACCCGTAATCCATATTGAAGAAGCCTGCAAGGGTGGGCCAGTGACTAGAAATTCAACCTTCCAAAGAATATAGTTTGTTATTAGAAAGATTTTACAGTAGATAATAGGAAATATAGAAATAAGATATCAGTTATGGAAAAATAAATTAATTAATAATTTAACATAATACATAAACAAATAGACCTGTCAAAATGATGCCATACGTGACGACCTGTCAAGGTTATGGCAGTTTACTGAATGCAGTGCTTATCATTTTTGAATTTGTACAAAGTACCTCTGTAGAGGAGCCAACAAAAATGAACTAAAAGATTCTAGGTCACTCTAGGTCACGAAAATGGAGGTTTTATCAGGGGGGTAGTAATTGGTAATAGTCAAGTTTGGTGTGAATGTACAGGAATTTACAGAATGCATGCAGAGAGAGAGAGAGAGAGAGAGAGAGAGAGTAGATGAGAGAGAGAGAGAGAGAGAGAGAGAGCGTGGCGTTGGGGGGTGGGGGACTGATTTCCTAATTCAAAGATGCATAACAATGGACGATTCTCAAAAATCATTGATCATAAAGATAATTATATAAAGACAATTAGGAAGATATCAAGACTAACACCTTAACATTATGAATTTTCTTAATTCATTAAAAAGAAAATAAGTCCTGAGGATTATGACTTAATATTACAAAAAACCCAATACATACATACATACATACATACATACATATATATATATATATATCTATTATATATATATATTATTATATATATATATATAATGTTTGTGTGTGTGTGTTTTAGCCCACAGGCTTAGTGTTCCATGTGTGTCGTACAAATGAACCTTGGGTCCCTTCCCAAATGATGTAGACTACACCCCACTCAACATCAAAAGTATTTAAAAGATACAGAATCGCATACAGTAGTGGAAAATGATTTCGAAAACAATGAGGAACCATGCAATGCCTGAAACCAATGCAATCAATCAATAATAAGCAAGAGACACCAGCAAATGAACGAAGAGCATTGGAGGAAAAAACAAAAAAGGTCGAAATTTGATGACACAATGAAGAATTATTATTAGCTTTTAAGAGTAGTTATACTTGTGTATAATCTCCCTCATCTATAGCTCAATTTGACACTTCTCTCTTCTTTTTTTAAGGTTAATAATACTCAGGTTTGAAATTAGTTATTAGTACGGTCGTGAACTAATGGTAACGTTAAAATACAAAAGAGTATTAATCATGATTAACTTTTTATGTGATTATTACTCATATCCCCTTGTGACGTGCAAAATGAGTAGATAAATAGCATTTTTTTTTAGCTTTTTAGGATTCAATATTTTTTTTGTAACGTATTCAAATACAAGAAAAAAGTACTTACAAGTGGTTATTCGGCCTTCGACTATAAAGAAATAAATATTAGTGACACAGCACAATAACAAAAAAAAATTTTTTTAAACATCAGTATGTATTGCATGATTCAGCTATTTTCCACCACTGTAGTGTAACAAATAGTGAGACCTACATCAAGGAG
>NC_061092.1:27020729-27083229 GCF_015104395.2 Macrobrachium nipponense
ATTCAGCAACTTGATACGAGAGAGAGAGAGAGAGAGAGAGAGAGAAGAGAGAAGAGTGGAGAGAGATGAGAGAGAGAGAACTCTGGAAAAAATATGTCTACACACAAAAATACTGCAGGACGGAAGTGCCGAAATGAAGCACATGAGAGGGGCCCGGGGAGTGAGGAGGGTCGTGGGGGGGGGGGGGGGGGGGGGGGGGGGGGGGGGGGGGGGGGGGGGGGGGGGAGGGGTTTACCCGGGGGGGGGGGGTTGGGAGGAAGGAGGGAGGGGGAATGGGTGAGATGGGGTGTGAGTAGGCGGGTTAGAGTCCAGTTAGGATATATTCATTGTGTTGAATAAAACGTCTGGGGTGCAAAAAGAAAAAAAAAAAAAAAAATAGGAAAGGGTGGGATGGGGAGGGGGAGGGAGGGGAAGGGACGAGAGGAGAGAGGGAGGGGAAGGGAGGGGGGTTTGTTTAGAACCAGGAAGCTACATGATAATAGGTTATAATTTAAATCACTAGTTTGACGGCGGACCCAGCTGGACGGACTCGGTATCAACTATTCTGTCTGACATTTTTTTTTTGTCTTTTACTTTGGTGGGATGCACACGGCATTCTAGCATCCTATGCAAAACACGTTTATCCTATCGTTTGTACTGGAGATCCTTCAAAATACAATACGAAATTAAATATCCTATCATGTATACACGAGAGCTTACAGAATACAGTTATTAAATATTCTAAAATGTATACCAGAGTTCCAACAAAATACACAACAAAGTCAAATATCCCTACAATGTATATCCGAGTTCCTACAAATTACACTACAAAGTCAAATATCCCGACCTAAAATGTATATATGAGTTCCTAACAAATTAACCTACAAGTTTTCAAATATTACCTAAAATGTATCCGAGTTTCCTACAAAATTTACACTATCAAAGTCAAAACAATTAAAATTACTTCAAAAATGTTATACCCGATTTCCTACAAAATACACTACAAAGTTAAATATCCTATCATGTCTTCAGGAGATCCTACAGAATACACCAAAAAATAAAATATTTTAACATGTAAAAGATAATTGCTTCAAGAACATCATATACGCTCGATACAGAAATTACGACTTAGTATTTTTCATTTTTTTATTTAACTTTTTTTTTTCTTTGGACATGCTGGTCACCACAAAGCATTAAATCCAAATGCAGGATTATGGAATAACCCTGCTGTCCATGCATAGCAGGATTCGAACCAGCATCCAGAGTGTCAGAACGAGGTCACGGTGCCGACCTGACCAAGAGAAGGATCTTGAAATGCTTGGAAAACGACAATCTACAACGTAGTTTGCAATATTCCTCTAAAGTAACCACATATGGATATACTGACACTGACATAAAAGGTCACTTTTTTTTCAAATTTCTCAAGAAATGAAACTCCAGTGACTGTACTGTTTAACACACCGTATAATGCTCAATGAAACTCTCGATGTGCTGCAGTATGAAACTCTCAGCCACGACCGAACAACGGTCAAGTGAAGATGCGTCGGCGGCTTGAAAAATCTAGCGATGCCAGACGCACGATCCATGGCTAACAATAACCTTATATAAAATATAAACTACTGAAGCTACAGGGCTACAATTTGGTCTGCTTGATGATTGGAGGGTGGATGATCAACATACCAATTTGCCGCCCTCTAGTCAGCACTTTTTTAAGATATGAGGGCGGACAGTAACAGTGCGGACGGGCAGACAAAGCCATCTCAATAGTGATCTTTTACAGAAAACTAAAATGGCTCCACAATCAACCAATTCAGGGGTAGTACTGAAGTACTTACAAAGATAAAGTGCTTATGAAATATGTAACATACTTAGATAAGTAAAGGTCAATGAAAACAATCCACTAGTAGCCTTAAGCTGACAGGCAAAGAAGACAAGAAAGAGAGCGAGAATAAACAATTGTTGTATACCTACCCATACGTATACTATGTTAGGATTTCAAATATTATGAAAACACACACATACACATGAACCATTAAGTACAGCCAGAGTTTAGACCCTAGAAAAACTTGACCGCGTGAACATACCATAAGCCCTTATAAATATTCGCACCATAAAAAAACAGAAATAATTACTTCATTTTTCGAAACTGGTCGTCGAGAGAGAGAGAGAGAGAGAGAGAGAGAGAGAGAGAGAGAGAGAGAGAGAGAGCTTTGGTTGTTTCTCAAAAGAATCTGTAATTTTATCATAACTTAGCGATTGGTTGTTCCACAAAAGAGATTTACAGACACCACATTCCCCTTCCACTAAATAGATCTATCGACACAACAATCCTTTCCCACTACATAGATTTGACATCACTATCCCATTCCACTAACTAGATTTATTGACGCTACCACCATCCCTTTCCACTAAATAGACTTATTAACAGCACAATCCCCTTCCACTAGTTAATAGATTTGCTGACTGATAAAATAAAAAAAAAACTTATTCTGGCTGAGAACAGAATGAGTGGCTGATAAAAAATTCTATATTCTGGATGGAAACAGAAAGGATAAGCAACTGATCAAATTGTTTGAATGTCGAATTTGCAACTTGCACAATGCATTTGCAAATTTATATATGGAAGAAAGACTGTCTGGACTTGGAAAAGCCTTAGTCCAGAAGAATAAACAAAATGAGGTCATTCTGGATGCGAATAGAATGAATGACTGATAAAGAATTCCATATTCTAGGATGGATATGGAATGACTGATTGATTATGAAATTTAGGTCTTGAGGACCCAAGCGCCGGAAACCATCAGGATAATTCAGCGTCCTAATGAACATGATATATATAAATTAGTATGAGAAATTATGATTGATTGATCTAACCGGTTAACTGTTGACCTTGCAACTCGCACCATGCATTTGCAAATTTAAATGGAATAGAGGCTGCATGAGCTAAAGACTACGAGGACTTTGTAAAGCTCTCGTCGAGATGAATCAACCGAATCAAGTCATTCAACAAGACGCAAAAGTTTAAGCAGCGCCATATTGCGTGAAACGTTTAATGACAGGGTGAGGAGGCTCTCAGAATGGAACACATGTTTAACGAAGCCCTAATTCTCCTTCCTCGACGCTGAAAAATAGCTTCAACGCTCATTTTCGTCGTCGTCAAAAATGTTACAACACCTAAGTTAACTAGAGCAATTTTTAAAGCGAGGATTAACGTAATGTTTCTGAGAGAGAGAGAGAGAGAGAGAGAGAGAGAGAGAGAGAGAGGAGAGAGAGAGAGAGAGTTTTTTTAGAACGACCGAGTGATTAAGTTGACGAAAATAAAGGCATTCTTAAAAGCAGAGAGAGAGAGAGAGAGAGAGAGAGAGAGAGAGAGAGAGAGAGAGAGAGAGAGAGAGAGAGAATTCTAGTATGGCTAAGAGGAAATAAGTTACCGAAAATTAAGTCATTCTGAAACGCAGAGAGAGAGAGAGAGAGAGAGAGAGAGAGACTCCAGTGGAGTGGGGTGGACATGGGTGGCTGATCCTTTGACGAAGTTAAGATGGATGTCCAGATTGAGTAGGAGACTTGGGGTTAGACAGAGAGAGAGAGAGAGAGAGAGTGGAAGGGCCTCTCTCTCTCTTGTTGATGTTTACCTTGGAGCATAATGGCGGGGAGTTAGAGCACACTGAAGGCGAGTTTAACGCCTCCTGCCCCCCAAAAGGCAGCTCGTGACGCCGGACTAAGGCAGCGCACGAACACGCCCAATCTGCAACTGGCTGGCCCACCGCCCCCTCCCCCCCCCCAAACCCCACACACCTCATTGTTTTCGGCCAGCCCGCCTTGGTTTAATTAGCCATTCCTTGCCGCCCCCCCCCCCCAACACCCTTTCTCCCTTTCCCACTCCCACCCAACATTTCAACTGCCCTTCCCTTCCCCCTCCCTGTCTTTCTTATACTCTCTTTTCGTCTCGTTCTTTCACTCATCCTTTATCTTTTATTGTCATTATTATCTTTTCATCTATTTCCTAGTTCCGTCTTCCTCCTCCTTACATTTCAAAATTACCTTCCCTCCCTCCGTCCCTGTCTTACTCTCTTTTCGTTTCGTTTTTCTCTCTTCCTGAAACCCTCCCATATTCCTTTTCAATTTTATCTAATTCCTCGTTCCATTGGCTTCCCTCCCTTTCTCCTGTTCCTCCTTTCATTTCAAAATCCCCATCCCTTTCCCCTCCCTCCACCCCCGAATTTTCCTCTCTTTATTTCGTTCTTTCTTCTGCCATAAAACTCTGTACTTTCACATCCTTTTTCCCTCCTTTTATTTCTTTTAAATCTTTTCTTATTGTTAGTTTTTTATCTCCTTTTCCTTTTTTTCTTTTTAACTTACTTCCTCTACTTACTCTTTTTTATTTCTTCTCTCTTCCTGTTTTTTTTCTCTTTCTTCTGTATCTCTTTCCTCGTTCCTTCTCCCACCCATCGGCTTTCCCGGATGGAGATGGAGTGGGTGGGTGGGAGGGTAGGTATGTGATTTGCTGGAGATGAGGGGGGGATTGGGGGAGGGGGGAGGAGAGGAGAAGGGAGAGGTCATCGCATCAGATTCAGTACGTGATGCGAGAGACATTCTCTCTCTCTCTCTCTCTCTCTCTCTCTCTCTCTCTCTCTCTCTCTCTCTCTCTCCTTCAGGAGTTTGATATACAAACAAAAATCGTACCTCGATCAACAGTTACTCCTTTGGTGGCAAAAAGGATTAATTACAACGCCTGGAGAGAGAGAGAGAGAGAGAGAGAGAGAGAGAGAGAGAGAGAGAGAGAGAGAGCAGGGAATGGGTGAATTACCTGGGATAAAATGGATGACCAACTGATCACGGTGCCACCCATCCTTCATCCTGCCACAGTCATCCGACCGTAGAGAAAAGAGCAATAAATAGTGACAATGATGATGATGATGACGTCACTATGGTTATTGACGGCGGTTGTGACAATAACAATAATAATGATAGTGACAAAAACATGTACGACCTATAAAAAAAATAAATAAATAAAAAAAATTAAAAAATAAAAATATACTGGAAGCTAATTATTTTACCTCGATTATAATCGGAAAAGGTATACAAAAAATAATAAAAAAACTGATAATCCATCATTGTCAGAAAACCTTTGATAAAAAAAGAAAAAAAAACACTAAAGCCATTTTCGTTCCCTGGATATGACTCGCAAGGAGGAACTCGTAAACAAGTCCTATTTGAACCTTATGAACAAGTTTCATTTGAACCTCGTAAACAATTTCTATTTGGACTTTATCAACAAGCTTTATTATCTGAACCTCGTAAACAATTTCTATTTGGACTTTATCAAAAAGCTTTACTATTTGAATCTGGCCAGCAAGTTCTATATGGAAATCATAAACAAGTTCTATTTGAACCTTATCAACAAGTTCTTTTTGAACATTACAAACAAGTTCAATTTGAACCTCGCAAACAAGTTCTATTCGGACCTTATAAACAAGGTTCTAGTCAAACCTTATAAACAAGTCCTATTTGAACATCATAAACAAGTTCTAACAAGCTCTATCTGGATGGAAGTTTTGTGAAAGTGTTACTGTTACTGTACTACTGTGATTGCAAGTCATATCACTTGCTGGGTACGGCTGCACGAGTTAGAGTGTCCGTCAGAAGAGAGAGAGAGAGAGAGAGAGAGAGAGAGAGAGAGAGAGAGAGAGAGAGAGAGAGAGAGAGAGAGAATCTTCCACTATTGAAGGAAATTTTACTGCTCCAATTTACAACTAGGAAAGTTCATTTTCATAAAGAAACCATCAATTACTTTGACCGCTGAGAGAGAGAGAGAGAGAGAGAGAGAGAGAGAGAGAGAGAGAGAGAGAGAGAGAGAGAGGAATATGAGATAATGATGATCACCGCCTTATTCTTTGGTAAGAACGCAAGTATTTCAAAATCACTGAGTAATATAGCGCATGAATTATTAGAACAAAATAACAGAAAAGCCGAAATCTAAAATTGCATACTTATAAAAAGAAGTAACTTCACATCTGATCGCCTCAAGATATTATAAATAATGACGTAAACAAATAAAGATTTTCATTCTGTTAATATAAATTAATATAAAAAATGATAATAAATAAAAAATGAAAAATATAAATGACAAATAAAATACAAATGACAATAAATACAATCATTACATTTCGGTCTAAGTGGAAACAATTAAGGACTCGATCGTAAAATCCAAACCTTCTCTCTCTCTCTCTCTCAGTGAATGCAGTCAGTGAGGAGAGAGAGAGAGAGAGAGAGAGAGAGAGAGAGAGAGAGTCATATAAAACTTTCCCATCTCTCTTCCTTCCAGTGTCACTAGACAATGTTGCATTCAGTCAGAGAGAGAGAGAGAGAGAGAGAGAGCGAGACGAGAGAGAGAGAGAGAGCCTGTGCGCTGTCAGCAGCACCGTTTAACCATTAATATGACATTGCCACTCAAAAGCGGTGATTAGGGCCTTTTGGGAGCAACGAAAATCACAATACCGTCATTGTTATCTGAATTTGTAACACCCAAAGTCGCCCAGAGCAATATTGCAGGTTGCAATTACACCGTCCAGACCTCAACTCCCCCCCCCCTCTGTAATCACTAGCAATAACCCCTGTAGCCCACACTCCCTTCCACCCCCATTCCCCATCCCCCTATCCCCTTCCGGCCAGAAGAAGGACCGCAAGAAATAGTTACAAAGAAGACAATCGAAAAGGAGGAGGAGGAGGAGGAGGAGGAGGAGGAGAGAAAAAAATAAAGACACCAGGATCATCCATAGTTAATTTCCGGCGTTACGTCGGGGAAAAAAACTAAAACAGTAAAATAAAAAGGAAAAAAACTCTTCTAGATACAGCTCGGTTTAATAGTTCCTTTCCTTCATGCATTTTTTCATATAAGTCTCTTATCTTTACACATTTCCATTATAGTTTAATGTTCACTTGACCTTTTCTTTAGTATCATTAGTGTCTTCCTTTCCTTTCGATCACAAATTCAAGTTGCGAGTTTCACTTACGACAAATGAAGTTTTTGTTTTATTTTTCCTTATGTTATCAAGGTCACCTTTCTCTATCTTGTGTTCTTAGAAAATAATTACTGGCCTCCATACAACCTATATATGTATCACAAACAGTTTGTAAAGTTCAAACTTTATTCAACTTGAAACAAAACATTATTATTATTATATACTACAAACTGTATTACTAGCTATCCTTACACGAGTGTGATATTATCTGCCAATCTTTAAGAAATGCAAATTACTATAGCAAACCTTATATTTTTGTAAGATGCCTTATCTCTTCTCGTAAGATACATTAAGCCATTCTAGAATATTACAAAAAGTATTTTACGCTTATCCATTAAAAGTAGTTGGCATGAATCTATCTATGTAAATATGCCACGGGGTTCAACTCGACTATTATTACGAATACATTTTATATTAATGCGATGGACCCTATTCATATGAAACAAACCACTGACTTGGAAGTCAAGTTTCCAAAGAATAAGGCGTTCGTTTGAAAGAAATGTTTTTATTATTATTATTATTATTATTATTATTATTATTATTATCATCATCACCATCATTATTATTATTAATATTATCACTATATTGAGACGATGAACCCTAGTTATATGGAACAAGCCTACAGTGGCCACTGACTTAGAATTCAAGCTTCCAAAGAATATGGTGCTCATTTAAAAGTAACAGAAGGTAAATGGAAATACGGAAAGAACAGAGAAGTTACGCGAAATAAAAAAAATTAACAAATAAGTAAATAATAATATAATTATATTATCATTAAAATACAAGGAAAATTGTTTTAGGGTATAAACGAGATGCATCTCCCCTTGAACGTTTGGGTTAGCAATTGCACGACATCCTCAGGGAGGCTTTGCCACAGCTCGACAGTTGTGAGCAATGAAGGATTCTACGTAAGTTACCTGTCACGCAAAATGAAAACGACTCTGAAAAACAAGTAATGGCCACAGAAGTGAGATGCGCGTTCTGAAAACGTCATAGCCATAAACGATAAACTCCATTTCACTCTTCCCGAACTGGCAAAACTAAACACTTCTACTGTCAAAAGGATTTAAACCTCTACAAAGAAGGAACGGAATGGAATGTAAAATTTAGGCCAAGGGCCAAGCACTGGGACCTATGAGGTTACTCAACGACGTAATGGAAACTGACAGTAAAAAGGTTTAAAAGCTGTAACAGGAGGAAAACCTCACAGTTGATCTATGAAACAATCCTTAGGAGAGGGTTAAGCAAAGTACGACGGAAGAAGATGAAATGAACGGAAGTACAGCAAAAGGAATGATAAGGGTTGCAGCTTGGGGCCGAAGGGACGCTGCAAAGAAACTCTAGTAATGCATACAGTGCACCACGTAAGGTGACCTGTAGGGGTCTCTATTAAAAGGGTATATAAAACATTAGATTCCCATCCCTTCTCTCACAAGTTTAACAGCACATCAGAATCAGAAACCGTCATTATATACGCTGTCCTTCACATCTCTGGTGGATTTTTATCTAAGAACAGTTTAAATAAAAAAAACTCGTTATTTATCAATTTACTCACAAACATGTACATTGAACAAGACGATAGCCACAAGCGTACGGTGTATAAATATATACATACATCATACGTATATATATATACACATATAAGTATATATATATATATATATATATATATAATATATATATATATATATATATATATATATATATATATAGTATTGATAATAGTGAAACCAATAATAAAAATACTTGTTTATCATAGTTAGAACAACAGCAATCACACTAACACTTTTGTTTATCAGAGTTGAAACAATAAAAAATCAAATAAACTTTCGTTTATAGTAATAGATAAAACATTAACAATGACAAAAAACTTCTATTCACATGAATAAAAGTTAACACATCAATCACAAAAACCACTTTCATTCATAATACCAGTACAACAGTCGCAAAAAAAAACCTTTTCATTTGTAACGGTTAAAACAATAAATACCACAAAAAAAACACTTTATTTATAAATTAAAACATCCAATTAGGCAATAACGCCTTTTGAAATCTGCATAAAAATGAAACCGGTGACCCGTTAAGCACAGACGGACAGACAGACATAGCAAAGAGTTCATAAAGAGAGGAATATCAGGATGAAGTGCATACGATGACCAGTCGACCTTCATAAAAAGTGGTTCTTAAAAAACGCTGCATTTTTATAATTATGACTCGCTAATGGAGTGGAATGGCTCGTTTTCATTCAAGAAGAAGACTTCATCTTGTGATGTTTTCATTCTTTTTTTTTTTTTTTTTTTTTTTTTTTTTTTTTTTTACACAGGGACACAAGGCTCTGATGGTCAGACTTGCAGGTAGCGTGGATTTTATATATATATCTATATATATATATAATATATATATATATATATATATATATATATATATATATAGTATATATATATAAATTCTTTTGTTTAAAAACAGGATAGTCTCAAATATAAAAAGTCCATTAAACTGTTTTTTATGAAGTTAAGGACTATATATTTCGGTGGACTTACTTCCACCTTTATCAAGCAGTGATAAGGGTGGAAGTAAGTCCACCTAAATATAGTCCTTAGATTTAAAACAGTGTTTAAATAGGTCTTTTTATACTTGAGATATATATATATATATATATATATATATATATATATATATAAAATATATCTATATATATATATATCTATATATATAAAATTGTAATAGTAATAATCTTTTATTTAAAGTTCAGCGAATAAGAATTTGATATAATTATATAATATACTATATATATATATATATATATATATCATATTTATGTATGTATGTATGTATGTATGTATGTATGTCTGTAAGTATACTTATGCATGTATGCACGCATTGCATTACAACCGATACCTTTCAAAATAATAAAAGTTTCTTTCCAATTACTCCCATTATCAGTCAGTTTCGACAGCATCCTAAACAAACACGGGGAGGTTCCCTTCGCAACACCACCCAGACATACACACAAGCCCCCCCCCCCCCCCCTTCACCCCTTGTCCGCGCACTTCACCCACTGCACACCCTCCCCCCTCACCATCATGTCAAAAACCACCGACTGACAGACAACCAAACCATCGATAATCAAAGGTTTACCTTCCCATGATCCCCTGTCACATGTCAGCAATAAATGACAGCTACTGGCTGCATCTGTCAAATGCTTCTTTGTCAATGAAAAAAAATATAGAAGTGATTTTTTTTTTTACCCTCCCTATTCACACGGCTGGGCCCTCTCTCTCTCTCTCTCTCTCTCTCTCTCTCTCTCTCTCTCTCTCTCTATATAGTATATATATATGTGTGTGTGTGTATAATATCCAATTTGCTCTACCAATGTCCTTTAATATCCAATCGCTCTACCCGGAATTATTATATTCTCATATCTGTTAACCGAAGGGGACATTTGTAGCTTAATGCATGTATGAATCACGGTGATGTCATAAAAATCATTTTTTAATATATATATATATATATATATAATATATTATATATATATATATATATATATATCGATCTATCTAAAACAACTGTTGTGTTTACAACCTGCAAGTGGCCCATGCAAAAAGACATCATTAATCTTTCTCTATGACAGCAGTAAATGTATCTGGAAAAATTTGGCACTGACAAGCGTCAGAAAACATATTATTATAGAGAGAGAGAGAGAGAGAGAGAGAGAGAGAGAGAGAGAGAGAGAGAGAGAATCCTTTCTGACAACGTAAAAAGAATGACTCCTTCTTCAAATACTTAATGAAGTGTAAAGACATTGTGGGCTTCTGAGGAAAGCCTCGCCTGACAATTCCTCTTTAAAATGGACGTTTGTTAAATCAACCAAGGTTTTTTTTTCTTGTCGCCTTCTCCTAAAATGCGTACAAACGCATGCACACACACATCTCCAAGAATCCCTTGCCAATGAAGGACACCGAATTAGTTGCTTTCTAGAGAAACCTTTTCCTTACGCTCTGAAATGACTTCTACAAACAAAATGGTTCACTAAAATATGTTTGTGTATACACAAACACACACAATTCACTCACACCCACTTCTGCTCAATTTACTCCACATGGCCCGCGTTGGAGAGAGAGACAAAATTCCTCAACAAAATACATCCCCGTAGAGGCGGGTAGTGCCATCAGTGCACCTCATGCAGCGCACTATAGGCATCACCTAAGGTTCTTTATGGCATCCCATAGGCCCCCGGCTGCAACATCTTTCAATTCTGTCTTCTCTCAACGCTCTCCCAACAATTGTTTCACACTGCAACTGCAAAGTTTTCCTCCTGTTACACCTTTCAATCTCTTACTGTCAATTTCCCCTTTAACCCTGAAGGACCTCATAGGTCCCAGCGCTCACCCTCTGACCTGAATTTAAAATTCCAATGCCAATTCCCCGACAAAATAGCAAGTGACCCCAAATATCAAAGGACGTCTCTCTCTCTCTCTCTCTCTCTCTCTCTCTCTCTCTCTCTCTCTCTCTCTCTCTCTCTCTCCATTTGCCCGAGAACAGTCGCAATATAAGCACATGCCAACGCGCACTTACTTTAATCAAAAAATCCTACCCTTGCCTCCTTCGTCCGTGCAGGAAATCCCTCGATATCCCCGACGACGAAAGATTATAAGGTTGTCCAGCACCGCAATCTCTCTCTCTCTCTCTCTCTCTCTCTCTCTCTCTCTCTCTCTCTCTCTCTCTCTCTCTCGATTTGTATTCCGAGCAGCCTGATTTCCAGGTGAATCGACCTCCAAAAGGGATAAATAAGTCTTGCGTCGATCTAAATTGCAAGCGTGACTGACAACACATTTCATTTGCTTGCGAAGGATTCCTCCAGAGTTGGGGTGGGGTGGGGTGGGGTGGGGGGGGTGGGGGGGAGGGAGGAGGAGGAGGAGGAGGAGAGAGGGGGAGTTAATGTGATTGTTGAGTGGGGAGTTTTTGAACAGTGGAGTTTATAATGCGACTGTCCTAATAAGGGGTTAGAGAGAGAGAGAGAGAGAGAGAGAGAGAGAGAGAGAGATACGAACATATCCACTCGTACACCGAAAAAACAAAAAAAAAAAAATAGAATCCGGTCTGACTATCTAGACTCTCACAAGTACGAAAACAGACAATGTGTGTGATAAAAAAAAATAATATGTATGTATATATATATATATATATATATATATATATAATATATATATATATATATATATATATATATAAGATCGAAACAATGCCATCAGGATGCCACCGCAAACCTTCGCTTGGCGAGGATAGGACAAAAAAGTCTTCCGACAAGTTTTCTCCTCCTAAGAATTGAGTTGCAATAGACCTATACTTTTTAAAAATAATGATTGTAGTATTTTCTCAACAAGCCTTACTTTCTTTAAAAAAAAATACTCATTTTACCCTTTTCTTTAAAAATAATTTGTGGTATTTTCTTAAAATATAATCATTGCAGTATTTTCTTTAAAAATAAAGCATTTTCTTTAAAAATGCTTTGTGCTATTTTCTTAACATATACTTATTGTGGTATTTTCTTAAAAATTTCTATCTTAAAATACTCATTGTATAGTTTGTAAAACACTCATTTTAGTATTTGAAAAATACTTATTGTCGTATTCAATTAAAAATATTAATTTAGTATTTTTTCTTAAAAATACCCGGTTAGTATTTCCTTTTCTTCAAACTAATCATATAGCATTTTCTTAGTAAATACTTGATTCAAAAAGACAAACTAGCAGTAATAACGCGAAGCGGGGGGGGGAAATTCAATTACAAACGACAACAGCAAGACTAAACTTTCAAAAAAGGAAAAAAAAAATAATCACCATCCTCGTGAAAAACTTTCCACTCCAAGTATTTCAGAAAAAAAAAATTGCAATTTTAAATATCCTTTAGTGAACGTGACAAGGATTCTAAGCGGGGTTTGAAGGCTGTAATTTCAGTTCCCTTATTAACCTGACATCGTGAGTACCATCTTAAAACACTCGCAGAGGAAACATACTTCTGTTTAATGAAAGATACTAAAGAAAAAAAAAAAAAAATCACAAATTACCTACATGGGAAACTGAACAGTAGAACTTTTTTTTTTTTTTAGTTCGAGAAAACATGGCTTCAATTTAATTCAAGATACTGCAAAACATAAAGAAAAATTATCATAACCTGATAACATGGGAACTGAACAATAAACGGAAGTGTTTTTTTACTCTTTAATTCGAGAAGAATTTAATACAAGACACTAATAAATAAATAAATAAATAGAAAAAATAAAAATCTCAAGATTAGCTACATAAGAAACTGAACACTATACAAAGATTTTTTTTGTTCGAGAAGATTTTAAGTATAGTAAACAGACTTCAATTTGATACAAGATACGAAAAATACTAAAAAAAAATTAATAACAAATTACCTACATGGGAAACTGAAGTAGTAGAAGGTTCATTTTTTTATTCCGAGAAGAATATAGATGACAATTATTATACACAATCAATAATATCAAAGATTATTCATTTATAACAAATATAAATTTAGCACATTTAACATATTGAAGACGACACCAGGCTGGGGAAGATGTGAAAATATGTATGTGGAGGGGGAGGAGGAAGGGGTTGGAGGAAGGGGGAGGGGAAGGGGAAGAATGAGGCTAATCTTTAAAAAGTCCCTTCTATCAGAGTTCGTGGATTAAAGCATCATGACAGTTCGGGAATCCTAAGGAGGAGGAGGAGGGAGAAGGAAATCAGAATAGGAGGGGGAGGATGAGGAGTAGATGTAGGATGGAGAAGAAGAAATTCAGAATAGAAAGAGGAGGCGAAAGAATTGGAATAGGAGGAGGAGGGAAACGAAGGAATTGGAATAGGAGGAGGAGGAAGAGAAGAAGGGATTGGAATAAGAGGAGGGAGAAGAAGGAATTCAGAATAAGAGGACAGAATAAGAGGAAGAGGGAGAAGAAGGAATTCAAAATAGGATGAAGAGAAGAAAAGAAGGAATTCAGAATAGGAGGAGGATGAGAAGGAGGAGGGAGAAGAAGGAATTCAGAACAGGGGGAGAAGAGAAGGAGAAAGAGAGGGAGAAGAAGAGGAAGAAAGAATTCAGAATCGTGGAAGGATGAGGATAAGGAATAGAAGTAGGGAGAAGAAAGAATTCAGAATAGGAGGAGGAGGAGGAGGAGGAGGAGGAGGAGGAATTCAGAATAGCGCCCGAGTTCACACAGCCGTGACGGGCCATCCGACGGCTTGCCGACTGAACTTCCTTCTAAGGAGCGCCCCGAAAGCCGATGGAGGTGTAAGGACTCTAGGAGCCGCGTGTCGCAATGCTAATAATCCTCCTCCTCCTCCTCCTCCTGCCACCAAGATTCGATATTGCTCTTGAAACTGTTCACATCCGAAACGAGTCATAAACTAATCTCTCTCTCTCTCTCTCTCTCTCTCTCTCTCTCCTTTAAACCCGTCTTAATTGTCAACTTATTTTCTTCATATTTATTTATTCTCTCTCTCTCTCTCTCTCTCTCTCTCTCTCTCTCTCTCTCTCTCTCTCTCTCTCTCCAGGTCAAGTGTGTGGATATCACGCAGGAATTTCTCCAGGAATTTGAGTGATTCTGAAGATAAGACAATAAAGTTACTGGGCAGGAAAGAGCAAAGTATCTTGCGAATGGTTTCACTTAAGTGCGATAAGGGTTACCTCGACGAGGCCCTCCCGTTTGGATGATGACTGTGTTAATAATTATAAACCTCGAAGAGACCCTCCCTGTTGTGATAAGTAGTTAAGAATACGACCTCGTTTTATAGTATTCCCTTCCTGACGGTACTGTTTAGTAAGGATTACCTCGACGGGGCTTCCCGCTGATGGTAACTGAGGTAAAGATTACCTCGACGAGGCCCGCTCGTTTTTACGGTAAAGGAGGTGAGGACTGACTCGACAAGGTCCTCCCGTTTTGACGGTAAGTGAAGTACGGATTACCTCGACGAGGCTCTCATTAGAAAAGGTATTACAAATCAACACTACCGAAGTCTCATATTCCACTGTAATCCAAATCTCGTCGTTTTTTCCCGACAAGAAAGGTCTAACGGCTCTTCTCAAGAATAACATTTATGCTGCTAGTTAATAATAATAATAATAATAATAATAATAATAATAAAATAATAATAATAATAATAAAGTACAAGTGATATAATAAGAATAAAATAGACCCATAATAATAATTATAACAATGATAACAACAATAATAATACTAAATATAATTATAGTTAATAAAATAATAAAATTATGTTAATAATAAAAATAACCAAAAAAGAAATAATAATAAAATTAATAATAATAATAATAATAATAATAATAATAATAATAATAATTAGCTCAAGGACTCATGCAGAAGAGTGTGATCCTAGAAACGGCGCACATAGTAAGAAAAGTGATGGACTCCTAAGGAGGCAGGATACAGCCCGGAACCCCACACTATAAATACCACCCAGTCGAATTGGAGGACTGTGATAGACAAAAAATAAATAAATAAAATAAAATAATAAATAAAAAAGAATAATAATAATAACAGCAGCTCTGCTCCTTATGACGATCACAATAGCCAAACAAGAACCGTCAAAAAAAAAACAGATCATTGCCTATAGGACAAAAGTCACGTGAAACAAAAACAAGACCATCTCTCTGGAAAACGACTCTCCTACCGCCTGGGTCCGAGCTTCTTCTTCATCCGCTTCGCCATTTCCAAAATCCGACGACAAAAGGAAACGGAACACACACGCACACACCTGCTTCCCCAATTAACAATGCAGCTCCCGTCACACAAAACATAAATTAATATCGGATAATGCAGATATGAAACCGACGAGCGAGATTTACATACCAATGGCCCCAATGCCCGATTCCCGCCGCCCACCACAAACGTCTACTACGCACACCTGTTAAAGATGCATATTTCTCACTTAATATGAATACCTGCCTCTACCCCGGGCCCCCATAAGATTCTTTTTTTTTTTTTTAACTCTATCGCGAGGATTAAAGGAAATGCCGACTGGATAATATTTACAGGGTTGTAATCGTAGTTATGAAGAATTCGACGTCGATGGTAATACTGGAGGATTTATATTATTTATATTATTATTTATATATTTTTCTTATGTTTACTTATTTATTTATATTATTAATATGACTCACATTCCCCTACTGCTAATCAGTGGGGAAACATTATGAAGATTACATAATTATAAGAAGTAATGCTGATCGAATTTTAGTCAAAAAAACATCATTATTATTACTATTATCATTATTATTATTATTCAAGAGGATGAACCGTATTCATATGAAACAAGTCCCCGACAGGGACCATTGACTTGAAATTCAAGCTGCCAAAGACTATGGTATTAATTGGAAAGAAGTAACAGAAATTAATAGGAAATACAGAAAGACGAGATTAGTTATTAGAAAAGTTATTATTATTATTACCATTATTATTACTTTCTATAGAAACTGAAGCCTTATTCATATGGAAGAAACCCAATAAATGGGCCACCGACTTGAAATTCAAGCTTCCAATGAAAATGGCATTCGTTCGAAATACGTAACAGAAGGCAATATGAAATACAGAGAGAAGAGATCAGTCATCGGACTAGAAAAAATAAATTAACAAATTAACAGAGAAATGTATAAAAAATATCAAGTATTAAGTTCCTGGCATATTATACAAGGGTAACAAAGTAATTTATAAAACCTCGGTAACGAAAAAAAAAAGCTGTAAATGTTGCATAAAAATAAGATATAAATATTAATAACTTTTAATAACTGGATGATTGTCCATAGAAGTCGGTCGAGTCACTAAATGAATGTCAATATATGAACATTTTGTTTTGTTTTGTTTTTTCAAGAGGATTGATAAGAAGAATTGTGGGCGAATGAAACGAGATAAGGACAATTCTCTAAATATAATAATAAAATAGAAGATAATAATAATAAATAATAATAATAATAATAATAATAATAATAATAATAATAATAATAATCTACGAATGATCAATTTTGTTAAATTTGCTACGATCTTTCAGAGTAACTTATCAGAGTAACTTATAAGACTGAAAAACCCTACTTATCAATAATGGTAAAACAATAGCAACAAATTCAGTGGTAGAGTAAAAAAAAAATTGTACGCTAAATCAAAGGCCTTAACCAATGAAATCAACTTACAATTAAAAGTAAATATAAATATCATTGTTTACAAACATCAACGTTTACAAACATTGCCCGAGATGGTCGAATACAATAATTACATGGAACCTGAAAGTAAAAATATTTACCTATTCTCTCAGGAGAAAAAACATAGAAAAAAATAATTCTACTTTTCCTAAACTTTTTACATTTACCTACGCCCTCAGAAGCAAAAAAAATAAAAAAAATATATTTACAGAGAAAATACTTCCTTTTCGTAAATTTTGGCAGAAATATTGTCAAAATCATATATTTGCGGAGAAAACACATCTTTCATCGTAAATTTTGGAATGTGTTTTGTTTTAAGCGAATAAGTGAGAAAAGCTTCAATCGGTGAGGAGACAGCGAGGAACTGGGGAGAGGTGCTTTCAAAAATAAAAAGAAATGTGCTTGCGGAGAAGTGAAGGACGAGAATACTAATGTTCTGGGCATGTCACTGTATTTGCTTTTTGTTTCTTTGTTTGTTTTATAAGACAAAATCTGCAGAATCGTGGAAATGACCGAAAATATGGAATCATTTAGAACAAACGTTATGGAATTGGAACTGACATTGGTCATCCAGTGCTGAAAAATAGTGTTGAGACAAATTTCTGGAGAGGGAGGATGGAAAGTAAGAAGGAAGAAAGGGCATATGAACGGAGGCACAGTAAAAGGAATGAAAGGGGTCGCAGCTAGGGGCCGAAGGGACGCTGCAAAGAACCTCAAGTCTTGCTTCCAGTACACCGTGTGAGGTGCATTGATAGCACTACCCCCTTACGGGAAACTGAAAGAATGAAAATATAAAGGAGGAAGCAAAACGATAGTTTACATTTCACTGTAAACAAAATAAACTCAAATAATGAAAATTTGTCAAAAATCGTTTTAATAAAAACTGAAATGGCGGACGATGTCTAAAGTAATAATCACTTTTGAGGCTCGTAACAAAAAAACGTAAGCCATGTCTACAGTGTACGGCGTGAGGTGCACTGGCAGCACGGTTCTAGTTTATACAGAAAGGGAACAGACATAACGAAATGATGATATGAAAGGAAATCGGGAAATTTAACACAACCCCAATTTCCGACATTATTTTTTTTTTTTTTCCGAATTCTAAACCATTTGCAAAACGAGCATTTCCCAAACTGTGCAACAGGCGACTACTATATTTTGAATCTGGTTACTCTATTCCGCTAGATTTCCGAATTTCATCTGACAAGAAGCGACAGTGATTCGAAACAAGATGGTTTCCAAAAGACAGATCTTCATCTTTCCACCGGTTTCGACTAAGAAAATTTTAATCTAGAATGATTTTCAATTTTAGGCTTTCACTATCGTTGTTCCGACATCCTGCGCGTCTCCAAGCATGGAAACCTTAAAATAATATTCCTTATAACAAATGACAGGCGTTCTCTAACATCACTCTAACACCCAACTTCGTTTTTAGTATCTTTGTTTGGGGGGACAAGTGTTGAGAGTACATCGACTTAAAAGGTAAGATAAATAACAGAAAATCGTTGAACATATTCTAATAACTTTGGTATCTTCTTTTTAAACAACTTTCATATAATAAAAGGTGTTATATATATTATATATATATAATAAATATATATATATTATATATATTATATATACAATATATTATATTGGACGTGTCATTGAATTATTATCACTGCTCCTTAACAATTTGCTTAAAATGTGACCTTTACTCTAATATATTACAAAAGCCAAACGATGGTGCTAATTTAGAGATAAATAATAAAAGACAAGCCAGACTATCTGACAAAAGATCTTGAGAGAGAGAGAGAGAGAGAGAGAGAGAGAGAGAGAGAGAGAGAGAGAGAGAGAGAGAGAGAGAGCTTCTTCAACGTCTTCTGATCGTCACAAAACTCAAGACTACATCCAGATGAAGTGATAAGACTAGATTGGGGAAAGAATATAAAGATATGAACGGGTCGGCAGCCACCATCTTTGATGCAGGTACAGAGGCGAAAGAGGAAGATAGGTAATGAAAGATATGGGTATGGGAGGGAGGAGGAGGAGGAGGAGGAGGAGGAGGAGGAGGAGGAGGAGGAGGAGGAGGATAGGGGGTGGGAATATGTGGGTGGTCAAATACTGGGGCATTACCTATACAGATATGTGTGGTTGTGTGTGGGTGTGATGTGGTTTAAACTTTATATGTAGAGAAGGGGAAAATGGGGACGTGTCTAAGGAAAGGGAGGGGAATGGGAGGGGGAGGGGAGGTTATGGAGAAGTGGAGTGGTAGGTACAGGTGAGGGTGGGTGAAGGGAGGGAAGTGCACTTTGTATGAAAATGAAAAAAAAAAGGAAAAAAAAAACAATAAATAAATAAAAACCAACAGTTCTTTTTACCTGGCAAATCTCTCCTTGTCCTGCATGCTATCATCCGCCGACTCCATCCGGCCATACTTGGATCCTGAGCTCTCTTCCTCATCGGACCTGTAACAATGGAAAGAAAAAACAGTTAATTTACAGCTTCATACTCTCATTTACTGCATATGAAAGACTTGCGTCACAACTTCGGTGGTCACAGATGCCGAGGAACTGGCCACTCAACGATGGAAAGAGAAAAGTAAATTTACAACTTCATAAATTCCTTGACTGGATACTGACTGGCCATTCACCAACGGATAGAAAATACCTCACTGACTGGATAAGACACACCTACTGGCGTCGCAACTACCGTGGTCACAGACGCCTAGGAACTTGCCTTTCAGAGGCCTATTAGCACTGACGAGGTTACTGCAGCTTCATCCAACCAAACAAAGGAACGAAATGCGCTGCTCTAGTCATTACAAAAAATTAATGCTTCGACAAATGGAACAAGAAAATGAACACGCAAACGTGATTAATGAGAACACGAATGAGGTACGTCAAAATCATTTATGTTTTGTTTTAAGAGCAAGTATTAATTACTTCTCTTAATAATAGCATGTCACGGCAGTAATCAAAAGGGAAATTGGACCTTATTTTGGAACGACGCGCTTGTGTTGCAAAGTGTAAGTAAGTAAGTAAGTCATGAAATCGCTAAATATTATACACCTCGAGTATCTTTAAGTGTTTTGGGCGGGTGGTGGCTACACTGTTGCACGGGCGAGGGGGGAGGGGGAGGGGTTGTGTAGGAGGGGGAAAGGATTTGTATGTAAGTAAGTATTGAAATCAAAATATACACTTCGTCTATCTATCAGTGAGCGTTTTGGTGGGTGATTACCTTGTTGCACAGGAGGGAAGGGGAGGGGAAAGGGTTTTGTATATAATGGGAGGGGGGAGCGAAAGAGGGAAGGGGAGAAACAGGGGGGGGGGGAAACGGGGGGGGGGGACTGTATATAACTGAGCAATGAAATTGCAATATATACACCTCTAATACCAGTAAGCCGCTTGGTGGGTGGGTACCCTGATTGCACATGGGAAGGGGGATGTAAGGGAGGGGAGGAGGTGGGAAAGGGGGGGGGAGGGGGGGGGGACCTGACGTAGACAGAGGAAAGTGTTCAGGCTGATCGATAAATGAAATCCCCGAAGCGTGGCCATGACGGGCGCTAATCGTTAAGAAAATAATGAAGGAGACTACGACCAATTAAATAGCCCAGCTACCGTGTACTTTTTTTTACCCCGAATGATTTCTCTCGCTGCTTAATTAATGGCATATTATCAAGTTCGGTACTGGGTGTATGTTAAGGGGGCGTTCTTTTAGAGTGAAAGGCCAGTAAATAATTATCAACGTCTTAAGTTACTTATCAGCCTACTAAATTATTACTTATCAACTTACTAAATTATTACTTCCTAACTTACTAACGTTTGCCTTAATCTGTTCTTCTCGTACTCTTGCTACTACCTCCTAGTATAGAAAAAAATAATATACAGTCATGCATATACATTATATATATATATATATATAATATATATATATATATATATATATATATATATATATCTATATATCTATATAATAATATATATATATATATATAGTATATATAATATATCTATATAATATATCTATATATATATATATATATATATAGTATATATATATATATATATATATACACACACACACACACACACACATATATATATATATAATATATATATATATATATATATATATATATATATATTATATATATACACACATATAGATACATGTACATATAATTGTATATATTAGAATTAGCATAATATATATTTTGTGTAGCTTAATAAAAACACTCCAAGGTGACAACCTGATATCACAGGAAAATCATGTTCCCCTATATCTCCCCTACCACAGGGGGAGAGAGAGAGAGAGAGAGAGAGAGAGAGAGAGAGAGAGAGAGAGAGAGAGAGAGAGAGAGAGAGAGGTTGGAAGTCTAAAGTGAGCACGAAACCTTAGCGTAAGGCAGCTAAACTCCCTGGTGGCGGCAAGACCATAAACTTATTCACATCGGGAGCAAAAGCAGTTAATCAATACATCAATAGAGGAAGCCATTACGGCTAATCATGTCCTGACCAGGCCAGACTAACTACCCACCCGCCACCACCACCAGCGACGACGAACGACAGCGACTACCAGAGAGAGAGAGAGAGAGAGAGAGAGAGAGAGAGAGAGAGACGGATGGTAATTAACTTTTAACGACGGGTCGGATGCAAAATCTATTTCCGCCAGGTATTTAGAGACCGAAAAAATATATATAATAAAAAAAAAATAAAACTGTCGAGGCAGAG
This sequence comes from Macrobrachium nipponense, assembly GCF_015104395.2. Taxonomy (NCBI): domain Eukaryota; kingdom Metazoa; phylum Arthropoda; class Malacostraca; order Decapoda; family Palaemonidae; genus Macrobrachium; species Macrobrachium nipponense. The sequence continues at coordinate 27,042,652 of NC_061092.1, forward strand.
ATTAACGCTGCGACAACGCCATTATCTAACTTTCCGTGGTGTGTGTGTGTGTGTGTGTGTGTGACGTCACGTCTTGTTGGAAGTAATGATGAGCTGCTAACACTGGAATTCTTTCAGGATATAATAACATACTGCAGTGTGCTTCGTGTTAATTACTCTCGATGTAAATAAGGCGCAGGGGATACATTATATACTGCTGTTTGAATATTTATATATAGTATATGTATGTATGTATGTATGTATGTATGTGAGTGTATGTAAGTGTAATATATGTGTTTATATATATAACATTTCACATATTACATATACATACATACATACTCTCATATAGATATATATGTGTATGTGTAAAATATCGCCACAGCTGAAAATATACACACATACATACACTACAGCGATAAAACAACACAGTGATAAATATATCTTCAGCCCATATCCGATCATATAAAAAAATTAACTTGAAATCATGACGCAAATCTGCTGAGATTCTGACATTTCATTCAAACACAGCGACATATTTTTTCCTTTATCACAACAACATCGCGCAGCGGCCCATAACGTTGGAATGGAATATAAAATTTAGGAATGTAGAATTTAGGCCAAAGGGCACGCGCTGGGACCAATGAGGCCACTCAGCGCTGAAAAGAAAATTGACAGTGAGAAGGTTTGAAAGGTGTAACAGGAGGAAAACTTCGCAGTTGCACAATGAAACAATTTACAAGAGGGTTGAGGAAAATAGGATGGACGATGGAGAATATGAACGGAGGTATAGTCAAATGAGTGAAAGTGGTTGCAGCTGTGGGCAGGCGGTGTTGATACATGGAAAAAATCACTGGGACCTATGAGGTCATTCAGTGCCACTATGAAACAACAACTGTTAGGAGTCATAGGAATGGCAAGGGTTGCAGCTAAGGACCCAAGGGACGATACAAAGAACCGTAACCTTAAGAAATCCCTACAGTGCACCACGTGAGTGCACTGATGCCAAAAACATTAATTTGTTAGAAAACTCAGCCGATACTTAATTAAAACAAGTCAGAAATGTAGTACAAATATAAGAATAGAATGAAAAAGAATAAACAAGCTACTGTTTTAACTAGCGTACCAAATATCCGCTTTGCTTCCCCTGCACTTACAATGACAGATATGTCACAGACAATTAGTTATTATAATTCTTATTATTCAACCATATTAGCTCTATTCATATGCAATAAACCAACAAAGGGGACCAATGACTTGAAATTAACGACTCCAAGTGAATATGTCGCTCATTAGAAAGAAGTAACAGATTGTAAAAAGTAATACAGAAAGAAGACATCAGTTATTAGAAAATAAAATAATAAATAAATAAACAAATAAATAAAAATGCAAGTAAATTATATCAAAATAAAAGGTGAATTGTGAAAATTAAGTAATTTATAGAAGAAGCTTTTTTTGGGTGTAACCAGAAACTAAATTAAAAGAACGAAATTAAATTTAATTAGGGGGAAGTTTCACTACGAGTCAGTTATAGTTGGAAAATTAGAGTAATTTTCAACAATATAATCAAAGGCAAATTTCTTCACACCTTCATAGCTATACACCTAGGAACCATGATCTTACGTACGCTTGATGTACTCGTCTTCCGTCGAATAAAAATAAACATATTTGTATGTATGTATGTATGTATGTATGTATGTATATGTATGTATGTCCATTTATACACTAAAAAACAGATATTAGTCGCATCACAATTTAAATGAGTGAGCATCTATCTATATAAAAAAAACTCGTGAAATCTGGTGAGAGAGAGAGAGAGAGAGAGAGAGAGAGAGAGAGAGAGAGAGAGAGAGAGAGAGAGAGAGAGCATTCACAACTTCTTAACTTCTTCAATCAACCAGAAGCAAGCAGTCGTCCACAACCAAGCCACCGGAATGAAAATATCTGGACACGACTGATGCTCGTCAAGAGTCCCATAGAAAGCAGCAACACAGACAGACAGACAGGCAGACAGAAAGACAGGTATCATGCACCTGCCGGCAGAGTAGCAGCGCCAGGGCGTGCTGCCTCCCGCCGTAGGACTGCTCACGCCTCTCCGCGGGTCCCTTGGCCACACACCTCACACACAAACTCGGGGATTGTTCCCAAACGCCCACAAACTTCCTAGCACGCTGCTTAACGTCTCACTCTTGGCGTCTTATTAACAATCGCCTGTGGATTCATGGCGGAGTTGTCAGTCGCATAAAAGATTCCGTGAAGGGTTGTTGAAGCCTTCCTACTCTGATGAGCGTTTTGTGTCTTAATTTCCTCTGGGATAAATATAAAATACTAAGAACGTTGACGAATAAAAACCTACAATTAATCATTATTAAAAGGTTCGTTCTATCCAAAGCTTTTGAGGCGAGACTTCCTTCTTTACTGAATATTACCTGTAGCTAAATTTGCTCGGGGAGAATGAGTTCTTTCTCGTGTTTTAATTTGATCTGGGAGAAAAAAACACACCAGGAACAATGCGAATAAACACCTAAACATTATTATTGTTAAAGGGTAAGTTATATCCGAGGCTTTTGAATCCTTCCTTCTCTACTGAATATTTTCCGTGTCTTAATTTAGCCCTGGAAAAATAATCACTACATGGTGAATCCTATTCATAGGGAACAGCCCTACAGGGGATACTGACTTGAAATTCAAGCTTCCAAAAAATATGGTGTTCATCAGAAAAAAATAACACAAGGAAATGGGAAATACAGGAAGAAAAAAAGAGAACACTATATATAAAAAAAGCAACAGGATAGAGACTTTCTAATAATGAACAGCGTCCATTGAAATATATTTAAGGTTGATACTCTAGAAATTCCTGTGTCTTACTTTGCTATGACGTAGCCAAAATACTGTGAGAACTGGGATCAAACAAAAAATACTGAAAACAATTACGAATTGAAACCTACAAAGCAAGAAAAGAGAGACCTAGTTATGGACAGCGTCCCCAGTAATATTATACGAGTTAATATACTCTTAAATAAAATACTTGAGGCGTTAAGGTAAGTATGATGATATTATTTTTTATATTAACCGCCCGCCGGAGATTTACGTCCATATTTTTACCTATAAAATGGTGAAGATGAAGATAAATGCAAAGAACTGCTTTAATTTCACTGTGTCATGTCGACCTGAAGAAGGCGCGCCTTCAATGAAGTTCACTATTTTACAACAGCAAAGATCTCGGAAAGTGCATATAACCACACACATACTGTTCACATTTTACCTGGTCTTCACAGTTTGATGTAAATATCAAGCTTCATAATTACTGACAAATACAAATAACTATAAAAGGGTTTCCTAACACGAAGTGAACTGTAATTACCGTGAAACACATCAATATGAGAGAGAGAGAGAGAGAGAGGAGAGAGAGAGAGAGATAGAGAGAGAGAGAGAGAGAGAGACTTACCACATGACTTGCTGCCTTATCATCTCGCCTTCCAGGATATCAAATGGCTACTTCACGCAAATCTTTCACAAAACAAATTAAAATTAATCGGTTTCATGAAGAATAAAGACGAATTATTTCACGCACACACACACACAAATAATAAACGGACAAGTTGACACAGACAGTCAAGTCTCCCTCTACACGAGCGCCCTGAACGCCTGTTCAAACTGACTGGCGTATCCTTAAAAGACCCCAGCAGGATCCTTTCGTATAGTCCTACTGTGGGGACGGACCCAGTCCTATTCTGTGGATGATAAATCCATCCAGACTTTCTCGGCCAAAAAATTCCGGGGCCAGGGAGACAGATTAAGACCAGGGCGGCCCAGGTAAAATCCGTTAACACTCTATGGTCATTTTTACTTTGACACTCTGGGGTCAATTTTACCTTAACACTCTGGGGGGTCAATCGGCAGTAAAAGTATTTTATGGTGGTGACAGAAAACACCGTCTGATAACGCACGGAAGAAAAATAAAAATAAAATCTGGCTACAACAAAATACTTACACAAAGGGATGTGAAACTTCAATACAATAAAAAAAAAAAAAAAAATGAGAGAAGCGTGGCACTAAAAAAAAAAAAAAAAAAAAAAAAAAAAAAAATCACACAAGACTTGTGTCAATACCTCGACTTAAATTTAATCAAACACCATGGAAAAATATAACACACTTGATGACGTGCAAAACTATAACAAAAATGTTCACAAGACACGAATATTCAAAACTTTACTTCAACTTTACTCAAATATTTGAAAAGACAAGAAACTTGGACACTTATGAATAGGAGAAAAGTGTTACTTTTTCCCAAAACACTTTTGGAAAATAAAAAGTGCGTTTCCTCTAAACAATTTGAAAATATGTAAAAAAAAAAAATCTCATCAGACATACCAATCAATTTGCAGTTTAAAAGACAAATGGGGAGAATCTTTAAACGTCACAAGGTAACTCTCTCTCTCTCTCTCTCTCTCTCTCTCTCTCTCTCTTCCTTCTTCCTCTCCTCCTCCTTGTCTCTCTCTCTCTCTCTCTCTCTCTCTCTCTCTCTCTCTCTCTAAAAATACTCTTCCTCTTTTGTTTGTTTTTCTTTATAAAGCTCTGTCCTCGCAAAATGAAAATAATCTCTTCAAAATGTTAAAAACTGTAGCCAATCGGAGTGCAAGATTTAGGACATTCCAACTCTATTGCAATATGAAGATGGGTGTGTTTTCTCGAAGAGTTCTTTCAAACTATTTGAAACTGGATCTTGTGACTTGGGAATCTTAATTAAAAAGGGTTCCAACTCCTTACCACACTAAATGAAGAAGGATGTGTACTCTTTACAAGATCTACCGAAATATTCAAACCTGGTCCTTGTGACCTGCCTTCAAATTTGGCTACAGAATCACCTGAAACGTAGAACAGAAAACGACCCCAACACCAATAACTACTCTTCCTAAAAGCCACTGTCTAGATTCAGCCAGCCTTGTGCTGGCACGGGCGCTTACTCTCCATTGCCCGTAATAAAACCCTCGAAGTTGAATTTGGAAAATAAAAGACTAACGACTGTGATCCTAATTCGGACTTGGGCTAGTTACGGGCATGATGACATTAGGATGCCTCTCCCATTGGTCGCAGTTAAAAAAAAAAAAATCCTGTTACAAAACCCAAAGTAAACTTCCTAATTCGGTTTAAAAAAAAATTACCAAACAATTTAAACATCCTGATTCGAACCTGGGCAAGATAAGGGCATGGCGTTAGGATGTCTCTGCCATTGGTCGGTTTAAAAAAAAATGCTGCTACGATCCCCAGGGCCGAAAGAACTGCGCCTCAGTAGGAGTAGGAGAGGGAGATATGGGAGGGGGGGGGGGGGGGGGGGGGGGGGGGGGGGGGGGGGGTGGGGGGGGGGGGGGGGGGGCGAAAAGGCTGAAAACTTTCCTTGACCAAAAGGTGTTGGACGTGTCAGGTAACAAAGGCACCCTACTTAAGAGATTAAATAAATCTTCCGCTTTTCCTCCATTCACGAACAGCAAAGGTGACATTAACGCCCGAGATCAACTACGAACGCGGTCAGGATCTACTGTAAATGACAAGACTTTCTTCCCCATCCACCGGGAGATTTGTGTCCAATTTTTCACAAACAACCGAGAACGATCGTAACATCAAATTAACTTCAATATCGAATAAATATGAAGATCAGGTGCCGTCCGAATTATCTGGTATTGTTAAAATATATTTGAATATCTGGTGTTGTCAAATTAAATTTTAACATCTGGTGTCAAAATAAATTGTAACATCTGGTGTCAAAATAGATTTGAGTATCTGGTGTTGTCTAAATAAATTGTAACATCTGGTGTCAAAATAAAATTTGAGTATCTGATGTTGTCTAAATAAATTTGAACAACCGGTGTTGTCAAACTAAATTTGAGTATCTGGTTTTTGTCTAAATAAATTTGAAAACCTGTTGTCGTCAAAATATAATTTCAACGCACATAAAAAAAAGTTGTGATTTGAAATCCCGTATAAAAGTGTATATATATGCGTTAATGTTTGCATGTATGTAAATGTATTTTATACATACACATTATGTATCAATATATACTAATATATATATAATATATCTATACGAGAAGTTTGCACTCTAACACAAAAACACAGAGATGAGAGAGAGAGAGAGATGAGAGAGATGAGAGGAGATGAGAGAGAGAAGGGGGGAGAGAGAGGAGAGAGAAGGGGGGGGGGGGGTAAAAAAAGGGGAGCAGGCAGCAAATGGGGAAACTTAAAACGAGTACATTAAGCCGTACAATATTTATATAGCGAGAGATGAGATCTATTGAGCCATGAGATGAAAGTCTCGATATAATGAGGATACAGTGTACACACACACACAAACACACACTACAGAAGCATAGAACCATTGCACGTAGCGTCGCTGCATTTACCAGATTCGGTCGATAAAGCACCTGTCGGTTTTATCACTTTTTTTTTTTTCAAAAAGTGTGTAAAGTCACATCTTGCCAGTTACTGTAGGAGTCTCTCTCTCTCTCTCTCTCTCTCTCTCTCTCTCTCTCTCTCTCTCTCCTCTCTCTCCAGAGGTATAAGGATCCACCAAAGCAGAAATCACTGACCAAGTAACGAAACAGAGAGAGAGAGAGAGAGAGAGAGAGAGAGAGAGAGAGAGAGAGAGAGGAGTGTATAAGGGTGCACCAGGACAGAAATCACTGACCAAGTAATGAGAGAGAGAGAGAGAGAGAGAGAGAGAGAGAGAGAGAGAGAGAGAGAGGTAAGTAAGTTTCCAAATGCCAAAACAGTCACAATTAAGTTCTCTAAAACTTTGTTTAATGGAACTGAAGTCATCTTCAAGATGCCCATTTGCACTAGAACCAGCGCCCACTTCCACTGCCCAAGATTATCCGAACTTGGACAAGGGAGCGTGAAAGAAAGATAAGCGATAAATAAACTTTATAAACATAATAATTCTGTACCTCCTTCTCCAATCCAGCTGGTAACACGTTTCAAGGATCAGAGAGTGTTGTTTAGATTGTCGTTTAAAAAGAAAAAAAAATTAGAAAATCAAAAACCTATGCAAAATAAAATTCCATCTAATTGTCCTACACGCTGACAACACGAAATATCCCCGGGTATGTAATTGTGATAACCATAATGTCCTCTTGACTTATCGAATTCTTCCCACTAGTGACGATTTTGACCATTTTACGTCACAGACACGGAAGCGACAAGCAGGAATAAAACAAATGCTAAATAAAATTTCCTATTAAAACGACACCACATTCTAAATCCTGAATTTTTGGCTGCACCTCAGTCACACAGTGTTTACATAAATATTCAAATGTTACCAATCACATTATGCTCGAAACTGTGAGTATAAGAACATTCGCTTTGAACGAGAAATCTAAAAGGAAAGATCAGGAAGACATTTTAATCGATATTAAAAACACGTTTTAGTCGATATTCATTGAAATTTTAATCAATATTAATAAGATATTGTAGTCGATATAAATACATTTCAATCGATATGACATTTTAAAAGATAGTAAAAAGGTATTTTAATCGATATCATTAAGACATATCAATCGCTACTAAGAAGACATGTTAATCGATATTACAGACATTGAAGCCAAACACTTAATTACTGCAACGACATACAACAAGTCTACATAGAGATTTAAAAAAAATGGGGTGGGGTTGGTTGAAAAACTAGTGGTAGATTTCAAGAAACTATCAACTCTGGAAAATACAAGGGGTGAAGAAAAAGGTCAAAGGTTCAGAGAGAGAGAGAGAGAGAGAGAGAGAGAGAGAGAGAGAGAGAGAGAGAGAGAGAGAGAGAGAGAGAGAGAGACCAGATCTACATCGTCAAGGATAACATGTAGTGAACAAATTGGCATTAACATTGCCATTCCCTGTTGGTAACATTAGCAGAAGATATTGGCTCAATCTAATTTTAATTTTAAAAAATTTATGTTACATCAATTTGCCAATTTCTGATACAGTGCGCTGATAATGTTTGGAATAGAATACAGAATTTATGACCAAGGCCAAGCGCTGGGAGCTGAAACGGAAACTGACAAAATAAAGTTTGAAAAGTGTCACAGGAGGGAAACGTTTTGCAGTTACACTTATGAATCAATTGTTAAGAGAGGCTTTAGGAAAGTAAGATGGAAGACAGAGAATATGAACGGAGGCACAGTAACCGAAATGAAAGGGGTTATAACTAGGGGCCGAAGGGACACTCTGAAACAACCTTAAGTAACACTGAAGGCACTAGCCCCTAAGGGAATTTTGCATTGGACATTTTTTTTTTTTCTGAGCAGCAATTTTCTATTTGCATTCTGCTCTACTACACGCAAAAGCGCAAGTCAATAATGCGTCTACGAGCAAAAACTATAACAGAATTGGCTTACATGCGCAGGAACAGAAGGAGAGTGCTCGCGCACGCGTAACCAGCACCCCTAATTAATCCTAAGCTACACTAGGACAAAGGTATAACGACTAACGACGCACCTTGACTACTTCGATATATATATATATATATATATATATATATATCTATATATATATAAACACATATATATCCTTATTTCAGCCAGAGTGGGGCAAAGTCATCAACACACACACACCCCCCACGCACAAACACACTCCTGACACACACACACTTGCCCAATCGGCCCCAAAATTTTATGCAGGTCATACCCTCCTCTACACCTCCGAATAACACTTCTAGGACTGCACCTTATAAATCATTAATAATAATATCTCACCGAGATCATCACCTTCCCTACTGCCATATCGCATACATCTTTATGACGTGAGTCTGTCTCCCGTTATATCCTTCTATCTGTTCTTATCTATTCTTCTATCTCGTCATCTTTAGGTTGATCTCTCAGCCGATATTTTAATGCTGATTTTTATATCTTGTCTTTTAGCTGATTTTTTTCAGCTAATCTTTTAGCTGATCTATTAAGCTGATTTTCTTTACAGCTGGTCTTTTTAACGAATCATTTTAGTCGATCTTAGCCCAGGATCAAAATCTCTCAAAACGTATTTTGGACCCCGGCAATTTAAACAGGCCCAAGGACTTATCATTTGGGATCCTGGGATATGGATGGAAGGGGTGCCAGGGGAGGGGGACATGGTAGATGAGCAAGGAGGGGAAGGGAGGGACGGGAGGGGGAAAGGGGAAGTGGGAGTGAAAAGACACAAAGGGAGAGCCCACTACTAATATCCCACCATTACGTAATTCACTCAAGCTAATGCTTACCTAACAGCATTATCTTCATTCCCACCAAAATTTATGGACTGATCTCGTGAGCTGAATAGGAGGAAGGAAACAGAGAGAGAGAGAGGAGAGAGAGAGAGAGAGAGAGAGAGAGAGAGAGAGAGAGAGAGATCCGGCGGAAAGCACATGGGAACTGTATAAAATTGAATAAAACCCGTCTGCTGAAACCCGCCCCATGGCAGTAGTTGTGACAGAGACCATTTACCAGACCTTAATATCAAGGTCAACACCCGTACCCCAAACCAAACCCCACCCCCGGGGCACAATCCTCAATTGCAATGGAGGGGGGAGGAGGACGGGATCCATTTTACCAATTGCGTAGAGATAAGGCTTAAAAGCCCTTATAATTTTCTACACGAACAAACAGAAAAATGGTTTATGTATCAACAAATGGCCAGAGTAGAACAGTTAGCTTAGTTACACCTCTCTCTCTCTCTCTCTCTCTTCTCTCTCTCTCTCTCTCTCTCTCTCAAGGCTCATCCCCACGTAGGTGTCATCCGTCATTAATTTGGCGAAGCAGAACAGTAGCATATACATCAAACCCATCCCAGCTTAAAATTAATACCTTTGGCTGTGGTGAGAGAAATGTGCAATGGAATTCACCTGCTGAGAGAGAGAGAGAGAGAGAGAGAGAGAGAGAGAGAGAGAGAGAGAGAGAGAGAGAGTAGATGCAATACAAAAATTTTGGAAGAATTACATGTAAAAATATACATACGCACATACTTTACTTACATACACACATATGTATGTATGTATAAACTTAAACTAATGAATTATTACTGGTTCCGATGAGATCAAACCGCAGAGAATAGAACGGCGGACGGTGGGCACCAGCGTATTACAACCATCAGAGAAAGAGATGGGAATATGTGAGAGAGAGAGAGAGAGAGAGAGAGAGAGAGAGAGAGAGAGAGAGAGAGCAAAAGCTGTAGTAGTAAGAGGAGGAGAAGGTGGATGAGGGAGATAGGATAGAGGGAGGAAGAAAAGGGCAAAAGCCAGAGGAGGAGGAGGAGGAGGAGGAGGTGGAGGAGGAGGAGGGGAGGAAAAGAGAGGTCGATGAGGAGGGGTCAGCGTGCACTAATTAGCCTCACGCGAGGCCTCTCTACCTGCCACATGAAGAGACCAAGTTTCCCCCTCTTCCTATATCACCCTTCCCCCCCCGCCCGATCCACCCCCCCCCCTTTCCCAAACCCCCCCCCATTTCCCAATTCATTCCGCCCGCCCCTACCCTCCCCCCCCCCCCCCCCCCCCCTCTATCCATCCGTCAGTCACGAGATCCCTATCCAAATTCCATTCGGTAGGAAGTAATTAAAATCTTTCTGATTAACTTTTTACGGAAAAACAAAGTATATTAAAAGTTATATTGAATCTCACCTATGTTGAAATATCGTAATGATTGAAGATATGCATTAAGGAAAATATATGAAAAAGCATATGTATAAAATATGTATGAAGGAAAATATATGAAAAAGCATATGTATAAAATATGTATGAAGGAAAATATATGGAAAATTGAAGACATAAATCGAATATGTATATGTATAGGATAAGCCTGAAGGAAAATATATGAAAATTTGAAGGTAGACAAGGAATATGTATACGATATGAAAGAAAATATAAGAAAAAAATGAAGACATAATTGGAATAAGTATAAGATATGAAGAAAAATAAATGCAAAATTGAAGACATAATTGGAATATGTATAAGAGATGAATGAAAATATATGAAAAATTGAAGACAATTATAATATGTTTAAGATATTAATGAAAATATATGAAAAATTGAAGACATAAATGGAAAGTATAAAAAAACCACTAATCTCACTAATCAGACAGTAATACCTAATAATTTTTCTCAAGACAAAATATAGTCTGAGAAAAAATAAACAACACTAATTCAAAGAGGTAAACACGAATCTTGATGTAATGCACTAAGTGTCCATTTAGCTTAATATTTCTGGACGATCAATTCTGAAAAACACACAATATTCGTCATTACAAGCGATCACTTGCAGACATTATCACTTGGACGTGAAATTACACGGCATAAAGTTTAATAACGAGATAAATTACACGCTTTGTTTTTCAAGAGTCGAAGTTAATTTCACTTTGGTGATGACCTATCAGACATTCTCTCCTTAATTTATTGCGCTCGTCGACAATTTCCACCGGGACGAGACTTCCTCAAATAATCATCACAACAAACGATACAACTATACTCTGTTTTTTTCCATCTGTCCATCCGCCTGTGGTGGTCGTGCATGGTAACACTGCGTCCCGGGCTTTAAATAGTTACGCTTTGTCTAAGTTTTATGTAAATAAAAGGATATCTGGGTGTACATTTGCAACTGAAAACTGTTTTAATAATTTACTGTATGCGAATTACACTGTTAATATTCGAAATAGGATATCATTATTGTTGCTAATGTAAGCTGAATGTAACTATCTAAAGCCCGAGACGCAGTGTTACCATACGCAAACACCACAGGCGGATGGAGAGATGGAAAAAAACAGAGTATAGTTAACAGATTTATCATCTATGAAATTCGGGCTGTCAAGCCCAGCACTGGGGAACCTACGATCATTTAGCGCTTAAGACATTGAAGATAGGGAGAAAGAGTGGTGGGACAGCAAAACGGAGCGATCCGGAAAAAGAAAAAGGCGGTGAAGAACCAGAATAAAATTAAAGAACCAAGTTAGAGAGGTTGGACAGTAAGATTGAAGGGAGGAATCGCAAATAAACTGTACAATATTTCAGTGATCAGTTTGTGGAATTGGAACTTTAACCGTCTAAGCAAAGATGTAATGATTTATCAAACTCAATAAACTCTCCATGTATCTGAATAAATTACTTGGTTTTGTCTATTAATTCATTTGGTAATTTATTTTTTTATAACAGCTGATATCTCCTTTCTGTATCTCCTATTACCTTGTTACTTCTTTCAAATGAACGCAATATTCTTTGGCAGCTTGAATTCCAAATTCAACGGCCCATGTGATGGGTTTCTTCCATATAAATATGGTGCATCTTCAGAATAATAATAATAATAATAATAATGGTGAAAAATCCACAATGGTGTAAATGTAAATATAATTTAGAAATATATTATATATATATATATATATAGTATATATATATATATATATATATATATATATATATACATTACTTATGATTGCACCATTCTGGATTTCTTCACTATTTTAGTGGCTCCTGCTATTATGAGATAATAATAATAATAATAATAATAATAATAATAATAATAATAATAATAATAATAATAAAAATAATAATAATAATAATCCAAATCAAGCGTTGGTTTCCATTCAAAAGCTAATGATTGCCCAACCCCACCAGAAGGCATTAATGAAAGCGACAAAGTCATCAATCCTCAAGTACTAGGCAGCATTAAGAGGAAACAGCTCAATACCTTACAAGTATCGAGAGGACGGGAAGTGAAAGAGATGACTTTTCTAAAAAGGTCATATAAGGAGACACCATAACTTTTCGGCGGTAATTGGGGAGGCCAATTTTAAGAAAAAAAAAAAAACAAAAATAAAAGGTCGTATTTAGTGCAGAAACGACTCACTTCCGGTGCTCGGGTTAATCCTTCCCCATCAGGTGGTCCCATCTATTCCAGGGAAGATGAGGATTAATGGTGAAGATGTGAATTGTTCCAATTTTGGGGTTTTACAATGATTGACCCTGACAGTAGTAATAACTACAGTTCATTAGCTATAAAAGATTAAACAGCAAAATACTTGTAATATTGTACCCTGATGAGGTGTATCAAGAATACACGAAAGCGCTGGGTACTGCTGCTTTTCATTTTTCCTGCTGGCTCTTGATCTACAATCTTCACGTGTTACTTGTGATCGTAATACATATATATATATATATATATATATATATATATATATATATATATATATATATATATACATACACACACACACACAAATACAACCATTCTAATAAATCTCTGATTGACGAAAATGCAAAACAGGTTACCAAAAAAGGAGAGAGAGAGAGAGAGAGAGAGAGAGAGAGAGAGAGAGAGAGAGAGAGAGAGAGAGAGAGATCCGGGTAAACACCAACAAGTACATTTCTAAAATCTCCCAAGACGAGAGATGAAGAAAATCTCTTCAGACAACTAGTATAGCTTCTCAGCCTAACCTTCTCAGCTTACAACCTACGCACCGTTAACTTATCTCCTTCTCAGCTTCTTACCAACATGTCCTTAACTCACCTCCTTCTCGGATACGAACCTGGTACATGTCGTTAACTCAAAACCCTTCCGGAAAATACACAACCGATACTTAAACCCGGTTAAGCACCAACAGAGCACAAGCTCCCTGCTTATTCCAACACCTTTCCGGATTCCCACAATACGTCAGAGAAGCCGAGGGAAGGTGTGATCGAGAGAGAGAGAGAGAGAGAGAGAGAGAGAGAGAGAGAGAGAGAGAGAGAGAGAGAGTGCTTCACCCTATGGCATCATTTTTCGAGAGTTCAATTCGTTGTCCAGACAATAAGCCCATTACACACTTTTATTTTCAAAATATGCCACGTTCCTTAAAATTATCACAAAAAATTTTTTCTAAAAACGGATGGATTTTTTTTTTTTTTTTTTTTTTTTAGCTGATAGGTAAGATGGGTGAAAGAAGATTGAGGTCAGTTAGCTAGATAACCATGGTAGAGAATAGTTTAGAAAGTTAATTATAGGTAAGAGTAATGTAAAGTGTGGTTTATCCACAATCAAATAAACTGTAAATGAAATATAACTGAATTACATCAAAAAAGCTAAGCAGTTATTAAAAAACGAATGAAAAATCAAATGGAACTATTCCGTCGTATGAAATTCATTCACAAAATTCTCAATATTGAGAGATTTAAGCAATTCTCTGTGATAAAAAAAATTAGGTAATTCCAATTTGCAGTAGCATTTGAAGTAAGTTCCCGTTCAAGAGATCGAGAGATTTCCAAACGTTGGGGTAGCATAATGATATCTGACATCTGATACTGATAATACAATAGTATATATATTTGTATGTGCATATACACACACGTATAATATATATATATATGATATATATATATATATATATATTATATATATATAATATATATATATATATATATATATATTATATATATATATATATATATTATATATATATATACATATATATAATATAAAGGCTGCATAAGATTCGCCATAAATAACTACGAAATGCAAAACCTCTCTACAGTAGAGAGAGAAACAACAAAAAATCCCTGCTTTACACACCCAGCCCTGTGGAGGAGGTAAACGGCCCGCTCGCTAGGCCGGACCAGTCGGGCCCAAGTCCGGTCCCATTCGGACCAATAAATAACATCTGCGAAAGACCAACCCATTCCTCATCCTATTAAGATGATGGCGAGAGGCGTCTTTCGCCGTCTTTGCATTGGGCGGCGGCTAAGGCGGTTGTCAGAGAGAGAGAGAGAGAGAGAGAGAGAGAGAGAGATGTGGCGTTCGGAATAACGCGATCGAGAGAACGAAAGGAATAAGGCGACCGAGAGAGGATCGAAAACAGAGAGAGAGAGAGAGAGAGAGAGAGAGAGAGAGAGAGAGAGAGAGAGAGAGAGAGAGCGGGCAACTTCATAAATAAAATCGCGTGTGTCCGCAAGCGCCGTGTGATCAAGGACAAGTTATGTTTACCGCCGATAAATCTTCATAGCCCCAGAAGAGGGTTTTCTCAAATTGCACGCATCAGCGAAGGGTCATTTGCTTTCATCAATAATGCCAGGATAACTAACAGTCGCTTTGCCAAGCTCGAAACTGGATCGCTTCGGAACAGTGCTAGTTCGTAAACTCAATTAGGAATTTCTCTTATCATTATTATTATTATAATTATTATCAATTATTATTATTATTATTCAGAGCATAAATCCTATTCATATAAATCTTTTTAAAGAATTAGTATTTCTGCTTTTAAATTAATTTAATAATAATAATAATAATAATAATATAATCAATAATAATAATGAGAAATACACAAAGAAGAAATCATTTACTATAAAAGAAAAAATTCATTAACAAACTAAGAGAAAAAATAATAATAATAATAATAATAAATAACAATAATAATAAACTGATTAATACAAAATACATGTTTGTTTTAGATATCAAAATCGCTTCAAAACAGCGTTCGTAGATGAATAATGAATGGCCCTATTCTAGAATTTTAGTCCACACATTTTCTTTAATCATTAATTCACTGACATAACCAGGAGTCCGAACGACCAAGGTCGCAGGTGACAAATGACAGAGGGTCATACAATGCTAACCATGAACCACTGAAGAGTTCAACTTTATTACCAGGTAATTTTTAATTCCGAGTAGTGAAGAGCAGTGTGATGCCAGTTTTGGAAACCATTAATTAATCACGAAGAGCAAGCAAAACTTCCTATCTAGTTGAGTTCAGTACAAAAGCAGAGGAAATCAAACAAAAATGTACATCTGTTCCTCCGTCGCTGTCTTGGAAAATTAAATTTTGATATGTACCACTGCACACAAGTTGAATAGTTGCATACTGATAGGAACACTGAAAATAAAATTATATAATTTATTTTTTTCTTTATGCATGTATTTAAATGCTTGCATTTGCCAACACAATTTCACCTGATACTCCGTTGTAAGCTACAGCTGCTGGAAACAATATAGCAATGTTCATAATTACAATCTCTCTCCTCTCTCTCTCTCTCTCTCTCTCTCAATACATACAATATTCATACGCATATGATTTATATTGTGTATGTATGTATACATATAGTATATTGATATATATGACCCGTGATTACACGTTACATATATATATATATATAATATTATATTCTATATTATATATATATCTATATATATATATATATAATAATATATATATAAAATCCGAGGTGACCCCCGCCCACCCAATGAAAGATTTCTAGATCCGCCACTGGCCGGTCGTTGTATTTCCAGCCTTCAAAAAATGTATATAGAGCATTTTTAGCGTAAGAAATAAAATTTCCCCAGTTCAGTTTCTCAAAAATTACACGTGTTCCTCCATCGTTTGATCTCCAGCCTTCAAACAATCTACACATACAGCATTTTTTAGTCAATGATAAAAATTTTTTCCAGTTCGTTTTCTCACAAACATTTCCTCCACATTAACTGACGACATAAAACCGATTCAGATTCCAAAGTGTCTCTTTAGTTTCTAGAACCGAAACGACTGTCTGGATATATCATTCTTTCAAGTCTGAAATAATATATTCCCAGTTTCTAAACAAAAATCCAAAAAAATAACTTTTTGGGGAAGAGACTTTCCAGCTAAAACTCTCCTCCAAAAGACGTTCCAACTGTTTGAATTCCGAAAGAAATCGTAATAAAAACTCATGGAACACATATGACATGCCGGAGTGTTCCGCATGAGAAGAAATGTACATCACAAAATACAGACGAGACCTAGATTTTCAATTCTAAAAGCGACTATTTTTTCTTAAGCCATAAGATAAGTTGGTAGGTTTTCTGTGCATTTCCGCAGGAAAAGAAAATTGTTTTCGTTTAAAAAATAAAAATGACACATTAAACAAGTAGACGTGTGTATATATATATATATATATATATATATATATATATATATATATTATAACAATACACACACACACACGCACACACACCACACACATATATATATATATATATATATATATATATATATATATATATATATATATATATATATATATATACACACACACACACAAACATACATAGGTGATTTCCAATTCCGCTATCTAAAACTCCACAAACACTTCCTCAATACTACGTCGAGTAAGAAAAAATGAGGGATAACAATTATTTCTGAAGGTACATGTCCCGCACATCTTGAAATGCATATTCCTATGTGTTCCACAGGGTCAAGCAATATATAACCAAAATAATAATATTTTGGCAGTCGCAAGGAATTTTAAGAGCACGAGAACAAAATTCCTCCCAACCAGAAATAATTGGAATAATTTTTCTTTAAAAAAATGGTTTATTAATCAATTGATGATGAATGGCAACTAAATATAATTGGATTTTTTTTTTCAAAGATGATGAACAGCAAACAGGAATAATAGGAATACCTATTTTTTTATTTTTTTTATGCAAATGATGTTGAACGGCAATCGGAAAGAACTGGAATGAAAAAAATCTTTTTTATGCAAATGATGATGAACGGCAACCAGAAATAACTGAAATAATTTGAAAAATACCTTTTTGTTATGCAAATTATGATGAACGGCAATCAGATATAACTTGGAATTAAAAAAAACACTTTATTGTTATGCAAATGATGATGATCGGCAAGCAGAAATAACTGGAATTAAATAAAATACTTTTTTGGTTATGCAAATGATGATGAACAGCAAACAGAAATAACTGGAATAATCTTCTTGGATTTTTTTTTAAAATTCTGCATGACAATCGAAAAACAACATCAAAAACCACATGTCGACGAATTTTTCCAATAGTTCAATATTAAAAACTGATCAAAACTAACGAAAAACAACGAAAAAACAACTACTTTATTCTTCTTCCTTCATTATCAGCACGATTTATTTACATGTCAATAATCAGTTAATGTTAAATACCAAATTATTTAATTTATACAGAATAATTCAGGCCGATTTCTTGTTTTCATAAGGCGGTTGGGTATTGTAAACTTGAACATGGCAGTACACTATATGCTGATGCATTGGAATCACTACTCAAACACATCACGAGAGAGAGAGAGAGAGAGAGAGAGAGAGAGAGAGAGAGAGAGAGAGAGTACATACATTATGAAAAAACGACAATACCCAGGAAACGACGACAAAAATGTGAAAATAACAACGAAGAGAGAGAGAGAGAGAGAGAGAGAGAGAAGAGAGAGAGAGAGAGAGAGAGAGAGAGAGAGAGAGAGAACTCAATTACATACACACATTGTGAAACAATGATAATTTGGAAACGATGGCAATAACTCCGAAATGAGAGAGAGAGAGAGAGAGAGAGAGAGAGAGAGAGAGAGAGAGAGAGATGAAAAAAAAAAGGCACCAACAGGTTTTTCCACTGTAATGAATGAGGCGTGGCTTCAAATTCAGAGGGTGGGGAAGTACGAAATGAATGGGCGTAGTACCGAAATGTAGGTAGAAAGGCGGGCGGGGACGAGGGAGGGTGCGCGGGCGGCATGTGGAGCACCCAGTCCATGAGAGAGAGAGAGAGAGAGAGAGAGAGAGAGAGAGAGAGAGAGAGAGAGAGATAATGTATCACAAAAAAGTACAAATTATTGCTGTCTACATTTTCGACCATTTTTAAGGAGAGAGAGAGAGAGAGAGAGAGAGAGAGAGAGAGAGAGAGAGAGAGAGCCACCACACCCAGGCGTGATAACGCGATGTTATCACGCATCGTCATCATCATCTACCTTAACCAAAGTAAATGTCAGCCGCCACACGTGCTAATTGAGGCTGTGCATTTTCCGCTAACATGACTATCTGGAGTCAAATGATTGACTCTCTCTCTATAATTTGTACGTATGCACAAAGCACACACATGTACGTATATATATATATATATATATATATATATATATATATATATATAATATATATATATATATATATATATATATATATATATATACTTCCCAACTACTTCTTAGTTTTACAAATTACTAGCACAACATTTTTCTAAATCGTCCAACAATTAAAGGAAGTAAAAACTGTGCTACAGTATATATAAAAAAAATTTTAAAAATCTGCGACACCAAATTCTTTCAGAGGCAGCCTGCATTTAATCTTCAGATATTCCGCAATTTTCAAAAAACAAAATTCACGGTACACCGTCTACAAAAGTACAGTTATTAACGCTACTTCGAATCGCACTCGTGAATTTGACACAGACACAGACGCACACACAGCTAACAATTATCTTTATTACGATAACTGCTACAGAAGCGACCATATAATACTTAGAAACACGCCAATGGCAGTGATGATAAGTAGTGAAGGTTCCACGGTTCAAAAGGCATTTAATACGTTTCATCTCCGTTTATAGGTTACATTTATAGGTTGCAGCAGATTTCTACTGTGGATTAGATCGCCTGTCACTTCCAAGCGCCCTGAAGTATGAAACAGTACGTGATTCTAATGACATATCCCATCATAATCAAATATATGTCATGGTCGTGTACGTGTGTGAGTGTTTGTTTATGTGGAGTATATAGCAGTACATAAAATTAATGACTACATCGCTATATAATTACGCACATATCACATTCACGTACATGTATTGATTGTGCGCAAAACACACACACACACATAAATACATACGTACATACACATATATATATATATAGATAGATAGATAGATAGATAGATATAATTATATATTATATATATAATATATATATATATATATATATATATATATATTAGATGCGCACTCATAAGAAAGCTTACTTGCATACATAAAAATAATATACACATTTCAAGAAAACTCCTTTGTCTCTCAAAAAAAAAACCTATATATATAAAACATTAGTCCATTCTTAATACTAATTAAAAAAATTATGAGACGGCGACGAAGGTGATAACACATAAGAAAAAAAAAAATTCTATCCTTCAACAGTACTACTTCAATTCATGCATGCCCGCACAAAGACTTTTCTTTTGTTTTGCCTTTTTTAAATCTTTTTCTTCTAAAACCACATCTGCATTTATTACAAATACGAACAATTAGCGAAGGCCGCTTCGGTTATTAGGTCTTTGGACACGTCCGCCGACGATCTCGACATCCTCAGGAGCAAGAAATATTTTATTGTGGCTGGTCACACGGAAGTGAGAGAGAGAGAGAGAGAGAGAGAGAGAGAGAGAGAGAGAGAGAGAGAGAGAGAGAGATATTGGTATTTAATGCTATTTTAATACTCAAAATTATTCTTTAAAAAATGAAAAACAATTTAACTGGAATCTGAACGCGAATGGAACAAGTTGTGTGTGTGAGAGAGAGAGAGAGAGAGAGAGAGAGAGAGAGAGAGAGAGAGAGAGAGAAAATATTTCAATACTGAAAATTATTCCTTACCTAACTGAAAAACAATCTAACTGGAGTTTGACCAAGAATGGCCAATCTGACATTACAAACTCTCGCCTCCCAACTGAGTTTTGTCACAGATGCTGGGAATAAATAATACTGAAAAATAAAGTAAATAACTCAAAAGGGAAGGCGGGGCATCGGGCATCGGCCCATATTTGTGAGCAGAGGCCTCCTGATGACTGTCATTGCAGAGACGGCAAAATATCAGCCTTGGCCACATCATGAATTTCTTCCAAGGGAAGGTCTCGTCTCCCAACGCTCCATTTTCTGTCGAGAATCTACGATGTCGTCACTATGAATATAGTACACGGCGCATCAATCATCATCGTCTAATATGACGTCTAGAGAGAGAGAGAGAGAGAGAGAGAGAGAGAGAGAGAGAGAGAGAGAGAGAGAGAGAGAGAGAGAGAGAGAGAGAGCTGAAGTCCCGTTCGTATTAGCATTTGAAAGATAAAAGTAGCTTTAATCCAGTATTTTATCCACGAAAACTGATTTTTTTTCCATTACGTTCGGTTACAATATTCTTTGGAAGACTGAACTTCATGTACTGGCCCCTTTGGTGGGCTTGTTCCATATGAATACGATTCAGTTTCTGAATAATAATAATAATAATTAATTGGAATGGCCTATGTGGTGGGCTTGTTCCATACGTATAAGGTTCATCTTCTGAATATATATTATATAATAATTATTATTGATGAAACTTTGCCAGAATACAAGACCATTAACCAGGCATGAGAATTCGAAACAAATATGCCTTTGAATCATAAATTGCAATCAGATCATTAAGCACTTTCTAACAATCTGAAACCATTATAAATAAAATCTTTCTCTCGTCAAGCTATCATTTCATGGGAAAGCGCGAGAGAAACGTGAAGGGAAACAAACAAAAATAAAGAATAAAAAAAAAAAACAGGAAAAATATGATTCTGTATTTCTATTCGCAGAATATCAATGAGTCAAAAATACCTATGAAATAAAATGGAACGAGGAAAAAAAAATATTTCCGGGTCGTAACCAACCATATAACTGCACCCCAAAAGCTGCATATCAAATATTTTGTCCTCCAACGATACACGTAAAATCTCTCTCTCTCTCTCTCTCTCTCTCTCTCTCTCTCTCTCTCTCTCTCTCTCTCTCTCTCTCTCTCTCTCTGGATCCTTCCTTTGCATACGATATCAAATACTACGTTTATGTTCTTGCTGTGCACTGAATTTGCTGGTTCAAGATAAAATCAAATTACGACCTTGTGTATTGAGTTTGCCAGCCAGTTTAATATCATAAAAACCAAATTTGCGATCATTTCTTTTATTAGAGGGAAACAAAGAATGGAAAAAAGCACCGCAGTGACTTTCGAAACACCGTAAACATTTCGGTCATGAAACTAACCGCAGAATTTCCCACACGGAGAAAAAAAAAATATATAATCAATATATATTATATATATATATATAATTATAAAATATATATATATATATATATATATATGTTAATATATGTTATATATATATATATATATAATATATATATGTTATCTATATATATATTATATATAATATATAAATATACATAAATATATATTGATATATATACATATATATACATACATACATAAATATACACACACTAGCAAGTCAAATACGAATATACTGTACTTTTAAATATCACCATCTAGGTGTCAGATTTCCCTTGGGAGACTGCGGGCACACGCACGAAACTACTTACGAAAAAATATATATATTTATATAAAAACAAAGATTTTTCAGGTCATTGCAGAAACGCCTTTCGCGTTTAAACAGTAACCAATAGAGTGGAAAATGACACCGCGGACAACCACACGAGAGAGAGAGAGAGAGAGAGAGAGAGAGAGAGAGAGAGAGAGAGAGGTAACAGATGGGGGTTCTACGTATTTTCGAAACGGTGGTACATGACATCTCGAAGCACAAAACGAGAGAGAGAGAGAGAGAGAGAGAGAGAGAGAGAGAATTCTAAATGTTTACTAAATGACTCGATGGTGCATATGGCGAACACAACCATTGCAAACATGTGACGCTCTGCAAATGATTTGACGAGGCAGCAGCCATAAGGCTACATGAATCTCCTCTTTGGTTACACGACGTATCGGTCATCATTTACACGGCCTTTTTACACGAACGTTTACACGGAAGCGTCGAGTAACAGGAGAGCTCAACCCTGCAAGAATAATCGGGGATCCAGAGTCTCTCCTTGGGATGCTGCGCAATAAAAAACGTCAAAAGTTCCAGCGAAGATGCCTTGCAATGCTACCCTAGACCATCTCGCCTTGTATTTCATAATTTACTTACATTTTCATCTATTAATTCATTGCTTTGTTAAATTGTTTATCTTTTCTAATAACTGATCTCTTCTTCGGGTATTTCTTTTTACTTTCTGGTACTTCTTTCAAATGAGCGCCACATTCTTAGGAAACCTGAATTAGTCAATGGCCCCTCTAGGGGACTTGCTCAATAAGAATCGGGTTCATCTTCTGAATATAATAATAATAATAATAATAATAATAATAATAATAATAATAAGGCAAGAAATACCATGAATAGATTGGGTCATAGGTCATGTTACATAAAGACACACACATATATATACATATATATATAAATATATAAAGCATGTATTTAGTACATGTATATATTTGTATATATAAATGTATCTATACATAATACACCACACACACACACACACACACATATATATATATATATATATATATATATATATATATATATATATATATATATATCTGCGTAAAAAAAAGAAAGAAAAAAACTCATACAGAAAAAAGTAACAGACTGTGACAGCAAATGGCAGTAAACTAAACACCCATAAAATTAAAACCTCAGTATAAAAAAAAAACTATCAGAAACACAATAATTAACAAACATAAAAGTTTATCCATCCGCGACAATTCGCGACATGCTCTAGAGCTACTGTTGGAGAGAGAGAGAGAGAGAGAGAGAGAGAGAGAGAGAGAGAGAGAGAGAGAGAGAGAGAGAGAGAGAGAGTGGATGTAAGCAACAAAGTGTGTGTCTGAGAGAGAAAGACTGTGGGTGTATGTAAGCAACACTGTGTGTTTGCGGGGGGAAAAAAGTGTGTGTGTGTGTGTGTGTAAAACACACGGACACGTCACGATGCAGCGATCACGGCAGAGAGAGCAATTTTTTGAAAGCTCCTCGTTTCGAACCAGTGGCAACATCTCCCAAATGTCGGCCGGAGACCAAAAAAAAGTACCTTTAATTCTTTTTTTTTTTTCCAGGGGCGTAACGAGTACAATCATTTACATAAACATCTGGATCACACACTTCAGGTCTTTTGATGATCACTTTTCATCCTCTAACATCAATCTCGGTGCTTCTTCAATGCTTCCTTCTTGCTAACAGTGATTATTTTCTCTGCATGAACGGGAACCTCCTCTCACTGACTTCATAGCAGTCAAGGAATACGAATTGGAATTAGAATACAACATTTAGGCCAAAAGTCGAGCACTGGGGGCCTAAGATGTCATTCAGTTATTTTCGCCGTATTAACGGGAAGCTCCTCTAAATAATAATAATAATAATAATAATGCCACATACATGGAATATACAAAGAACACACAATAACTTGAAGGCAGTCAAGGAACTGGAATTGGAATAAAAAGTTTAGGCAAAAGACCGAAAAGTGGGACCTATAAGGTCATTCAGTGCTGACACGGAAATTGAGAGTAAAAAGTTTTGAAAGGTGTAACTGGAGGAAAACCTCGTAGTCGCACTATATTACTGTTAGGAGAGAGTTGACGAAAATAAGATGGAAGAGAGAGAATATGAACGGAGGTAAAATAAGAGGAAAGCACGGGGTTGGAGTTATGGGCCGAAGGGTCACTGGAAGATACCTTAAGTCATGCCTTCAGTGCACCGCATGAGGTGAACTGAAAGCCCCATCTTCACTCTCGGAGGCTTGAGTGATCAAATTAATAAACAGCAAATGAACAATAATATATAAATAAATAACACAACACCAATTCGAGTAATCTATCTGTCTAAATATATTATTGGAATTCATTTTCTGGTCTTTATATATTATTGATCATTTACTGTTTACTATTAATAATAAAATTATATATATATATATACGTATGTATATATATATATATATATATTATATATATATATATATATATATATATATAAACGTCCTGTAATAACAACCTCCAACCAATAAACCCTCAAAAGAATGGACCGACCCAGGACCAACCCCACCGCCCTCTCTTCCTCATTCGGGTGAACCTGCAATAGACCTCTGCCAATAATTCAACCCCAATACAAGCCTCCCATCTCCTCTCCTCTTTGGAAATCCCTCTGTGGCTAAAAGACTCTTCATCACAAGCCGTAACTAACCCAATATCGCTAACCCCACCGGCCCACCCCACCCCAATCCCCTAGAAAAAAGGTGGGGGCGGCCATAACTTTGCCATAACCCGGATGCTGATTGGTCCATAACCCGGATGCTGATTGGTGGTCAAAGCTGCCCTCCGGACCAATCAGAATCGACCGGTACAGAGACCATTAAAAAAATGGAGAGAGAGAGAGAGAGAGAGAAGGGGCGGGGGGTTTGGGTAGTGGGATGGGCATTGATTTAGGGGGATGGGGTTTCGGTAGTGGGAGGGGTACTGACCGGGGGTATAGGTTATTCCTCCCTCAAACGGACATTACAACAATAGGCAGAGAAGTGAGTGATGATCAAATCGTGTCAGGACGAAAATCCGCAGTTCCTAACTATGGGTAATAGTATATTAGCGGGAAGGAGAATACGTTAGGAGCCTATGCCCTTATTTAAGGGGGGAGGGGGGGGGGGCAAAGGCAGGCAGAGCAACAACACATCGCAACGCTAACTGGAGCGATTCAAGTCGTCCTTCCATGAATGGGTAACCAAGAGGTTACATAGAGAAAGATTCATAAAAGAGAAACGATAAAACCAGCATCTGAAATTCAAATACCACTAAAACTGTGCATATTCTTTGGCTCATCGGGTCATGTGACATTTTTCTGTCAGGGTATTTACTTAGAGGCTTAACTGCTTGGAAAAAGGGACGAAAGGTTTTAAAAACACGACTGGGTGTACTACACTCTGAAATATCTTCTGTCGGGTTATTTAGTTAGAGGCACAATTCTTTGGAAAAGTAATGATATTTTAAACGCACGATTGACTATTTTAAAATCTGAAATATGGTAAGTTTTAAGTTTCACGCCTAACATTATATAAAGTCTTGACAAACGCTCTATGATTACTACGGTGGGACGAGATATTCGTCTCCTTGTTTTTAAATAAAAGTAAGGGCTTAGCAGATCCACGAGCTCTTCGCGAAAGAAAGACATACGCAAGCAATTCTGACACGACTCCATATAGGCCATTCTTGTCTAAGACAAGAATGGCCTATATGAATAATCCACGTAACATTGCTCCTGATTGTTCTTAGGCCTAAGCGTTAAGTAATGATAAACAATTAAACATTTAATGTGTGAATATCGGAAATATAATCAGCAGCGAACATCAAGTTTTGGGGAAAGAAAATCGATCAGTGAAACTTCGTCAGAAACTTCAAAATTTTAGATTAGTCCAATTATAGTTTTTGAAAAATTGTAATTTAATTGCAAAAAAGAAGAAAAAAAAAATCCTTCGGGCCAGCCCTGTGAGAGATGATAATTACCCCAGTAGTCTTGTAAAACTATGTAAATTATAATAATCATCTTCGCATGGAATACAATATAGAATTTACGCCAACGGCCAAGCGCTGGGACCTATGAAGTCATTCAGCACTGAAAAGGACACTGCCGGTAAAAAGATCTGAAAGGTGTAACAGAAGGAAAAAGGAAAACCTCGCAATTGCACTACGAAACAATTCATGGAAGGTGGGAAGTAAGATGGATGAAAGAATATGAACGGATGTACCACAAAAGGAATGAAAGAATGAAAGAGGTTGTAGTTGGAGGCCGAAGGGACGCTGCAGAGAACCTTAAGTAAATGCCTACAGTTCACAGCATGAGGTGCACTGACGACTATCGCATAATTTAGACAACTGACATTGCTTCCCAATCGTCTATATATCTATTATATATATATATATATATATATATATATATATATATATATATATATATATATATATATATATATAGATATATAGACGATTGGGAAGCAATGTCAGTTGCCTTATATATATGTATATATATATCTTTTATATATATATAATATATATATATTATATATATATATATATAATATATATATTATATATATCTATATGATATATATTTCATATATATGAAATGTCAAAAAATGACCGGCGGGACCCTCCATACAAACTATGATCAGCCTCTTCGCGGGTAGGAATTGGTCAGGATAGGCTGAAGAGGAAGAATATTTGTTTATAGTCCATAGGAGGGGGGGAAGGTCCTGGGTAAGGGTGAGGGGGCTGGGGAAAGGGGGAATGGGGAGAATGAGGTTCCTGTTCCCCTTTCCACAGTGGTATAGAAAGAGAGAGAGCGGCAGGACCACACCTAGACGGATCGATGGTCTCCTGCACGCTATTATAGTTGGGCCCAAATCTCTCTCTCTCTCTCTCTCTCTCTCTGTAAAAACAAATCCATCATGCTTGCGTCGCCCATGGTAAAACGATACCAGGTAGTTCTCCTCGCACAGTGAAAAAATAAAATGATTTTTTTTGTTCGGCTTCTAGTCGGGTTACCAACAGCCCCCCCCCCCCCCCCCCCCCCCACCCCCCCCCCCCCCCCAGACTCCGGCGGACAAGGACTTACGGCGCGGGTGAAGGGGGCTATAAATAGTCCGTCATAACCGGAACGTAACAAATCACAGAAACACTTACATTAAGTTTCTTAATTAATATTTTCATCCTCTTTAATCCACCAGAGTGGTAACCTCAGCTTTACCTGTGACGCCATTATTATTATTATTATTATTATTATTATTATTATTATTATATATTCAGAAGATGAACCCTATTCATATGGAACAAGCCTACCAAAGGGGCCACTGACTTGAAATTCAAGAAGCTTCCAAAGAATATTATGGTGCTCATTTGAAAGAAAAGTTACAAGGAAATACAGAAAGAAGAGATCTGTTATTCAAAAAATAAATTAACAAAGCAATAAACAAATAAAACTGTATCAAAATGCAAAGGAGAAAAGCATTAGAGAAGGAATGCACAGCACCTTCGCTTGAACTCAAAATTCGAAGGAAACAGGAAAGTAATTGGGAGATTAAAATTTACCTGGCGTCACAGAAATGGGAAATGACGGCTTAAGAAAAATATAACTTTATTCTTCCTAATCAAACGAAGATATAAAACCCTGATAAACAGGTTATGGAGGGTACGAAAGCAAGTAGTAATTCAATGCTTTCACGGAACGAGCGCTCTATGACACGGGAGGGAAGATAAAGGTAAGGGGAAGATGGAGGGGGTGGGGGAAGGTGGGGGGGGGGGGGGTCGTTAATGGCAAGGGGGTTGGGTGTACGGAAGGGGAGGGTCATGATGAAGAGTACATTAACAAAACATTAATGGTGGAATATATGAAGTGGGAAAAAGTAATGAATGAGATGGCATCCTGATGTCTCTTCGTTATTGGAAAAAAAAGTCACCTGAGAGAGATTAATAAACAATCACTGAGAGCTTAAATAAACAATCGCAGAGCTAAAGAAATAAACAATAAGTTAAAAAAAAACAATAAATGAGAGCTCAATAAACCATCACTGAGAGCTAAATAAACAATCCATGAGAGTTAAATAAACAATCACTGAGATCTAAATAAAAAATCACTGAGAGACATACAACCAATGAAATCTAAATAAATAATTATAGAGCATAATTAAACATTCACAGAGAGCTAAACAAACAATTACTGAGAGCTAAGTGAACAATCATTGAGAGACAATTAACAGATAATCAATGAGAGCTAAGCAAACAGTCACTGAGAGCTAAGAAAAAAAAAGCAATCATTGAGATCTAAATAAACAATCACAGAGATAAACAATCAATGAGAACTAAATAAAACAATCATTGAGAGCTAACAAGAACAACCAATCACCGAGAGCATAAATAAACAATCACTGAGAGCCAAACAAACAAAAGGAATCAAGAGAAATGGAACGAGACAGAACATACAAGGGAAAACCCCGTGAAAACAAAAAATCAAGAGCAAAACAAGATAAGA
Organism: Macrobrachium nipponense; assembly: GCF_015104395.2. Lineage (NCBI taxonomy): Eukaryota > Metazoa > Arthropoda > Malacostraca > Decapoda > Palaemonidae > Macrobrachium > Macrobrachium nipponense. Next base: position 27,071,258 of record NC_061092.1, read on the forward strand.
ACTAGACTATAATGGGATAAGGGGAAAGGGGTGACTGATAATAGGGTGAGAAGAAAAAAAGAATAAAATAGTTGGACGGGGGGAAAGACGGACAACAAAGAGAGGAGGTATATAAAGGGAGGGGAGAGGGGGGGCTTCAAGAAGAGGGGAAGGGGAGGGAAAGGGAGAGAGGGAAAAGGAGGGGTGGGGAGGGGGGGAGGGACAGAACAGGAAGCCAGTCTGACGGATGGCTAGAGCGATAAGCCAAGCGATTGCTATCAGCGAGGGAGTTGCTCCTATTGCTACAACAGCTATCCGACAGCCATTAACTCCTCGGCAATAAGAACCGAGGGTCCGTGGGCAACGACGAGCAACACTTCCAGAAAAGACTAACAATTAATCGTCAATTACTCATAATTTATCATAATACTAATTACCCACAATTACGTGTTAAGCTTTATCCCTAAAGGGATGGTTATATACAATACGTGGCATTAAAACTCTCTCTCTCTCTCTCTCTCTCTCTCTCTCTCTCTCTCTCTCTCTCTCTCTCTCCTAGACAAAACGTTCTGAACAATCAGAGAGATATAGAAATAAGTGGTGATGGCAGAAGGAAAATAATAAGTTAATGAATAAATGAATAACTCCAAAGCCTATTTGAATATAATGAATAATGTAGGATCAAACTGAGACAATATAGGAAAGGTAAATAAAACGACTAATTGATTAGGAATAGGAGAGAATATGGCATAAGGGAGGGAGAAGCAAAAAAGGATAAAAGGTGGACAGGTAAGGAGAAAGACAGGACATCGACTAAAGGGAGGAGGGGGGGGAGGAGGAACAGAAAAGTTTTAGGGGGAGAAAAAAGAGGGAGTGGAGCAAGTGGGTAGACGATGGAATGGAAGGGGTGGGGTGGGGGGGTGAGGGGGAGGAGAAAGGGGGGGTTGGGGGGAGGGAAGGGTCATGCACGCGATGATTGACAAGACAGACACACAGGAGGACGACGTGGAATGCGTTGTTATTGATCACTTTAGTAGGAAGCCTTCTCTTCTTCTGTCCTCCACTACACATAAACCTCCCCCTACTATAAATACAATCCTTTCCGCAATCCCCCCAAAAATGACAAACCATCCTCCTCTACACACAAAATCCTCCCACTACTATAAAGAACGTCCTTTCCACAATCCCTCCCCCAAAAAAGGGACCCACCACCACCAGGTCCCTAAGCTGTGTAAAACAAGTCATCTGCTAAACGGAAAACATAAACTTCCGCAGTCATGATCATGAAGAAGGTCCTGGAAGCAGCGAGTGACTGACTGACAGCATTTACGAAGCGGATTCTTTCTGCTCTGCAGCCGAAGTGTAAACGGAGTAAAAGCAAGGAAGGTATTATGGCAGTTAGAATGACCTGCAATGAATAACCCGTCGAGTCATAATTCTCCAAACGCGCTGTAATTTCACTGCCAGAGAGAGAGAGAATACTCATCTTATCAATTTTTGATGTCGTCATTACCTCGCTCTCTTATTATTTCGTCCGAGAAAATATTACTGCAGGTTAAAAGAACAAAATGACAAGATAATTTCTGGACGAATCAATTCCCAAATGTGATAAAATATCTGAAGCAGGAAAATAAATAAATAAATAAAGGTTGGTTGTTAAATGCACCGGTTAGTGAAATAGAAGAGAAATTTGGAATTTAGGAGGGCGGAAAGTAAGAAGAAAGACTATGAACGGAGATACAGTAATAGGAATAAAAAGGGTTAAAAGGAGCTGGGGGCCGAAGGGACGTTGCAAAGAACCTTACATACAGGTGCGCTGACGGAACTAACACCCCCCCCCCCCCCCCCCCCGGGATGTGGTAATCAAATCCCTTCGAAGACATTTCTCTTTGGTGAGGGATAAGCCCAATATTCAGTCATCTGGATAGAATTTAACTGTGGTAAATGCAACACATTGCAAACTGAAGTCATATCAAATAAATGACCTGGATAATAGTAAGTCAAACTGTGATACTTACGCACACGTGTACTAGTTTCACACGGCGTCATATTCTTTCCAAAAAAAACCTTGGCCATTTACGCCTTATTCCTTGCAAAAAGGACAAGGTCATAAAACATAAAAACCAAAAGAACGAAAAGGAATAAAGCCGTTAATTAAAAAGCGCAAAATTCGTCCAGAGTGGCTGGCGATCGTAAAAACTGCAACCTTTCAGAATACCCATGAAATACAGATGAAAGAAACTCGATTAGGAACTGTGGCGCATGCGCTTAAAACCCAACAACAGACTTCACACACATCACTGGTGATGGCAATGGAAAATAAGACATTCTCACCTCTTCCTTTTCTAATGACTAATATCTCTTCTTTCTGTGTTTCCTATTGCCTCCTATTACTTCTTCCGAATGAACACTAATATTCTTTGGAAGCTTGAATTACAAGTCAGTGGCTTCTTCTAAATGACTAAGGTTAATCTTATGAATAATAATAATAATAATAATAATAATAATAATAATAATAATAATAATAATAATAATAATAATATGAAGTGACCAGTCCTTTCAAGAAAAGAGAAAGCAAGGAGATTGGAAAAGATCTTGTATAAAATAAATTCCACTGAGGCTGCCATTCTTTTTAACATTAATAATAATAATAATAATAATAATAATAATAATAATAATAATAATAATAATAATAATAATAATAATAATAATAATAATAATAATAAAGAAGGAAATGACGTCGTCAATGAAAGTCAACTACTCAATGCTAAGAGCTTCTGCCAAGCAGTTCACTAAACACAAAGTATGCTTTGACTATTCGTTAATGTAGCCTATTAAGAACTTACACGTCAAGCCATGTTTTCTGTACAAACACAACGTACGATATAAAAAAGATATAGTTTTGTTAAAGGTTGCAAAACATACTGACCTACTACATAAATTAGAAGATCTAAGTTAAAGGCACAACTACCGACTGTGAAAACAGGCTTCAAAGATATCCAATAAAAGCATCAAATCTCTGTTGACTATGAAAGCATCGACTTCTTACAAAAAAACAAAACGGGAAAAAAGTTAACTTACAGACACTAAGGTATCGGAACTTGAAAAACAATCGTAAGGTAACTTGACTTGAAAAAACGGAAACTTCATTTTAAAAAAATCGTAAGGCAACCAAGAAAACCCAAACGTAACTAACTAAAAAAAAAAGTTAAATTAAATAAACCACAAAGTAACTTAACTTTTAAAAAATCCATAAGGTAAATTCACTTAAACAAAAGTAAGGTAACTTCACTATAAATGTACCGCAAGGTAACTTTAACTTTAAATAAACCATACAGTAACTTACAAAAAAGCCACAGGTTAAATCATCTTAAAAACCGTAAATAAAAAAACAGTAAAGTAACAAATAAAAACCCGAAAGTTAACTTAACTTGAGAGAGCCCTATGGTAATTAAAAAAAAAAAAAAAAAACCTGTTAAATAAAATTTAAAAAACCTCATGGTAAATTGACTTATAAAAAAATTTACTTTAAAAAAAGAGATAAGATCAACGGGGTTTATCTTAAGCAATCAAGAACGCTCACAGATTCTAGAATTATCTTTCTTAATTAATACTGGTGGGTCTTGAAGCAAGCGCACACACATTAAATTCATGCATGTAAATGGTTCTGGTAACATTTCATGCGGACGCTTACACACACACACACACACACACACACACACACACCACACACACATATATATATATATATATATATATATATATATATATATATATATATATATATATATATATATATGACTGGTAAAAATGTTCTGTAACAAACACAGATTCCATCTAATAAAAGGAGCCCATAAAAACACCCAAAAAAAAAAATGTAGAGAGAAAAGTACTATATTTCAGAGACTGCTGTCTCTCTCTTCCAGGTATATGAATGAGAAAAGTTTAACAGAAAAGGTGGTATTTATAACCAAGAGATTCGTCCCCACAAGTAAGCGGGGGTGACCTAAATTGGCTTACTTGTGGACGAATCTCTTGGTATAAATACCACCTTTTCTGTAAACTTTTCTCATTCATATACCTGAAGAGAGAGACAGCAGTCTCTGAAATATAGTACTTTTCTCTCTACATTTTGGTGTTTTTATGGGCTCCTTTTATTAGATATATATATATATATATATCTATATATATATATATATATATATATATATATATATATATATATATGTGTGTGTGTGTGTGTGTGTGTATGTATATATATATATATATTATATATATATATATATATATATATATAATATATATATTATATATATAAAATTTTAATTCCTCTCTCTCTCTCTCTCTCTCGCTCTCTCTTCTCTCTCTCTCTCACAGCATACACGAAAACTTCGACGTCCGTCCGTCTGCCATTGCATGTCGACGTCGCTTGCAAGAGCCTTGCAAGAAAGGTGTGTGTGTGTGTGTGTGTGTGTGTGTGTGTGTGTGTGTGTGTGTGTGTGTGTGTGTGTGTGTGTGGTAAGCAAGAGGAAACGTGCTGTGTCCACCGTTTAATAAGGGCAATTTCCTCCATGTATTGCTTTAGCAGACATAACGAACGTGAGGCGGAATTATGAAAATTGGACCTGACCCACTCACTGGTTGCTCTTTCATTGCAACAAAATTCCTGTCTTTCCTGCAAAAGTCTCAAGTTATGTTTTATTTTTTTTTAAATAGAATCTCTTTTCAATCTTTCAATTCCTGGCGGTTATTGAGACTTGAATACATCTCTTTCTTTCAATCTTTCAATTCCTGGCGGTTATTGAGGCTAAAATATATTTTTTTCAATCTTTCAATCTCCAGCAGCGATTAAGACTTAAAAAAGACACTTTCAATCTCTCAATTTCTGGCAGCTATTGACTTGAAATAACCTTTCTATCAAACTTTAAATTTCAGGCAGTTATTAAGAGGAGGACTGTTGTACACAACAGGAAAGAACATTAGTAATACACGAGAAGAATGGATAGAACTCTTACAAATTTAAGGCTCGAATTAATCTAATTTACTTCCTCTTATTTTTAATTTAAAATAAGTGATCTCTTCATTCTGTATTTCAGATTACCTTCGGTTACTTCTTTCAAATAAACACCATAATATTCTTTGGAAGCTTGAATTTCAAATCAGTGGCCCCTTTTTGTGGGATTGTTTCATATAAGTAGGGTTAATCTTTTGAATAATTATAATAATAATAAAAATAATTCTTTGCGACTTAAAATAACACGCTATTGATAATATCATGAAACAACATATTTTTTTCCTTGGTTATTCCCTAATGAAATTGTTCAGAGAACAGTTAATGATATAATTAATTTTAAACATTTTCACTGAGAGAGAGAGAGAGAGAGAGAGAGAGAGAGAGAGAGAGAGAGAGAGAGAGAGGATCCTGGTATTCCATGAGTGCCCTCTGACCTAGAAAGCAAGAAGAAAGAAAGGGTTAAGGCCAACAATGACAAACCCACTTAGTAGGAGTCAACGTCATACTGAGAAAAAAAAAACCGAGTTGGCAATCACAAAGGAGATGTCTGACCCTTATCAATGATGACGAGGACGATAAAGATGATACCGACGAAGATGCCCTCTCTCTCTCTCTCTCTCTCTCTCTCTCTCTCTCTCTCTCTCTCTCTCTCTCTCTCCTTGATGTCACAACCGAACAACCTACAACCTTTCATAAGGCACTTGATGACAACAACATCAGTGTTTATATTCTTCCTCAATTGGGGTTTTAAATAACTGTTCTGTACCTTATCATTGATAATGGAGTTTTCGTCGTTGTGCTGGGTTAGTGAAAGGGTAGTTGGGTGGAATTATCATCCTTGAACAGCTTCCTAGTAAAGAAAACACTACTATTATTCTCATCACGACAAAACACACACACGTACATTCTCTCTCTCTCTCTCTCTCTCTTCAATCTCTCTCTCTCGTCCTCTCTCTCGTCTCCTTTCCTTTTTGTATGTATGGATGAGTTATTATATATACATACATACTACATACATATATTATATATATATATATATATATATATATATATATATATTATATATATATATATATATATTATATATATATATATATAGTAGACATTGCATGCATCTTCAAGACCATTCAATAATTCAAGGTTCCGCAATCACCAAATACCTATCTTCCTTTTCGCAAGCAGAAATGATCGACAGAAAATGATCCATCTCGGTCTCATTCGGCTCCTCAAAGGGGCAGTTTACCGACCGCAAGGAATCCCCGACGCCTCCCGTACCCCGAATCGGAGCCACTTTTCATCAGACTTTTGATTCTGGGGCAAGTGTTAATAAAGCCTTAACCCCCCTCTTGAGGAAATGACTCGTCCTCGTCCTGTTTTTAACCTGACTTGACGTCCATGATCTTGGAGGAGAAATGTTTTCAAAAGTGTCCAGTTTGGCGATCTATTTTTCAGTCAAGTTTCGTGGTCGCACACGCGCACACACTTACATACATAATACATATATATATATAGATATATATATATATATATATATATATATATATATATATGTATATATATATATATATATATATATATATAGAGAGAGAGAGAGAGAGAGAGAGAGAGAGAGAGAGAGAGAGAGAGAGGAAGAGAGATTTCATCTTTCCGTCGGAACTACGATGTGGCGTTCCGGCACTTCTGGTGCGCGGAACGTCAGAGAGAGAGAGAGAGAAGAGAGAGAGAGAGAGAGAGAGAGAGAGAGAGAGAGAGAGAGAGAGAGTCGTTTAACATTCGGATTTTTTCTCCCACAGCGTTATAGACGGCAGGTGATGCAATCAAGACAAACGGATAATAACAATTGTCAACTCAGGAGACAATTTTCTTTTTATTTCCTTTTCAAAATTACAGACTTCCTTTGAAGTCATCCGCAAGATCAACCATAGGAAAAAGTGATGTATCCATTCAACCGCATACATATATATATATATATATATATATATATATATTATATATATATGTATATATATATATATATATATATTATATTATTAATAACCATAATATATATATATATATATATATATATATTTATATATATATATCTATACACACAAGTTGAGCTAATAATAATACTTAGGTCCTGCTACAATTTATTGCCTAAAAACAAAAAAACAAATTAAAAAGAAAATGAATCCAGTATCTGCCAGGGGCGCAACCGAATGCCAATTATTAAACTTAATTCATTTGAAAAAAAAAAGTCTAAATATCAAAATATTGAAACAACTTAATTTCCAACGTCATAGATTGCATTGCAATCAAAACAACAATCAGGAAATGAATACACTAAGCTAACACCATTTTCCGATGACGTTCAATGTATTGAAATCAAAACAAGTGCTTTTCTGAAGACATGTTCGGAATATGTTTAAGGAATAAAAACAATAATTCCACGCCCCCACTTCATGTATGAGAATTAATGCAACTTTTCAATGAAGAAGTTAAATCAATTTAATACAAATTAATCCCCCAAACGGGCCAATTAAAGCACCGAAATTTAAAAAAACATGAAATTTCTCAAGATTCAACTTTATTGGTGTATCAGTTGATCCAAGGCCACCGGTGTCCATGCTGACGCCATTTCTTTTATTATTTAAAATTCAAAATATATTTAAAATTTCGAAATTTCAGACGCCCGTTTCTTTTTTATTGAGAAATTCAAATCCTTTTTCACAAATCAAAATTTCTGACGCTATATCTTTCTCTTATTTAAAAATTGAAAATATATTTAAACATTCAAACTTTCTGACGATCTCTCCTTTTTATCTAATCATTGAAATTATATTAAAAAATGCAAAATTTCTGACGCTGTTTCTTTTTTGAAAATAAAAATATGTGCCACTAGAAAATTCAAATTTTCTGAAGCTGTTATTTTTTTTTTTTTATGAAAAATATACTTAAATATTCAACTTCCTGGCGCTGTTTCTTTTCTATTAATTAAAAATATACTTAAAAACTTAAAATCTCTGACGCGATTTTTTTTTATTTAAAAATTCCAATCCAAAAATTACATAGTGGAGCAGGTTGAGGTACAATTCCAGGTAGCTCCTGGACTTCCCATACAGCTCCACGGCGCCTATCTCCCACACACGTATTTCTATCGCTCTTTCCCCTTCCATCCAACAAGAACAACATTCTCTCTCTCTCTCTCTCTCTCTCTCTCTCTCTCTCTCTCTCTCTCTCTCTCTCTCTCTCCTTCGCCTTCACTCGAAAAGACAGATGGAGACAAATTACAATCGCCGTAATTACTCTGCCTTCATGAAACGTTTCACTCTGAAGGCAAGAGGGAGCGGATCCAGAATTAAAACGTCTCAAATATTTGCTCCGTACTTCGCACACATTTGCAGATTGTCAATCTGGGGGAATCTCCTCCACACAGTGAGCGCGCACGCACGCACGGAAACTCACTCACTCACTCATACAAACACACACGCAACTTGAATAAAAGTTTTGCTAAAAGGTATAAACTGTCTGGAAGCAGAGACGAATGGTATTATCAATCCGATTTCATTCATGCTTTTTTTTTATAAGAAACTAAACGACATCTTCGTACGATTATTCTTTTAAATAAAATCTACCTAATAATAATAATAATAATAATAATAATAATAATAATAATAATAATAATAATAATAATAACTGTTTATCTGACTTCTTCAACCTCACCAAAAAATACTAATTATCCTTCGGGTCAAGGTAAAGAAAAGAAATTAAAACGCACTCTGCGGGAACACGGAAAATAATTCTTTTCAGTCTCCTCTTAAAAGAATTTGAACTAAGAATGACATTTCCGAAGTGCGCTATAAATAGCCCGGCGACTGAATTTTCCTTCCGTCAGTTTATTTAACAGGAAGAAGGCCCCATCCCCCCACCCAACCTCAACCCCCTTTGGTCAGCTACTAACTTGGCTGATAGATTAAACCGGCCTTATGCCAGCACGAGCTCTTGCTCGAACATGCAACACGTCAAAGCACTTTAAATAACGGGTAAGAAAATTAGGTGGCAGACAATCACCTTAAATCCCAAAATTGGGCAGAAAATCAGGTGACTGACTAATTAACCTAAACAAATCACCTGAAAATTTCCCTGTGCATTAAGCTCAGCAGGTGACTGATCTTTAAAAGCTCAGCAGGTGACTGACCTTTGCAAGCTCAGCAGGTGACTGACCTTTACAAGCTCAGCAGGTGACTGACCTTTAAAAGCTCAGCAGGTGAATGACCTTTACAAGCTCAGCAGGTGACTGACCTTTACAAGCTCAGCAGGTGACTGACCTTTAAAAGCTCAGCAGGTGAATGACCTTTACAAGCTCAGCAGGTGACTGACCTTTACAAGCTCAGCAGGTGACTGACCTTTATAAGCTTAGCAGGTGACTGACCTTTATATGCTCAGTGGGTGACTGGTCTTTACACCTGACTGCTCGCCTGAGCAGTCTAGCTAAAAGTCTATTTGACTGGCAGTTAGTAGGAAGGAGATAAAGAACCCCAAACAATCGGGAACCAATCACCGCCACCACTGGACAACAGAGGAATGAAATGCCATATAAATTTGATGCCAAAGGTCAAGTGCTGTTACCCATGATGAGGTCATTTGGCACTGAAATGGAAATTTTTAGAGTACAACGGATTTAAAGGTGCTACAAGAGGAAAAACTGGCAGTTGCACTATGAAATCATTTTTACCAGGGGGAGGGGAGAAATATGTAAGAAAGAGACTATGAACTGAAGTACAATGAAAGAATGAAAGAGGTTACAGCCAGGGGCCTATGGAAGGGACACTGCAAAGAACCTCAAGTAATGCCTACAGTGCACAGCGTGAGGCACACTGGCGTCACTACTTTCCCTACGGAGGACGAGAAGAAGAGAGAGCAATAGAGAGGTGATGGTACTCAGCAAGCGTTGACTAGTCAAAGAGGGGACGTCTCCATCCATTTAAAAGCAGCAGCAGCAGCAGCAGCAGCAGCAGCTGACTGCTGCTTATATCAAATAAAAAAAAAATACAAAACTAAATACAAATAAAAAAAACTCACTCCCCCTTTTTACGAAAAAGCAAACATGGAAAACGATTACCGAAGCACGCACGAGTCGTTATGGGAAAACAAGTCGATGGTCTTTGCGAATCGCTCGGTCAACAAGGGAGCCTTTCAGAGTCTTTCTCAAGCCTTTCTTCAGTCTTCCTCCCACCTATAAGTAATGAGGGAGGGCAAATAAATACCCACTCGAAGATCGCTCTTCACGTCAGATGGATCTTCATTAAAAGAACATCTTAAACATGCACGGCCATCCCACCTTAATTGAGACAACCACTTCCCGACCATTAGCACAGATGCGGAGATTTCGTTCTCCGATGGCTGTTTTAGCGGGGAATTTTGAGAGAACAGATTCGTTGGTTTTATAATTCTATTTTTATTTTCACAGGGACATTTCAAAAGCACAGATTCAAATATTCATTTGTTGCTTAACATTTTAAAGGAGACATTTTACGGGAACAGATTCAGAATTTTCCTTATTTAATATTCTAACGGGGACCTTTTAAAGCACAGATTCAGAGTTCATTACCGAAATTTTCAGTAATTTTCAGGCAAAGATTCCAAAACTTTATTATTTAAACGAATATCTGAAAAGACTTTTCAAGGCGCAAAGTTAGAGATTTCAATACTGAATGATCATTTTAGCAGGCACAATTTAATGGGGCAGATTTAGAGATGTCATTATTTATTGAATATTTCAACATTGGGGACTTTCCGAGCCTAGATTCAGACGTCACTATTCAATATTTTAACGGGGAATTAAGGCAAATATTCAAATATTTTATAATTTCATGAATATTTTAACTGGGATTCTTTAAAAGCACAAATGCGGAATTTCAATACAAAATTATCATTTTAACAGGGATTTTATAAAGGCACAGATTCTGAGATTTCATTATTCAATGCCCATTCCAACGGTGATTCTCCAAGAAGAAGAATTACACCGTTAACTGTAGCACCTCACCACAATATAACGACGACAGCGAAGAATCCTAAAAGGAAATATTAAAACGTCGATAAAATGAAACGAATCTGTTCCACGACCATAAATTCAAACAGATTTAATAACGGAACTTAGAATGTTCCCATGCTGCCGAATCTCTTCGAATAACGGCATTCCGAAAAAATAAAACAATGCCTTGGATAAAATGGAAAAACAGAAACCGGAAATGGATTGAGACGATCCCGTCTCTCTCTCTCTCTCTCTCTCTCTCTCTCTCTCTCTCTCTCTCTCTCTCTCTCGTGTGTTCGCGCGTGTGCGCACGAATGGAATGAACGCAGTCATCGTGGTTGAATGGATGCACATTTTTCAGCCGAGTTCAAAGAACAAATTTCACATAAAACCCACATCTGCTGGGAGGAAAAAGACCTGAAAAAAAATTAGATGTATAAACTTTTGCGAAGTTCTACACAACGTAACAAAAATCTCAGAGATACAATCTACTATTTCCCACTTTAATTCCGGAATATTTTCTCGAACTTCGAATTATAAAAACTTCAGCGTCTCACGAATTCAATAATGTAAGGTTTCTATACGGACTCTTGGAGTGTGCGCTACTTAAAACTCCAGCGGTAAGTTATACTTATATAAGCCTGGGTATGGAATGACGAACACTTTTCTAGTTAAGGGACCCGTTTTAAGTAACTAATCCTGGATTGAAGATATACATACATACAATTATACATATGAAATAACTTGATCACGAAGTATATAAAACGTGACGTTCTTTATAAATAAAGGTAATACCAATGTAATATATATATATATATATATATATATATATATATATATATATATATATATATATTAGGGTTAAGGAACCCGTTTTAAGTAACTAATGGAATGACGACACACATACACAATTGTATATATATATATATATATATATATATATATATATATATCATCATATTA